>NC_091438.1:50177889-50477889 GCF_964237555.1 Oryctolagus cuniculus
CAGTGCACCACGCTGATCCAAAGCCAGGAGCCAGGAGCTTCCCCTGGTTTCCCATGCGGGTGCAGGGCCCAAGGACTTGGGCCATCCTCCACTGCACTCCCGGGCCACAGCAGAGAGCTGGCCTGGGAGAGGAGCAACTGGGACAGAATCCGGTGCCCCGACCAGGACTAGAACCCGGTGTGCCGGTGCCACAGGTGGAGGATTAGCCTATTGAGCCCCGGTGCCAGCCTCTCAAACATGTATCTCAAGTCAAGGCTGCGTATCTGAAACAAAAAAGCCAACCTGGTTCTTGCTTCCTCTACTTTGTATCCACTGCTCCTTTTAAGATAACAATAGGCATTAAGATGTAAAAGGTTCCTCTAAAAGGTGCCTCCAGAAACTAGATTAAATAGCCCTAAACCATCAAGAGTTGTTGTACAGAGAACCATGTCAATACAGCTCAGGACTGGACTCAACTACAGAAGGTAAAAGGAGACATTATATCTCACTGGTACAGCCTCTTTCAAATACTGTTAAGATGGGGCCGGCATTGTGGCGTAGAAGGTAAAGCCACCATCTGTGATGACAGCATCCCATATGGGTACCAGACTGTGTCCTGGCTGATCCACTGCTGCAATCCAGCTTTCTGCTAATGGTCTACAGTAGCAGAAAATGGCCCAAGTTTTTGGGTTTCTGCCACCAATGTTCTGGCTCCTGGCTTTGGCCTGGCCCAGCACTGGCCATTGCAGCCATCTGGGGAATGAGCCAGAGAATGAACGCGCTCTCTCTCTGTCTCCCTCTCTTTCTGTAACTGTGACTTTCAAATAAATAAATAAATAAATACATCTTAAACAAAAATTCTGTGGAAATGAACTAGAACCTCCAATTCTAAATGATGCACAAATCATTTCATCTCCATTTTCCTTTCCTCCAGCCCCACTCCCTATCCCTTTATTTTTCTACCCTTTGGTACAATCTGCAAGGTAACTCAGTGAGAAAACTAGGAGGCAGGACTAGCTATGATGCTTGGGCAAGTTCTTTAACCCTTTGGGCCACAGTCCCCTCACCTAGGAAAGACTTAGTAATCCCTATGACTCACAAGATTGTTGAGAATTAACTAAGGTTAAGTTAGATGGTATGGTTAATATGCAAGTTATTATGTAAGCCAAAAAGAACCTGTAACTGTAATCATGAAGAGCAGAAAGGTTAAGAGGCCTAATCTAGCTTATGCTTCCTGATGAATCTAGATGCGGAAAACCAGTCTTAGGAGAAGGGATGAGGTGAACAGAGAAGGTACAGACCTTTCCGTCCATCCTGTAGTCAGGTTACATGACAGGCTGCCTGAAACTGGGTAATACCACTTCCAAAAGTTATCTCCCCAGGACGTCATGACAGCAGCAGGTGAGAAGGCAGAGGGAGGCACAGAGAGAGGATAATTATGCAATGAGCATTCCTGGCACTCTGTCAGCAAGGGAGAGCACAGGATAGCGTGCGATGGAACAGGCTGGAACCATCTGGAAAGTGAAGGCAGCTTGGGCTGAAGCACTGGAGTGGTTAGGAGCAGGAACAAGAGACCGAGGTGTGTTAGTGACAGTCCCCCTGAGCTTCTGGAGAACCTGGAGCCCTTACTTGCATGTCTTGCTGTTCCCCTGACATTCAAAGTTGTCAAAGAGGCACTCGGCTGTGTTGCACAGCTCATCACACTGGTTGTTGATGTAATCCCAGCAGGGGAGTGGGGAGGAGCAGTTGGCCCAGGGGTCCTCCATAGTGAGGGAACAGTCACCCCCGTCCCACTGGCAGGCATGGCTGTTGCAGGCCTCGTCACAGACGCCATCTCGAGCTTTGTCGGCGCAATATTGGCTGAGACAGGTGGCAGGCGGGCTGCTGGTAGGGGCTGAATAGAGTTCGCAGTGGCTGCCCCAGAACGGAGGGGCACAGTGGCAAGAGTAATAAGGAGGCTGGCGCTGAGGGTAGCAGCTGCCCCCGTGCTGGCAGGGGCTACTGGCACAGCCTGCATCACAGTCCTGGGGGTTAGGGCAGAAGCAGCGGGGTCCTGAGGCAGTGTGCACACACTGCTCCCCTCTCCGACACTTCACTTGGCCACAGCTGCTCTGGCATCTTGCCCCGGAGAATCCCTGTGGAAATGAGTGATGAAATGAGGCTGTTAGGAGGGCTCCCAGGGCTTGTTCCATTTAGCCTTCCCATCTCCTATCTTCCATGCTTTTGGAAGCATAAAGACTGACATTCGGTTAAGATCCCTCCTTGTAGCCTCTGGGGACTAAGTCTGGGAAAAAAATCTCTTCAAGTCCACCATTGGGTTGGGCTAAAGGTTCCACAGGACAAATGTAGAATTGTCTCCCTTCAAGAGCTCACTTCCAGGCGTTTAGTGTGCAGGTCAGGTAGGGGTAGAAGTCAGCCAATGTTGTTCTACAGGCAGCTTCTCTAATTGCCATTAGACCTCTCATATGCTGGCTTTGGTGGGGGGAGTCATAGAGAACATCCACATCTTATTTCATCTTTGGACTTGCTGCCCAGCCCATGTCAGGGTTACTGGACGGGCTTCCTTTTGGTCTCTCTCCACAGAGTGATCTCCGTTTTAGTGGAGTTTCAGTCTGGCAGTGGCAAGAGTCTGCATAGTAAATAGCTAAAATTAAGCCTCCTTTCAGCTTAAGAAGCAACTTGCCCCTCAATGGTCCCTGCTAAGGAATTCAAACAGAAAAGCATTTTTACCAGTTCTGGCCCAGCCAGGGGCCAAGAGCCCAGAAACACTGGCCCTGTTTGAAAGGCTTATCCTACCACTTGCCGGGCTTCCCACCAGTGCTTCTGGAGCTGGTGGTCACATATGGGGAAGTGTCTTCATCTTGGGAGTGACTGAAACCCATCTTAAATGAAAAAGCAAAAACAAATCCAGCACCCTCTCTTCAGAGCAAAACTGTGTCCCCGTTACGGAGCCCGTATCAGGCTCTCAACTAGGTTTCAGGTCATTTCTGTCACAGGTTGTATGCAAGAGGCTGTGTCCCTTCAATCAGTGGCAGGGCACTTACCGGGGGACAGCGACAAATGAAGCCATCAGGCATGTTGCTGGCCACAGCACAGGTGCCTCCGTTCATGCAAGGCATCTGGGGACACACATCCACAAAGGTTTCACAGTGACGGCCTTGGGGCAGAGAATAAAAAGCGGTTTTAAAAGGCAGCAGTAGTAACTGCAAGTTTCCTGAACAGAAGCCCACTGGAGGAATCCAAGACCAGGATGGAGCCAGGGCTCTGTGAACTCAGAAATGTGGGAAGATGAAGACACGCTCTGGACCTTGACACACTTGGCCCTTCGCAGGCTCCAACCAGCTCCCTCATCTGCCTCGCCCATGCAGTCAACACATCCCCAAGTCAGTTGACAAAATGAAAAGCCTGCAAAAAGTAACGCTAATCCAATTAGGGTACTGCAAAAAGAAAGAAAAACCACACCTCATCTTTTTCAGAGGTTGGAGGAATCAGATTAACACACAGTTCCTCACACTCTGCTAACACCATCTACTTCACAGGGCAGTCATAACTCGCCCATCTATCTAGGTGACAATTGGCAGTTTATGGAGAGTTTCCATACTATGCTGTCTTTCTAGAAAACACATCTTAATTCTCCCAGAGTCACTTTTCTCTAGATGCAGTTCTAAAGTAGAAGACGTCCAGAGGCCACAGTACCATGACAGTGGGATCACGAGGGAGACACGAGGCTCAGCTGGGCCCTCTGCACAGCAGAGACAGGCCCCATGTGGCCTGCAGTCACTTATAAATAGAAGAAACAGCTTTACAAAAGCAACAAAAATACACTGTGACATTTTTGGCCACTTATAATAAAGAAGCAGAATTACAAATGTCTGCTCAATCTAGCCACAGCTGCTAACCAAGAATGGGCATTCCTAGAACACAAGCCCAGGGGACTGGCAGGCCCTCACTGTCAGCAACAGCATCTCGCAAGGACAGCCATCCCTGTGGTCATGGATTCTTCTCATCCACCACCATGGAACTAACACAAGCAACTTCCTGGCTGTAGGACACCAACTACAGGTGGGTTCATCCCTTCCTTCTCCTACTGCCCTTTTCCTCTGTTAGTGCCTATCCATGTTTCCAGATGAAGGGTCCCTCAGAGACAATGAAACAGGAGCCAGCTTTGCTTCTCTGGCTTCCCAAGAACACCAGAGCCAACGAGAGGCTGTAGACAGATTGTCCGTATGCCTTCTGTTCCATAATAACTCAACAGGCTTGATGTTCATTCAGTGAATGTTCCTCCAGGTAGTGATCAGATTGCAAAATACCTCCTTTTTTTTGGTAAAACCCTAATATTCAGGGTCAGCACTGTGGCAGAGCAGGTATAACTGCTGCCTGCAGTGCAGGCATCCCAATCCCATATGGGCACTGGTTTGAGTCTAGTCTATTCTGTTTCTGATCCAGCTCCCTGCTAATGCACCTGGGAAAGCAGTGGAAGATGGTCCAAGTCCTTGGAGCCCAGCACCCATGTGGGAGACCTGGAGGAAGCTGCTGGCTCCTGGCTTCAGAATGGCCCAGCTATAGCCGAGGCAACAATTTGGAGAGTGAACCAGCAAATAGAATCTCTCTCTCTCTGCCTTTGTCTCTGTAACTCTGCCTTTCCAACAAATAAATAAATCTTAAAAAAAAAAAAAAAAAAGGAGAATTAAAAAAAGTCTTAACATTCTTAAAATGCAGATCTTTGAAATTGGAACTGGGAGGCAGGCAAGCTACAGATGGGTTTAGCATGCAGCAGAGTCCATTTGCTGCATTGTTAATAAACACACAACTGCAGTCCAAATCTGATTCTCAAGGAACCTGATCATACCTTAGAGCAAGGAATACAATTACAGGGGCCAGCCGATGCTGTGGAACAGTGGGTTAAGGCACTGCCTGCAACACAGGCATCCCATGTGAGAGCCACGTTCAAGTCCTGGCTGCTCCACTTCCAATCTAGTTCCCTGTTAATTTACCCAGGAAGGAAGCCGATGATAGTGCAAGTTTCTGGACTCCTGCCACTAACATGGGAGACCCAGATGGAGTTCCAGGCTCCTGGGTTCAGCCTGGCTCAGCCCTGGCTATTTGTAGCCCTTTGGGGAGTGAGCCAGTGGATGGAAGATCCCTGTATGTGTGTGTGTCTCCCGCCCTCTCTATGACTCTGACTTTCAAATAAATAAAAGTAAATGTTAAAAAAAAGAAATACAACTGCAAACTCCAGGAAATTTCACACAGACTTCAATTCTGAGTATGGGATGATCCTGCCATATCTAGATACCAGCAACTATTTTAGTCTTAAAATGTCACCATGCTGTCCTTCTCCAAAAGGGACTGGTAAGTGCCTGTGATAAAGCTTCTGGAGCAGGGCGTGGTACTCTTCACACCCTGTCATGAAAAAGCAGCTTAAGAACAGAACACAGCAGAACAGGACTGAGGCTCGGCTTTCTAGCTCACGCTCTTATCAACTGACATTTGGTTACACACTTCTCAGTCTGGACCTGCTCCCCTTGGGTGTCTGAGCATGTCCTGTGCTTCTCTGGGTCCCAGAGCAGAGCGATCACCTTCTTCTCAGTGGCACCAACTATCCAGTCGCGAGTCACTACATCTCAAAGGAAGCTAGAGCTAGACTAAGGTTCCTGAAAACAAAATGTCATCTTTGCTCAGATGGAAAGAGTTCTGTGGATGGATGGTGGTGATAGTAGCCCTATAATATTAATGTACTCAATGCCATAGAACCTTATGCTTAAAAATGGTTACGATGGCAAACTGTTTTGTGTATTTTACCAATCAAAAAAATGTTATTTTGCTCAACTATTCCAAGCCATCTATTTTTTAATACACTGCTATACCACATTATAATCAATGTACCACAAAAGAGAAAGAAGCTCTCAGGAAAAACTAAACGTGGAGACTGATTATAACACGCACAGAGCACAAAACAAGGGGAAAACCTGGGCCCTTAAATTAAGCTAGTCTAGTTTTCTGCATATAAGCAAAGCTTCACTTGGGTCCAGGGTGGGTCACTAACGCGCCCTCCAGGAGGCTGAGAGGCTCTCACCGGTGAAGGCGCTGCGGCAGACACATAGGTAGTTGTTGGTGAGCTGGATGCAGTCCAGGCTGCCCTCAGAGCTGCAGGGGCTGGAGAGGCACTCATTGATGTCCCCCTCACACCGCTCCCCAGCGAAGCCAGGCAAGCAGCGACAACTGTAGCCCCCAATCCGATCTACACACTGACCACCATTAAGGCAGTGGGGCCCCCCAGCGCAGTCATCAATGTTCTCTTCACAAAGCAGGCCTGGAGGAAAGAGAGGAGAAACAGAGAGTTATGAAAATCCTTCAAACACCGCTTTTCAAAGCAAGAGCTACCCTTGTTGGCCTTTCCCAATGAATGGGACTACACTCCTCCATCTGTACTGGAACCCGCCCGTGACAGCTGCCACTCTCCTGTGGGCAGGATGAGCAAAGGGAAGAGTATGCACTCCCACACACAACCCAACAAAACTGCCCTTATGAAGGAGACACCACAAATCTATCCCAACTTGAACACAAGGAAACTGGAGCTTAAGAGACACCTAGTAATTTTTTATTGATTTGTCCATTTTAGTTCAAGTATGAAACAGTTTGAAAAAGATGTAAATATATAGATGAAAGCTATATAAAATATTGTAAAAATATTGGCCCAAGAACTAGAGCTGAATTTTGAGTGACAGTTTTAAATGTTACAGTCAGTGACTTAGTCTGTAAAACAGTATAAATGTACCAACACTTTTTATTTGAAAGAAACAGGAAAATCCTGCTGAGAGTTCAGAGGTTACTTTCGTTAAAACAGAACACAATTAATGTATTGTAGATATAAATGAGCCATCCAGTATAAAAATCTGTGAAAATTCTTTTTTAATGTATAATATTTTATTTGTGAACATTATTTAGAAAGAGATCAATGATTATTCGAGAAAATGATTCTTGACTAATTCAAGAAGTTATAAAACAGTGTTGAATTTTTGCCACTTGCACTGTAGTCTACATTAATAAAAGCAAAGCTACTGAAAATGAAAACAAAGAAGCTGAAATGCTCATTTTTACTGACAATTGCAAAAGATAATATACCTAGGATAATCTTAGCAAGAAATAGGCTACCCAATATGAAGACAATACATCCAGGAGTCTGAATAAACGGAAATACATACCATGATATGAGGGAAGATGCCTCATCATAAGCATGTCAGTTTTCTCTATATTAAATTCATCAAACTAATGCAACCCCAGTAAAAAAATACGAACAGGATTTCTAAGGAAAAATTAACTATAACCATGAACAGAAAAACATGAAGAAGATCCTTAGTAACTAAAACAGAAGTTGGGTCCCTGCCACCCCCCAGAGACCCTGATTGAGCTCCTGGCTCTTGGGTTTGGCCTAGCGCAGCCTCACTGTTGGCAAGCATTTGGAAAGTAAACTATGGATATCATTCTCATTCATTCTCTCTGTCTGTCTGTCTCTCCCCCTGTCTTTCAAATGAATAAAAATACATTAAAAAAATCAAAATATAACAATATACGGGGGAGATATTTACATTCTGTAACACGACAGCTAATTTCTATAAAATACTAAGATCACCAACATAAAAGAGGGAAAGGAGCACAGATATGAACAAAAAAACCACAGGAAAACTCATGAGAATATGTTCACCCACATTGAAAAGAAGCTGGTATGGAGATATAATGCAATTCGGCAATATTTATTACAATTACAGATGCACATATATGATTCTGTCATTATATCTGAAAAGTTATTCTACTAATATATTTATGTATTTGCAACGTAGTCCAAATGTCTATCACTAGGGCATATTTTACAGTGAAATACTAATTCTCATAAAAGGGAATTCTGCAACTATCAAAAAGGTCAAAGAAGTTCTGTACCTTGATGTGGAAATATTTCCAAAAATCAAGTGCAAAAGAATGTGTCTAATATTCTTTATCAAAGTAAAAAGGTAAAAAGTAGAATAGATAAAAAAATATTTTTGTGCTTGCCTTCTAAATAAAGTTTGAAAACTGTATTTAAAAAAAACTAAAATATACACAGGAAGCTAACAGTGGTGGGAGAAGGAAAACTGTGTGGGGAGAGAAAAATGGGAATGATAAGAAATCTTCTACTATATTAAAAAGCTTTTTCTTTATATATATATACACACACAGATATATTCAGTCCATGTGTGTGTATATATATATATATCCATATTTAATTTTTTTTTTTTTTTTTTATTTATTTTTTTTTTTTGACAGGCAGAGTGGACAGTGAGAGAGAGAGACAGAGAGAAAGGTCTTCCTTTGCCGTTGGTTCACCCTCCAATGGCCGCCGCGGTCGGCGCGCTGCGGCCGGCGCACCGCGCTGATCCGATGGCAGGAGCCAGGAGCCAGGTGCTTTTCCTGGTCTCCCATGGGGTGCAGGGCCCAAGCACCTGGGCCATCCTCCACTGCACTCCCTGGCCACAGCAGAGGGCTGGCCTGGAAGAGGGGCAACCGGGACAGAATCCGGCGCCCCGACCGGGACTAGAACCCGGTGTGCCGGCGCCGCTAGGCGGAGGATTAGCCTAGTGAGCCGCGGCGCCGGCCTATCCATATTTAATTTATTACTTAGTCACAAATGAAATTGAAAACAGGTAAGTAAAAACAAACAAAACCAGTATGTGCTCCAAGGCTCACAGAATATTTAATATTTATGGACTATTAGTACAATGAGCATAAATGCCTATCTTTCCATTAGAATGGAACCACCTGTAATGAACAGACCTATTCAAATAAGAATGAGCTCAACCTCAGCCTAAAGCAGTGTACCAGGGACAGGCAGAGAGCTTACAGTTAGCTCTTAAACTGGGGGCCTCCTAGTGTACCCACCCAGGAGCCAAAGCTCAGGAGAGTAACAATAAAATAAACATTGTGGTAACTCCCACAATGAGGTTATGGGACTTCAGAGTCTCTGGGAATGTTCCATAATGGCCAGAGAAGTTAAGCCAAGGTAAATAAACACTGTTCCACATATCTAAACAAGCACACATCATGTAGTAATTCAACGAATTCTAACTTACATAAATTCAATAGAACCACACCTACATACAACATAATCAAACTGCCAAAGGCAAAGACAGGGAAATTTGAAAGCCTCAAGAAAGGAGTGATTTATCATATACAAAGGTGCCTCAGTAAGATTAACAGCTGACTTCTCATTAAAAACCATGGAGCTGAGAAAGTGTGATGATATATTCAAAGTGCTAAAGGAAAATGACTACATAATAATAGAATAACTATTAGTCAAAGCTATCCTTAACAAATGGCTGGAAGAGATGGAAACTGTTTCCTTATTAAATGATTCAAAGGCTAGACATGGGTAATTCATAAAGTTAGTGGTGTAATTTTAGAGTTCAGTGAATACTCAAGAGTCTCTCACTTTTTCCAGCCACCCTTGAAGTCACGTGTGTAATCATTCAGTGATTCTGGACAATGGACTGTGAGTGACAGTGATGTGTGGTCATTCCCACACTAAAGTAGCAAAAGGTGCTGCACAACCCCTCAAGTCTGTCTTCCCCTGCAATATAAGCCTTGGAGGCCAAGTGTTTAAACTGCTTCTCTAAAACACAGAGAAAGGTAGCCCAACACATAATCAGACTTTATAAGAGTGACAAACTGTCTTTGTGTAAAGCTCTGAGATGTGAAGTTTAATTAGCTACCACCAGAAATGTAGCTTGTTCTAACCAGTATAGTAATTCGAAGGACAAACTAATACTAAATTGGAAGTACCTTCCACTTACCTTTCAATCACTGATTTTTAGAATAGAGAACAACTCCTTTTCACAAAAATCTTCAAATATTTAAACCCTTAGTTTTCTCTTCCTTTTTAATTTCATTCTATAATAACTATCTTCCTGGTGGGTTATTTTTCTAATTCAGCCAAATCCCAACCTCTAGGAAGGCAGACTCTCAGAATGCACTCATAATGCACTGACACAAAAGTCTACAGCAACACAAATACTTTTCTTGCATTGACACTGAGGAGAATGAACTTCCACAACTGTGCAAGGCTTTTCACAGGTTGTTCAGAACTGACACCATCATAACTTGTTCTTTTCTAATAAACAACACATAGTGCTGTTTTTAGGAAGTTGTATGGAGGCACTGGCGATGCACAGAGCAGAATGATGGCTCAACCTTTCATGGCCGAGGGTTGCTTCTCACTAGACTTCAGTGCAATTATGAAGGGGCAGCCCTGCACCATCAGCCTACTCCCCTGGGCTCATGGTTGCAGCAAGTGCTTTCACTTCATTCATTCCCCCAACTTATGGAAGCAAGATCTGCCTAATTTAAAAGATCCAAAAGTAGGTAACTGAGAATTAGTTACTCATGTGGCCATTAGTTGCTTTCAATTCAAGAATCAAGCAATCTGCCTAACCAGGCAAATTTGGCTGCAATGTTATATCAGCTCCACAGTCTGTGTTTCATGGAAACTAAGATATCAAACAACCAGAAAGAACTGAGAACGTGAATCAGACTACATGACGGGTCTTAAGAGATGAGAGAATAAAATGGTTTGAATGACCAAGAATGAAGCTAGTCTTAATGTCTTTAATTGTAAAAAATCTGCTCAATACTAACAATGCATTTATAACTTAGAGAATATCCTGGCTGGAGGATGGGTAAGACTGGTTTCATACCTCGAGTGCCTGGTGGGCAGGAGCATTTGAAGTGGTTCACAAGGTCAATGCAGGTGCCTCCATTCTGGCATGGCTGATTCTGGCACTCATCCACTTCGTATTCACAATTGACACCCTGATACCCTGGAAAACACTTCCAGGAGGAAGCAAAAAGGCAAGAAATGTTTCCAGATGATGACAGCAAGTGACTGTGGATGTTACTGTGACCCTACCCCTTCCCCATTTAGCTTGTACATGAATCTCTAGATCACCACACTCTGCTAATCATCCTGTACAGGGTCAACCTGCAACTTACCGGCCTTTATCGTTCTCCCTTCCAGCTGACAAAGCCACTTAAAGGGAAAGAAAGGGCTGAAAATGCTGAGGGGTATTTCAGATATGACCCCTTTGTAAAATTTTGTTCCTCTCGTGGATAGATTTACTCATCTTTAAAGTCTGCAATTCCTTTTTATGTGAAGAGGACCCTATGACTCAGTCAAATGGTACGTGTGAGTGGGGGCAAAGGCACCACAATTATTGATCTCCAGGTTCCGGAAACTGCATGTATGTGTGAGAAACTGGTAGAGATAGGGGTAGGGGCAGAGGCAGGTGGAGTTCACTGCCTGTGGTATATGTAGGGGCTGGAAGGATTTCAGGACAGATTAAGGACAAAGATATTACCTTTATGAGGTAGCTTTATTTGGGCAATACTTTGACAGGGTTGCACATAGGGGAAGTCCCTCATAGCATTAAACTGTCCAAATGGGGTGGAAAGTGAGGAGAGGTAAGCAAGAACTCCGGGAGATAAGGGGATATGGGAGGGAACTTAATGGTCTACATAATGTCATTCAGAAGCCTAGCAGCAGAATTCTCTGGGTCAGAGAGCTCCCAAGAGCAGCTTCTTTAGGGGCCTCTTTACAGTCCCAGGGTTTACTGTACCCACGGCTAGCAGACGTTTGGTAGTTTTGCAAGACATGCAAAAATTTTCTGCTTCTTTGGGTTACCTTTAAAACAATTACATGTGTGAAATTTTGAATCTGACGCTGGAAGGCTTTCGAGCTTTTAGGGGTCCCAGTGTGCTGTGAAGATACACATGGAACAGTTCCCATGGTGCTATGTGGAACAGGCTGAGCAACACGACAGAATTCTTAGTTGACCAATGACTATACAAAGGTGACATGGGCTAAAGGGACAGTCCTCAAAGTGGCTTCTCCTATCAGCTGCCAATCAAAGAAGTTTCAGGGACCACTACACTGGGTGGGCCTGTGATAGGCATTTGGAGGGGAGGGGCTGTTGGCTTTAAATCCTGGAAGCAAGCCTGTGGAGGGGGGATGGTTCCAGACCCTTACTAAAATCCTTCTAGGGCCATGTTAACTTATTTCACAGCAAAGCTGAAAGAAAATGACTGGTAAGCACTACGATGGTGAATGGTGGAAATCTATAAACTGGAAACAAAAGACCCAAGCAGCCAAGTTCAATACACAAAACAGCTGTACAACCTGCCTCATCTCCCTCACCTCACATCTGTATCCACCAATGAAGTCGCTGCAGGTGGCGCCATGCTGGCAGGGATTCGATGCACACTCGTCAAGCTGCTCCTCACAGTAGCTCCCAGTGTAGCCCAGGGGGCACTGGCAGTGGTGTGTGCTCCCAGCATCGATACAGACGCCTGAGTGCTGGCATAAGTGGGCAACAGACACACCTGGGAAATCCCGTGGGGGAAACAGGTATCAGAGAAGAACACATGGCACAAGGCAGGTTTAGCCCAACTAATGAGTGAGTGAATCTAAGCTGGTTGGCACATCAAGCATTATTCGTGTTTAATTTCTTACAGTGCTCAGTACCAGATCTGTTTTGATAATATCCAAGCCCCAGAAGCAGAAGGCTGTCTGAGTTTCATTTCAAATATCTTTCATTTTGGAATCCCTGTCTGTCTGCCCTTTCACCTTCTGTCTTGGGTTCTTTCTCCAGTTTTGCCCATCTGCTAGTATGTACTCTTCCCTCCCATCCCTCAATAACAATGCCTGTCCTCAAATGTCACTGGTCAGTCGAGATTTCAGGGAATGACTCTTGAGGTCAAGAGGGCAGAGCTCACCTCTGCGGAGGGCTGCTATGCTGCAGGAGACACTAGGCACGTCACAGTAAGCACCGGCCCATCCAGATGGACACAGGCACCGGGATTCTGCTTTCTCCTGTACACAAGTTCCTTTGTTTTTACATGGAGACCGACTGCAGAGGTTTACAAGGGTCTGAAACAAGAGGCAGGAGTGTACACACATCAAAATACATGGACCAGAAACAATGAAAATAATGCCATTGTATGACAGGAAATCAAAGGAAAGCACATTAATTTTTTTTGAGAGCCTCCAGCCAAGCCCTAAATTAGATCCAATGTTATGAGGTGTATGTCATCATTTTTATATAATCTAATTCCTCTTAGCACTGCTATTTAAGAAGTTCTTACTTAAATACTTTAAGACTTTGTAGAAACTCAGTGCATTATTTCTAACACTGAAGACATGATCACATATTCCCTATGCTGTAGACATGCATGGCTACCTACAGGACTAGAAAAGGTTAAACTATCAATCAGACAGATCCATGCTCCCTGTGCTTGTCCTGGGTGAGAAATCCCCATATCTGCCAGTGGTGAATGGGAATAAAAGCCTGTTAATAAACTAAAAACTGTCAGAGAGCTTATTTTGAAGGGGACAAAATCAAGCTTATGAAAAACAGGAGGCAGAGTGCACCTTCACTGTTGTAATTCACACAGAATGGCCTGAGCCCCTGGGAAAGGAAGGCTACAATCACAACACAGACTGCTGGCTGAAGAAAGGGCCCGTGGAGGCGGAAGATCAGTATGTCCAGTCCACATTGTGAGAATGCTCCTCAGATCCACAGAATCAGAAATAAGCTCCATAGCATGTGCAGCCAAAGCCTTACCAACGTGCACCCTATAATGTCATGTTAAATTTTCCCACGTATTCCTATTTCTTTGGATTTCTGTTATCCTCTTACGGTTAAAAGAGGCGAGAGAGCATAAAATGAAATGCAATGCTCTTTGGATGCAACCTTGAAAGAGTTACTTCGCCTTCCTGGGGCTCAGTTTCTTCTTCCATGAAATGAAAAGATTAGACTGGTTGTCTATGAGGGCTCCTTCCTTCTATCAAAATATGCTTTGATAAATTTCAATTTAAAAGATGCATGAGTAGTTTCCAGAGTGTTACAACATTGTGTGACATGATGATTATTATTATTTCCTTGTAGATATTGCATCTGACCTATAAAGATTTGACTTGGTCTCTCCTCTGCCAGGTTTCCAGTGTAAAACATATCTGTCTGTCTATTCACACACACATATTCCCCTGCAGTTCTTGATTTGCCTCTTTTAACAGTCTTTTGCTTTTTAAATTCATGTCATATTGCCAAGATTAACATTTTGGGAACACTAATTATGAAATTACCCAGATTTATCTTAAAAATACCCACGAGTCACAATTTTTCTTTTAGAAGGGGCTTATTCTACTTGGAAAGGGGACAGGTATAATGCTTGGCTTCTCTGGGGAGCTGAATGGAAAGGAATTTACTTACCTGACAGTTTTTCCCTGTATAGCCCAGGGGGCAGGTGCAGCGATAGGTGCCCAGGCCATCAACACAAGTTCCCTCGTTCAAGCATGGATGAGAGTTGCATTCATTGATCTCGTGGAGGCAGAAGGGACCAGTGAAACCCACGGGGCACAGGCAAGAGAAGGAGTTGATTCCATCAACACACGTGCCACCATTGAAACAGGAGCTAAGGAGCAAACAGGGAGAGCACCATTATCTCTGAAATCTGGGTTCCTCCAACCTGCTATTTTAAAAGTATGGTTTCTGAATCTTAGATATTGGACCTGAATACTCCTCAGCATTCCAAACTCCTCTGCATAGTACATTTTACTTTCTTCCAAAAGTCTGGGTACCAGAAGCCCTGAGCGCCAACTTCCTTTCTACAACCAAAGTTTAAGAGTATTTGAAAGGCTGAGCTTATTACAGATTCCTAGAGAAAGCAGAGTTTTCTTGGTTTTTACCAAGTTCTTCCATGAATTTCTACAAATTTGATTTAAGTCAGTTTAATTTAAATGATAAGTGCTAAATAAATAGCTTTTAACTACAGATTTCTTTATGAAAGAGAAACAGAATAAATATGTCCATAATATAGTGAAAAGAAATGAAATACACATCCCCAAAATTAAGAGTGCTAACACATCCTCAAATAGGGACTTGCAGATCAAATATCAGCTGAAATGACCAAGGGAACAACAGAACAGAATTATAGTTCTTTCTGTTCCTTAAGCAAGAAAACAAATGATGATTCATCCACTAAGTTTTCAGCCTCTGATCTTTGTCCATCAGGAATCAGGGACTGGACAATGGGAGACGATTTTGGAGTAGGACCCAAGTGAATGTTTCATCCCTGTCTCACAATTCCAGCCTCGTGCACTGAAGTTTCCTGCCCTATCATCATTTTCCCATAATCTGTCGATGTCTGGAGTGTATGGGCTACTCACCTCTCGGTGCACTCGTCAATGTTGTTCTCACAGTGGACTCCATCGAATCCTGCCTGACACTTGCAGGTGTAGCTGTTGACGTAGTCGGAGCAGGTTCCTCCATTCTTACACGGTTCACTCAGACACTCATTCATGTCAGTTTGGCACTTATCCCCAATGAAGCCCGGAAGGCAGAGGCAGGAGAAAGTATTCACTCTATCCATACAGGAACCTCCATTCTGGCAAGGATCTAAGCCATCAGGCAAGAATTAGAGTTTGGAAGAGCAGCGCTGGTTTCATCTTGGACTCAAAAATGTGAATAATCTGATGAACTAAAGAATACTCAGGGCAGCACAATACTGATCCTTTGTGTTTGACCTCTTTAGGTCTATTTTGTTCTGACTCCTTCATTTATGAAAATACATTAAATAACACTTTCCTGAGACTTTTATGCTATTTTGGTAATTGGGATAACTTTCATCTATATCACCACTAACAGTTTTAGAAAAAATAATAGAATCACAAAACTTACATTGGTAACCCACAAATCACAAATCAAATATGAGACCCAACACAGAGAACACCAGGAATGTCAATCTATACTTTCAACAGGTGTGTGTGGTGGTAGAGGATAGAATATATTCACTTTGTTTCAGGAATATTGTGAAAGTTAATCATCCTGGTTCCTCTCTCTCTTTTCCCACTACTTCTCTTTCTTGTTATAGATTTAGGCAACCTTAGGAAACAAGACTTCCAAAAATTTTGAAAATATTACCTAGCTTACTCTTAGAACAATTTCCACTCATACTTATTAATAAATAAATAAATTCTGAGCTACACAATCATACCATGACCCTCCATAGCACCAATGGCAAACAATTTAGAACAAGAAAAACAAGACATAGTTATTACCCTTCAGGACCTTTAAATATAATTGCAAGGACAAATCATAAATGTAAAAAGAAAATGAAACACTAATCTAATTGGTAATGTGGCTACTATTTTATTCCAGGGATATTTAATACAATTTATTAATTTGTTAAACTAATTCCATTCTAAAGCTCATCTGTAGTCTCTGTTGGACCAGAAAAAAAATACTTTTATTCTATTTTAACCACAATGTCCAGCCAAATTAATTTCCATGGCATTTTTCAGGCAATTCACCCTAACTTACTGACTGTTTTTAAATTCATGGTCAATACTGCCAGTCCCATTTCATACCAAATGTTTTAAATACTTAGTATTTTGGGGCTGGAGCCTGAAGTACCAGCATCCCATATGGACGCCAATTTGAGACATGGCTGCTCTACTTGCAATCCAGCTCTCTGCTATGGCCTGGGAAAGCAGTGGAAGATGGCCCAAGTCCTTGGGCCCCTGCACCCCTGTGGGAGACCCAGAGGAGGCTCTTCTTTGGACTGGCACAACTCTGGACATTGGGGCCATTTGGGGAGTGAACCAGCAGATGGAAGACTTTCTCTCTGCCTCTGCCTGTCTTTAAGTCTGCCTTTCAAATAAATAAATCTTAAAAAAACTTAATATTTTGACAGGCAATTTAATTAATAGGAGAATGGAGCTGACCATTCCCTAAATTTTTCCCTCAACTGATCTGAGACATATCTTCTTCACTATCTGTCACATAATATAAAGACTTTTGGGTACATGTATTTCTTCCCATTACATTGTGAGTCTCCTGAAGGTTGAAACTAAGTATTAAATATATTGGTGCTGATACCAAACTTGGTGCCCTCTATATTGTGACCTGAAATTATATATATATATGAATTAAAGTTCCATTATTCTTTTTTTTTTAAATTTTTTTTTAACAGGCAGAGTGGACAGTGTGAGAGACACAGAGAGAAAGGTCTTCCTTTGCCGTTGGTACACCCTCCAATGGCCGCCGCAGCCAGCATGCTGTGACCGGCACACCGCGCTGTTCCGAAGGCAGGAGCCAGGTGCTTCTCCTGGTCTCCCATGGGGTGCAGGGCCCAAGCACTTGGGCCATCCTCCACTGCACTCCCGGGCCATAGCAGAGAGCTGGACTGGAAGAGGAGCAACCGGGACTAGTACGTGGCGCCCCAACTGGGACTAGAACCTGGGGTGCCAGCGCCACAGGTGGAGGATTAGCCTAGTGAGCCATGGTGCCGGCCCAATTCCTGGACTTTCTATGGGGTTGAGCATAGCTCATCTTCATTCAGTCAGAATGAAAAACCATGTACATCATTAAGTAGAGTTCCAAGAGAGTACCGTCTTAGGGGGGCCGGCACCACGGCTCACTTGGTTAATCCTCTGCCTGCGGCACCAGCATCCCGTATGGGCGCCGGGTTCTAGTCCCAGTTGCTCCTCTTCCAGTCCAGCTCTCTGCTGTGGCCAGGGAGGGCAGTGGAGGATGGCCCAGGTGTTTGGGCGCCTGCACCCATGTGGGAGACCAGGAAGAAGCATCTGGCTCCTGGCTTCTGACTGGCGTAGCTCTGGCCGTGGCAGCCATTTGGGGAGTGAACCAACAGAAGGAAAACCTTTCTCTCTAACTCTATCTGTCAAATTAAAGAAGAAAAAAAAAAAAGAGAGAGAGAGAGAGAGAGAGAGAGAGAGAGCGAGAGAGAGAGAGAGAGAGCGCCATGTTAGCTGTAGACTAAATGCTGTTCTGGATCCATCTTCCTAATTTTGAAGTAAAGACTCAAAAGGATCTTTACTGAATAACTGAATCCCTGAACAGAGCCAGTATGGAACAACGTAAAACTGGTAACATCTGGCATCCAATCAAAAATTACCAGGCAAGCATGGAAGCAAGGACATACACTGCTCAATGAGGAGAAAAATCATAAATAGAAACACTCAAAGAAGGATGATAAAACTATTGTCAACTATAAAAGAGTTACAGCACATATAATCAAGAAGGGAAAGAAAGCATAAACACAACAGAGATAAAGTTATAAAGTGAATCAAAGCACGATTTTAGAGATTAAAATTACAGTATCTGAGGGAAAAGCATACTGGATGGGATGAACTGCAAATAACAAACTACAGAGAAAACAACTTGTGAAATTCAAAATATAGCCAGATAAAATAATCTAAAATCAAACACATACATGCATGCACGTGTGCATGTGTGTGTGTGCGCATGCACACACACACAGTGACCAGAGAGACAACTCCAAAAGCTTAACAGATGTAAATGCACATTGTGAAGTAGGAAGAAATTCTGGAAAAAAAAAAACTTGAAATTTTCCAGACAATGGTTGACTATTTTCCAAATATGTATCCAAAAATATCAGTGAAGAAGAACAAAACAGAAGAAACAGGAAGAACACTACAATAATAGGCATCATAATCAAGCTGCTAAAAATTGGGAGAAATGAGAGTATCTTAACAGTAGCTGTAAAAGAGAAAATTACATCTGAGGAAACAAAAAGAATTAGAGCAGATTTCTTTTCAGAAATGACAGAAGCCAGAAAACAACACGACAACTTTAAAGTGCTGGAAGCCAGTGAGGAATTCTGTGCAAATATCTTTGAAAACTAGGGCAAAATGAAAACCTTTTCAGGGAGAGAAAAGCAGAACGAATTCACCATCAGGAGACAAGGACTACATAAAATGCTCGAGGAATTTCTTCAGACAGAAGGAAAATGGTATGTGATGGAAAATAAAATTTACATAAAATAATGAATAAGAATTATAAATATGTAAGAAAATAGAAGACTTCAGAACAGTGGCCAGGAGGAGTATAGAAACAAAAATAGTGTTAAAGGCTACTGTACTCTAAAGGAGGTGAAGGCAGATTATAATGAGTGAAAGATGAATACTCTAAGCCCTACCATAATCACTGAAGAAAGATACAGCTCACATGCAAGTGACTAAAATATAAGCACAAAAGTACTCAACTATTCTGAAATAGGGAAGAAAATAACATAGACAAAACAAATCAAAAGATGACAAATTTGAATCCAGCCAGATAAAAATTATATGAAGCTAAAACAGTCTAAACACCTCAATACTATGATATTGCCTACCACATTTTAGACACACAGATTGGCCAAATATAAAAGATGAAAAAAAAATACATGCTAATGATAATCAAAAGAAAGCTAGAGTAGCTATATTGATCTCAGGCAAAGCAGACTTCAGAGCAAGGAACATGACAAAGTTAAAAAAGGTTGTTTCATAATGATAAAGAGGTCAATTCTTCAAGAGGACATGACAGTCCTAAATGTTTACAGGTTTTGTATCAGAGCTTCAAAATACCTAACTATTAAACAGAAATTACCAGAGTTTGCAAGAGAAAAAGACAAATATACAATGATTTTAGAAGATTTCAATCTCTTTCTATGAATAATTGATAGAACAAGTACACAGAAAATCAGGGAGGATGGGGCCGGTGCTGTGGCATAGTAGGCTAAGTCTCCGCCTGCGGCACCAGCATCCCATATGGGTGCTGGTTCGTGTACCAGCTCCTCCTCTTCTGATCCAGCTCTCTGCTAATGGCCTGGGAAAGCAGTGGAAGATGGCCCAAGTACTTGGGCACCTGTACCCACATGGAAGACCTGGAAGAAGCTCCTGGCTTCAGATCTGCCCAGCTTTAGCTGTTGTGGCCAGAGGATGAAAGACTTTCCTGTCTCTCCCTCTCTTCTCTTTCTATAATTCTACCTCTCAAATAAATAAATAAATAAATAAATCTAAAAGGGGCCGGGCGCTGTGGCACAGTGGGTTAATGCCCTGGCCTGAGGCGCCAGCATCCCATATGGGCAACTTGTTCTAATCCCGGCTGCTCCACTTCCAGTCCAGCTCTTTGCTGTGGCCTGGGAAAGCAGTGGAAGATGGCCCAAGTCCTTGGGCCCCTGCACCCATGTGGGAGACCTGGAGGAAGCTCCTGGCTCCTGGCTTCGGATCGGTGCAGCTCCAGCTGTGGTGGCCATTTGGGGAGTGAACCAGCAGATGGAAGATCTTTCCCTCTGTTTCTCCTTCTCACTGTCTGTAACTCAAACTCTCAAATAAATAAATAAAATCTTTAAAAAAAATCTAAAAAAAAAAAAATAAAGAAAATCAGGGATGATATGGAAGACCTCAATAATTAACCTATTTGAATTAATAATAACATTTACAAATACTAAAAAAAATCCAGCAAAATATTCTTCTGTCTTACAGATAGAGGAGACAAAATATTAGAAGCAAGAGAAAGAAAAGCATAACAGATATTATAGACATTAAAAGAATAATAAGTAGGGAGAGCACAGGCATTGGGCACAGAGGTTAAGCTGTTGCTCGGGATGCCTACATGCCATAATGAGTGCCTGGCTACACTGATTCCTATCCAATTTCCTGCAAAAGTTCACTGGATGATAGCTCAACTATTTGGGTGCTGCCATCCACATGGGAGAACTGGATGAGTTCCTGGCTCCTGACCTTGGCCTGGCCTAGCCCTAGATGTTGCAGGCATTTGAGGAGTGATCCGATGGACAGAAGATCTCTCTTTCTCTCCCTTTCAAATAAAATAGAAATAAATAAAATGCTTACTGTACAATAATGGAATATGAATGACTCTATGCCAGTAAATTTGACAATGGGACTAATTGTTTGAAAGAGACACATTAGCAAAGCTCAATAAAAACCAGATAGCTTGTCTAGAGCTACTGCACTAGAAAAATTACATTTATATTAAACACTTTCCCAGAAAGAAGTTTTCATGTCTAGATATTCAGAAGAAATATATTTCAATTACACACAAAGTCATTCAAAAAACAAAAGAGAAAGAAATATGTCCCAATTTGTTCTGAGGCCACCACTGCCCTCCTATCAAAACCAGACACACAGTATAAGAAAACTGAAGAACAATCTCTCTCAAGAACAGAGATAAAATGTTCTTAACAAAATTTTGGCAAATTAAATCCAATAATATCTAGAATGGGTAATATACCATAACAAAGGGATAATATGATGTTAACATTTATCACCACCTCAACAGAGAAATCATTTGAAAAAAAAATCAGCATTCATTCATTCATTACAAAAAGAAATGAAAACACTCTCAGTAAATCCTAAGTACAAGGCATCGATTTGATTGAGGATATCTATGAAAAACCTACAGGTAACATCATTTTAATGGTGAAATCTGAAATGCTTTTCCCCTGAGGTCAAAAACAAGGCAAGACTAGCCTCTCTTACCACATATGCATTTACCATAAGGTCTTAGTCAATACAATAATTCTAGAAAAAAAATAAGTAGATGACATGTAGTTTGAGAAAGAAATAAAAAGGACAGGCCGGCGCCGTGGCTCACTAGGCTAATCCTCCGCCTGTGGTGCCGGCACCCTGGGTTCTAGTCCCAGTCGGGGCGCCGGATTCTGTCCTGGTTGCCCCTCTTCCAGGCCAGCTCTCTGCTGTGGCCCAGGAAGGCAGTGGAGGATGGCCCAAGTGCTTGGGCTGGGCACCCACATGGGAGACCAGGAGAAGCACTTGGCTCCTGGCTTCAGATCAGCGCGGTGTGCTGGCCGCAGCGCGCCAGCCACAGAGGTCATTGGAGGGTAAACCAACGGTAAAAGAAGACCTTTCTCTCTGTGTCTCTCTCTCACTGTCCACTCTGCCTGTAGAAAGAAAGACAGACAGAAAGAAAGACAAGAAAGACAGAAAGACAAGACAGACAGACAGAAAGACTGACAGACACAGACAGAAAGACAGAAAGGGGACAAAAGTTGTCTATATTAAGAGATGACTGTATGGGGCTGGCACTGTGATGCAGCGAGTAAAGCCGCCACCTGCACCTGCAGTGCCACAAGCATCCCATATGATGCTGGTTCATATCCCGGCTGCTCCACTTCTGATCCAGCTCTCTGCTATGGCCTGGGAAGGCAGTAGAATATGGCCCAAGTGCTTGGGCCCGTGCACCCGTATGGGAGACCCAGAGGAATCTCCTGGCTCCTGGCTTCAGATTGGTGCAGCTCCAGTTGTTGCGGCCAACTGGAGAGTGAACCAGCAGATAGAAGACTTCTCTCTCTGCCTCTCCTTCTCTCTCTGTGTATCTCTGAATTTAAAATAAATAAATCTTAAAAAAAAAAAAAAAAAAAAAAAAGAGAGAGAGAGAGATGATTGTATCTGAAAAAAGTCCTAGAAAGCTAATTTAAAATCTAACCTAGGGGGCTGGTGTTGTGGCACAGCAGGTTAAAGCCCTGGCCTGAAGCGCTGGCATCCCATATGGGTGCCTATTCTAGTCCCGGCTGCTCCTCTTCTGATCCAGCTCTCTGCTATGGCCTGGGAAAGCAGTGGAAGATGGTTCAAGTCCTTGGGCCCATGCACCCACGTGGAAGACCTGGAAGAAGCTCCTGGCTCTCGGCTCGAAGCTGAGCTTCCCCCCCACCCCGCCCCACCTTGTGGTCATCTGGGGAGTGAACCAGCAGATGGAAGACCTCTCTCTCTGTCTCTACCTCTCTCTGTAACTCTTTCAAATAAATAAAAAAAATCTTTAAAAAAAAAACACCTAACCTAGAAATCTAGAACAAATAGTAAGTGTATTTTAGTACAGCTACCAAACAAAATTATTTTGATTTTACACTCATATTACACGTAAAAATTAACTCAAAATTGATAGTAGACCTATGAGTAAGAGCTAAAAGTAAAAAACTTTTAGAAGAAAACTTGGAGATATACGATGACTTTGGATTAGGTGAAGATTTGTTAGACAAGATACATGGAGACTACAAGGGGTTTTCAAAGTTTGTAAAAAGGCAGAATTAAAAGATAAGTTTATTCTGCTGCAAAAACAACTTTGAAATCCTTGCAGCTTTTTTTGTAATACTCATTTTCCATGAGCTTTCTGAAGACTCCTCATAAAAAGAAAAATATCAGTACACTGGATTTCATCAATATTAAAACCCTCTTCTTCAAAAGAAGATCAAAAGAAAGGCTACACATAGTGAGGAAAAAGTTGTAAGGCAAGTATCTGACAAAGAATTCACAACTAGAATATAAAGGACCCTTTCAACAATTTGAGTACACATTTCACCAAAGACAACACAGTGATGGGAAAAGAACACATGAAAATATGCTACATGGGGCTGGCACTGTTGCTCAGCAGGTTAATTAACGCCTTGGTCTGAAGCGCTGGCATCCCATATGGGCGCCGGTTCGAGTCTCAGCTGTTCCTCTTCCAATCCAGCTCTCTGCTGTGGCCTGGGAAAGCAGTAGAAGATGGCCCAAGTGCTTGGGCCCCTGCACCCACATGAGAGACCCGGAGGAAGCTCCTGGCTCCTGGCTTCGGATTGGCGCAGTTGCGGCCATTGCGGCCAACTGGGGAGTGAATCATCGATGGAAGACCTCTATCTTTCTCTCTTCTCTCTCTCTCTGCCTCTCCTCTCTCTGTGTAACTCTTTCAAATAAATAAATAAATAAATAAATATTTTTTAAAAATGCCACACATCATCAGTATAGAGTATAATATAAATTTAAACTCCGTTAGAAGAGCTAGAAATAAATGATGGATGATACCAAGTGCTCCTGAGCAAGCAGGTCAACTGGAGTATTCACACAACTCTGGTGGGAATGGAAATGGTACCGCCACCTTGGAAAACATTTTGGCAATTTAAAGGTATGTACACTTACCATCTGACTCACTCATTTCAGTCCTATGTGCTTATTCAAAAAAATGAAATCCATGTCCACACAAAGACTCATTCATAGCAGCTTTATTTATAATACCCTCCAAGCTAGAAAAAACCCAACTGGTTGGTCATCATCATCTCTCTCTCTCTCTTACTCGGTCTTTAAATAAATAAATAAATATTTTTAAAATTACTAATGTAGGGGTGGATGCTATGGTGTAGTGGGCTAAGCCTCTGCCTACGGCACTGGCATCCCATATGGGCAAGGGTTCGAGTCCTGGCTGCTCTTCTTCCAATCCAGCTCTCTGCTATGGCCTGTGAAAGCAGCAGTAGATGGCCCAAATGCTTGAGCCCCTGCAGCTCCATGGGAGACCCGAAGAGCTCCTGGCTTTCAGCTCCAGCCATTGCGGCTGTTTGGGCAGTGGATGGAAGCCCTTTCTTCCTGTGACTTCCTCTCTCTCTGTAACTCTCTCTCTCAAGAAAATAATAAAAAAAAACTTAAAAAAATAAAAAAATACTAGTGTAGAAGATAAGCCATAAAGGACTGGTATGGCCTAAATTGGCTGAGACAGCAGCCCCCATGAGCTCTCCCGCCCCTCAAGGCAGAGCAGCTGGCTGGCTACTCACTGGCAAGGCAGTCGTCGATGTCCTCTTCACAGTCCATCCCACTGAAGCCTGGAGGACACTCGCACATGTAGCTGCCCTGGGTGTTGTGGCAGAGACCATGGTTCAGGCAGGGCTTGGAGACGCACTCGTCAATGTCAATTGTACACCGCTGACCTAGAAACACAGGGCCAGTGAACCACCTAGTCTTGAGAGGCTGATTCCTACAGAAGTTTATATGGAGCATGAGCTTAGCTTCGGTGGGTGGGGCTAATCCAAGGACATCCTGATTAGTGTCCTGCTTCAGGAGCTCCTAGGAAGACTTTTTTGTCCCCTAGATACTTTTGCTGCCAAAGTGCTAAAAATTCCCCATAGAAAGAACATAATGGGTTGAGACTCTCGGGTTGGAGTCTTTCAGCCGCTAGGGGGCCCCAAAGACATGACCAATGGAAAAGCTTTTGGAGCCATTGTAGTAGGCAGCTCCTGTGCAAAGCCTGTGTTCTTGACAAGGATAAGCAGGCCTCAGAGCACCAGGGCCTCCCAGCCACGCAATCATCTGACCACTCTGTTGAAAGTTCTTGCCTCCCCACCCCTTGCTGTTACCTTGCCAGCCAGGAGCACACACGCAGGTGTAACTCTCAAAGTCTGGTGCCTCTTTGCAAACAGCACCGTTCTCGCAAGGGTTTGGGGAACAGGGAGCCAAGACAGTCTGACAATTATTGCCTGGAAAGCAAATGACAGAGTTTACGACAGAGAATCAGCCAAGGAAATGAACATGTCCCCAAATTGTATTCTGAGACGTTCTCAGAATTGAAGTTTAAAGCAGCGGATAGCCTTGGAATCAGACACCCATGATCCTCTCACTTTTGACTCTAATGTGACCAACTCTGTGACCTTGGGCAAGTTATTTATTTTCTGTGTGCATTCTTCATAAATAAAAAGGGAATTCAGGGGGCCGGCGCTGAAGCGTAGTGGGTAAAGCCGCTGCCTGCAGTGCCAGCATCCCATATGGGCGATGGTTCGAGTCTCAGCTGCTCCACTTCCAACCCAGCTCTCTGCTATGGCCTGGGAAAGCAGTAGAAGATGGCTCAAGTCCTTGGGCTCTGGCACCCTTGTGGGAGACCCAGAAAAAGCTCCAGGCTTCAGATCGGTGCAGCTCCAGCCATTGCAGGCAGTTGGGGAGTGAACCAGCAGATGGAAGACTTTTTCTCTGCCTCTCAAATAAATAAATAAATTTTTTTTAATTAAAAAAAAAGGAATTCAGATAGTATGTAACTTACAGAGGATTTTTTTAGAATAAATGAAAAAATGGCCACAAAGTCCTTATTTCCAGGGCTTCTCTCACCACCGTTACTACCATGAGCAGTTACTTGGACTGGACACCTGTATTACTCAAGTGTGCTAGTTTCTGTACCACCAAAACTAGGATTCAGATACTCAGGAGCTCAGCTACACAGATGCACCTTCACCATGCACCAGCATGGCCTCCAGCTCCTGCCACCTCTGCTGATCTGCTCCAGAGGAATGGGCTGAACAGAAAGCCCATGAGAGAGGGGAAACCACAGCAACTCTGATTGCCAGGTAACCTGTTTCCTTTTACACCTATCAGCAGGACACTGGATGTCAAGTTACAAGGAGGAAAAAAGATGGAATTCAGAAGAGACTCATGGGCAAATCCTCCATCTACCACTTACCTTTTAAAGTTCCCTTTGCCTCAGGTTCCTCATGTATAAAATAGCAACAGACACTCTGACATCATAGAATTACTGAGTACTAGAATAAATAACCCAAGGTGTACAAAATACCAGGCACATAATAAATTACCAATAAATGGCTGTTGTGTTACTGAAACTAAGATTGATGGTGCCAGGACATGGAAACACAGAATCCATGCAAATGATGGACTAAACTCTCCGAATTTACTAATCAGGTTCCAGCCATAGATATACTTGGAAAAGAAACATTTTAAATATCACCATTAAGAAAGCATATGAGTTACCCCATCACTTGCGCCTTGGGATGCACAGTGTCTTCTGAACATTCAGGGTCCAGTCAGTGAGGACAGGAAGGGCAACCAGGGAGTGACTCCTCAGAGCTGCATCACTCCCTACAGACGTGGGCACTGAGACTCAGACGCAGGCACTGACCAGACAAGGTCCCTGCTGGCACCTGAAGCACCTACCTGTGTAGGGTAGAACACAGTGGCAAGTGTAGCCACTTATGTCATCAAAGCAGGTTCCTTGGTTCAGGCACGGATTTGAAGCACATTCATCAATATTCACCTGGCAGTTATAGCCTGGAGACAGAAGAGGGGAAAACCCAAGCAGAGAGTGAAGCCATCTGTCAGCCTCCTCATCTCAATGACTACTGAATGCTCCTGGCAGTAGGAAACTGAACTCTTGTTCATTTGTTTCAGCCACAAGACCCTAACATACAGTCAATGAATGACAGCAGCCAATCAATCACACAATGAATGGAAGAACAGTCTATTCGAATGGTCTGAAAGCCTAACACACCTCCAAATATAAGTAGTCTTCCAATAATAAGTTCATTAAGGGTGAAAAGCTGTTGCTGCAACTAAACAGAAGTCCTTTGTGTACAATGTTTCTGGTCAGAAAAAGGGCTAATGTTTCTGAATACATTAATCAAATCCCCTGACTGCGCCCACTCTTTCACACGCCCAGTCTCTACCATCTATGTGGAACTCCCTTAAGCTACAAAGCTGTTTTTTCCTGATTCTAGGGGCATATGACTTTAAACTTTACATTTTTATTTTCATTTTGCTATTGATAAAAAAATCCCATTGAGATAAAGAAAGAAAAGTGCTTTTAAACTTACAAGTTTCTTTGTAAATGTAACATGATTTATCAGAAAACTGATGACTAACATATAGTAGCAAAAGATTTTCAGATACTCAAATATTGAATATCTAAAAGACATTGATGTATAAATAGCCAGGCACAATTTTTGAGTAAGAGAAATCAAAGAATCAGTGGTTAGATGGGTCCAAACATAAAATATCTGCCCATACATTTCCCTCTCATGAGTTTCTATGAGAAAATTGATGCTAAAACAGTGACATAATTTTTTTTGTATACAATTCCCACTGGTGTGCATTTTTTCGGAAAATCATTGGCAGTTAAGCATTTAAGAATATCTCAATATGTAAAAAAGGTTGTTGAACACATGGATTCTTGCTATCTGAAACAGGTCACCAACTTGACAAGCTGCAGGAGCTGCTCCTGATTGGAGGAGAGCAGCGTACTCGGCGTGTGGGTAGCAGAGTTGGGATTGGTGGAAGAGGACTATAAAGGAGGAGAGAGACAACATGCACCAGGAACATCTATCTAAAGGAACACCTGTGCAGCCCCCGAGAGAGCCGGCTGGCGGTGTGCCGCTCCCCTGCGGAAGTGGGGAAGTGGCAGGGGGACCGTCCCTCCACGGAGGTGGAGGGACGGTAGCCAACCCGGGAAGAACCAGCAGCAAACCCGGGGAGGGCCGAGCAGACGAAAGAACAGCGCAGGTCCTGTGTCGTTCCTCCACGAAGACGGGGAGCGACATAATGGTGCTGTGACTCGGATATGAAGCCTAGGCAGGGTTTAGTGTCGTTCCTCCACGAAGACGGGGAGCGACATATTTTCAGTCTACTTCCATAATCTATTTGATTTATCACAGACATCACATCTAGGCCAAAACGCTTACAATCTTGACACTTTTCACAAGCTTTGTAAGTGGAGTTTTAACTGCTCATCTTAAATATTATTGTTTGAACAGCTCACCTCTCTGCTAGGCTAAAGGTAGAAACCATGAATGCTTTTATTCTCCATGTGCCTTACAAATACTAATTGTGCAATATGTTTGCTGCATGAATGAATGAGAAAAAGGAAAGGGAAACAAACAAGTGAGTTGAGCAGTATGCATGCAACAATAAGACAAAGAACCACTATAGGAAGATGTACTTTGCTTTTTACCTTTAAAACCCTTCTCGCAAGTGCATCTGTATCCATTCACCAGATTGTCACAAGTTCCTCCATTCTGGCATGGGTTAGAAAGACATTCATTTTTGTCTACTTCACAGTTGATACCAACCCAACCTGCATCACAGAGGCACTTATATCTGAAAGAAGATAGAATTTTATACAGTGGAACGTATTAGTGAACAACTGAGTCATAGAGAGAAATGCACAAGTTGGTAAAGAAATGAGAAGCCAGAGCTCCCTGGAAAGCTAATCTAATTTCTGCTCTTCTATGAACATATACTACTACTACCATATACTACTACCATCTTGCACATGGTGTGAATCATGTGTACCCTTCTGGTATATCCAATGAAGAGACATGTGCTTCCCTAAGTAGCTAGTGAAATTAATCATAATGGAATTTCACATGTAAAGAATGTTAAAATATATCGGGCTAGTCTGAAAGAAAACATTGACATGGATAAATCTGCACAACCTATTGCAGTATACATAAAACTAAGGTAAAGCAAACCTTAGTATCACTTGTTTTTGGTACAAAATATACACCTAGAAAATAGATCAGCAGCAGAGACTCAGAGCTGTTGGGATATCTTAAGCCTCATTCATGCTGACATGAAACCTTGCCTCATGAAGCACCTTGAGTATTCAGCAAGAAAGGCATAAAAATGAAGGTGCTTCACATATATATGTAAGCTCCAATCTGAACACCATTAAGCACTTAGAATGTAGTCATCAGGTATGACAGTTTTCTCATCCGAAACAGGTAGATGGGTAAGGGGCCTCAAAAGTGATTAATTCATTTTTGAAAATAATTTCATTACCCATTTACCTTTAAATACATACTTCATTCTATCACCTGCTGGAAATTTGGAAAGGCCAGTTTCCAAAGCTCTCTTCTATGGCAAACACAGCAAGAGTATAAGAACATCTTTTAGGGCCTATGGTCACTTTCTATGGTTCTAGAAAATTACTAACACATCACACCACTCTCAGGGCGATGTTTAGAGTTGGTTGAACCAGCTCTTCTTGAGAACCCACACTGGCGTTGTGATGGAACAGAGCAGAGCTATGATTAAGTAGGTGACAGCAACCAAAGGCAAGAGCATTCTGCAGAACTCAATCCCATGATAAGCACCAAAAAACATGACTACTAGAGACCCCTAAAATGAGCCTGGACTCCTCCCATGAGGTCTTTGCTGATTACTTATGTAAGGGAAACATCCCTTCTAATTTTCCACCTGGACCCTCAGTCATGGCAGGTGGGAACCAGCACCTGCAGATAGAGTAGTGACAGGAAGGCCTTCAGGCAAATGGCCAAAATCTTCAGCCAGGTCTCAGCTCAAGTTCCCAATGACTTCTTCATGCTACTGCACTAAAAAGCAACTGGCTTGATGCAGGTCAGTAAGAAACTATTAATGGCAGTTACTCACCCACTGAGGCCTCCAGTACAGTTGCCATGAATGCAGGGATTGCTCAGACATTCGTTCACCTGTGAATAGCAGCTGGGGTGATGGGGGCCCTCAGGACATATGCAGCGGAAACCATTCACATCATTGACGCATGTCGCGCCCTTGCGACAAGGATTGGAGGCACACTCATCAATGTCAATGTTACATCTCTGCCCTGTACAGAATGGGAACAGCATTACTTGGATCCCAAGTGCTTAACAAATAGGCCAGCAATGAGATATACTGTGCTGACATCCTTCACCTGCATAGGCCTTGGACACCAAGTGTCAAGAGTTAAGGACTGAGATAACCAATAGCACTTGGTGTATTACAAACAAGGGGAAGAAGACTTTTCTTCATGAAGCAAAGGCAACAAAACACTGAATAGTATTTCTTTTTCCTTCCATTTTAGAAATGGGGCGACATCACAGGGTTTAAAAAGAAACCAGTTAAGTGTCATCTGAGATGGCTGCTCCTCTTAACAGTGCTCTGAGTAGACCCAAAGAAGCTTGCTTTAGTATGCTTCTTGCTGGTTTATTACAAATTCATTTTTTCAGTTGGTCAAATCTTGTATTTCTATCTATGGCACACTGCAATTCACTGGAATGCTTAGTGAATGGACGATTAACTTAGTTAATGATTAAGCTGATTAAAAGAAAGGCTATTTTCATTCCTACAGTGGTATTAATCTATTTTTCTGCCTCAGGAAGTAGGTACTCTAGGCATAATTTTATTGTTCTCTGGTAATTCAAAAAACAATGCAGGGACCCTCAATCTAGCCAAGTGGTTCTCAAATTATAACATGTGAAAGACTTAAAATATGTGGTTTACATGGAGATTTTGAGAAACTCCGCTCTTGACAATTAACTGCTTATCATCCGCTAATACTGCTGATAATGGGATACAGGAAACTGAAGCGAGTATGTTCCTCCTCTAAGACAGCACCAAGACTGAACTTTGAAAAGACGTCTGCTGTTTTAAGACATCTGATCTTTACAGTATTAGGCTGAACACAGTAATATGGCCAGTTATGCAACGGTTTTGATTCATTAAGTTTTGAATAATTAAGACCAAACTGTATATTCCAAAATGATACAAAATTGATTGTGCGTAATTTTGTAAATGAGTGACAATAAGTAACTGATAAGAATGAATATAAATTTCAAGGAAGTTAAGTTCTAATTCAAATAAAAACAGACATTTTTATTCAGGAAAACACAACCCTACATTTAGAACAGGAAATTCCAAATGAAACAGATACACACCCCTTCAAAGTATGGGTATTAACATTTTTTCACCCTCCATTACTCTCTACACCGTTATTGGTGGTTCTTGTGGTAAAGACCCATAATCTGGAAGCGGTTGCTGTTTTCCTCTTAAGTGTTTTATTAATAACTTGTTTAAAAATACTACTGCTCTGACCTCGATCGCTGATTCTTGGAGATGTTTATCATCTCCAAGACCAAAACATGAGCCAGAACTATTCGATAGGAGCTACCTTGGGCCTGCAATCCAGTGGAGGATAGGAAGAAAAAGCGTTTTTCATTCTTGGTTCATATTTGATAGCACCTCCTCAGAAGCCAAGTTTTGTTGCTAACTTTTATTCATTTTCCTTTCCAGAATGAGTTCTGAAACCATCCTTATGCAAGAGTGTTAAGGGCCTCCCAGTGCTGTACGTGTGTGGACTGACAGCTGCCTCACCAGCAAGGTCCCTCCTCAAGGAGTGTCCACTGTGCATCAGAAATGCCCAGTGCAAGGCCATGCACCTCGACAGGCTCAGTGTCCACTGAAATGAGAAGCTACACCATTTTTCTGACTCTGCAGACACTCAGCAAGTTGGTGCTAATGAGTGACAACAGGTACGAGAGTATGAGAGTCCCTCCCATTCATCTGCACATTCACTCAGCAACATGTCTCCTCTGTGAAAGGCACTGCTCCAGATGCCTGACAGCGATGATTAAGGAAGTTCTGCCTTCTGGGTACTCACAGTGCTCACCCCACAGCTCACTGCTGAGGCCAGGGGCACATGGAGCTCCCACCCTCCCTTGCATCATTTGTTCAATGGAGTGCTTTCCCCAAGACAAAGGCTAGGAAGGTGCTTTGTAAAACTGAAAAACATTTTATAGGAGCATCTCATTAAGCTTTACCTGGCCCCTTTTAATCAAACAGCAGAAAGAGGTCCTAGGAGAACAGAGAACTTTGTCCTAAACAAAAACATAAAAAAAAAACAACCCTCAATAATACCTTTGACAGATTTAAGTAAGTTGGTGGGTAGAAAAAGGATTAAAATAAAGCTGGGGAAAGAATAAAGCACCTCCTGTTCACTGCTCATGAGCATACACCTCAGTCAGCACTGATGTGTTCAGCAGCTGACTTTTACAAAAACATCCCCAACATAGAAAATAGTTCTAGGAGCAGGCACCACCCAGTAACCAAAACATTCCACTGCCTGGCCATGCACTGTCATGCTGCACCTTTAGTTTATGTTGGAGTATTTTTAGCCCATGTTCTCCCCTCTTGGCCTTACTGGCTTGCGAATGTTAAAAAGAAAGACTATGAATCACTGGCATTTCAACAACAAGAATGTCCAGCAGAAGTCTTACATAAATCCCCAAAGAGGCCACGACAGGCTCTTTCTAAGCCTCTCCAGGGCAGTGGAAAGGATCTTGGGTCCTGCATAGACTGCCTGGGGTGGGACCCTGGCAACACTATTGGCCCTCACCAAGCTCTGGTTTTTCATCAATCCCATGCTGACATCAGTGAGATCAGACACTTCATTTAGTGCTTCACTCAAAACAAGACCTTAACAGATGTCACTGATTCCTTCTATATCCATTTAACAGCATGCACTCTTATCCTATCCAGCAGGGACTTTGTGTATTCAGTCGACGGCCACTTGACTCAGTGACACAGGGTTCAGGCTCCACAGTGACAGCATCACCAAACCCAGCTTCTTAGAGATCGTCCACTGAGCAGGGGACACTGGCGCCCACTGGGGCACAAATACTCCTCTCTGGTGCCCACAGTCAAACCCAGCAGGACAAATGTTTGTGAAAAGAAAGCCAGGTAAGCTCCCGGCAGTTATGTGGCTGTATTTGCTTCATTTGGTCCTGGCAGGCTCTGCTGAAAGCTCTGAGGGCACTTTCTCACATAAGCTGCAAAGCTGCACACAGGGATTAGGACAGGGTGGCAGCACGTGACTGCCTGCTGTGTGTGGCATCGTCTGTCCAGAAAGCAAAGAACACGCACTGGGTGCCCTCTGCCAGTGCCAGGAACAACCTTAGGTGTCAGTGAGGGAACCCAGCTTTCCTCAGGAGCCTCTAGCACTTTTCAATCAGCTGGTTAAAAGATAAAGGAAACAGGGAATGGGAGGGGTGGGAGGGTGGGTGTGGTAGGAAGAATCACTATATTCCTAAAATCGTACTTGTGAAATGCTTGAAGTTTGTATTCCTTAAATAAAAGGTTTATTTGAGAAAAAAATAATAATTAAAAAAGATACAGGAAATATTAACAAGTCAAGATAGGAGAGAGGTGTGTGCATGTGTACGTACGTGCACATATGCATGTTCTAGTTTTTTTTTTTTTTTTTTTTTTTTGACAGGCAGAGTGGACAGTGAGAGAGAGAGAGACAGAGAGAAAGGTCTTCCTTTTCCGTTGGTTCACCCTCCAATGGCCGCTGCGGCCGGCGCACCGTGCTGATCCGATGGCAGGAGCCAGGTGCTTCTCCTGGTCTCCCATGCGGTGCAGGGCCCAAGCACTTGGGCCATCCTGCACTGCACTCCCTGGCCACAGCAGAGAGCTGGCCTGGAAGAGAGGCAACCAGGACAGAATCCGGCGCCCTGACCGGGACTAGAACCCGGTGTGCTGGCGCCGCAAGGCGGAGGATTAGCCTAGTGAGCTGCGGCGCTGGCCTCTAGCTTTTTATATACTAGGAAAAGTTACATTCAAAATCATCTTCGCCTTTTACTTTCTTCTTTCTGGCAAAAAGACCTATTCATGCTAGCCAAAATAGGGTGGTCTCTCCAAGTTATGACCTCCCTTGCCCCGCCTTTTACTACTACGCAGTAATAAACACATGGTCTATAACCCATAAGTAATGGCAAGTGCCTCTCCAGGGGCAGTTCCAGTTTAGGGAAGACCTTTAAAAAGAAAGCTGGTACAGAAAAGCATGGAAGTGGAACTCTAACTTCCCACAGAGACGTAGGCAGAGGAGCCATTGGAAAAGATACCATCTTCCCAGAGCATGAGGGCGGAGGGAGAGATGGGGTTAGTAGAAGCAGCTGTACCTGTGAATCCTGGGGAGCAGACACAACTGTAGCGATTGATGCCATCCACACAGACTCCATGGACACAAGGGCTGCTCGCACAGTCATCAAAGTTGATTTCACAATTGACTCCTGCAAAGGGAAAACCAGGAATCCATTACCACAGAACCACCAGTGCTTTCTGCTTGTCATGCTACCTGTTCCGAGATCTCAGGAGAACCCTGCCAGTCCTGTGCAGAATCATACAGCAGCTCTCAAAACACAGTGCATTGACTCCACTTGCTCAGGGGGATCTTGAGGCCAAGAGGATTTTATTAACCACACGTAGCCATTATCTGCCTTTTCACCGTATTGACGTTCACAGGAGCACAGTGCAAAAGGAATGGAACTGAAACTACTAGCATCTCAGCAGGAATGAAGCCACCAAATGCTACGAACAGTCACTGCATTCTTCACACTCACATGCTCATAGTTAAAGATTCAAAAAAGCCAGTTTCACTTAGATTAGCTCTGGAGAACAAGTTAAAATGACTCATCTCATGGTAGTATTAAGTCCCCAGCTCTGAGTGTACATCTACAATAGGAGAATACTATTAATACAGGAATACTTGTGATGCAACAAGAATACTTGTGATGAAACAAGAAGTGCATCTAGTTCTAGGTATGTAAAGTTACTCTAGATTAGCAGTTATAGGACTGAATTATGAGCTTAAATAGCTGCTTCCTCCCCACCCCCCAATAAAACCTCTTTTAACTGAAGGAATACCTGAGAGACAAGCCAAGGTCAAACTGGACTTGAGGATTTAGCAAATATTAAGTGAAATAAATAAACCTGTCATTTTGAGGAAAACACCTGACAGCATTTTATGCCATTAAATTTGAGCTTTCAAATCAGCATGAGAGGCCGGTGCCACGGCTCACTAGCCTAATCCTCCACCTAGTGGCACCGGCATACCGGGTTCTAGTCCCAGTCGGGGCGCCGGATTCTGTCCCGGTTGCCCCTCTTCCAGGCCAGCTCTCTGCTGTGGCCCGGGAAGGCAGTGGAGGATGGCCCAAGTGCTTGGGCCCTGCATCCCATGAGAGACCAGGAAAAGCACCTGGCTCCTGTCTTCGGATCAGTGCGGTGCGCCGGCCACAGCGCACCAGCCGTGGCGGCCATTGGAGGGTGAACCAATGGCAAAAAGGAAGACCTCTGTCTCTCTCTCTCTCTCTCTCACTATCCACTCTGCCTGTCAAAAAAAAAAAAAAAAAAAAAAAAGCTACTCTACAAAGAGGGTGACAGGGGGCCCCTACTCTACAAAGAGGGTGACAGGGGGCCCTAAGGGAGCAGATAATCCATATACACAAATCAGCATGAGAGTTTTTCAAGTTGCATCCATCACTGTTAGCTTGAGGCTAATTGCCAGTATCACAGCTAAACTTTCTCCTTAGTGTACTGATTTACTCCCGGTCTCTTCCAAGATACCAGGGAGGGACTGCCTATATCAACACAGGTCTAGTTATGAGTAACTAAACTAGAGTGTATCAACAACCACTGTTACCGTTATTTTGTAAAAATTCATTTATATATTTCACTATTTCTTTCATAAGAATTCAGTGATGGTTTGTGGGTATCACAGGAAAATATTTTGGTAGAGTCTAAAGAGCCTAAAAATACACCTTGCTAATAAGAATACAAACTAACAAACATTCCAAGTCACAAAGCCACATTTTCCTATGTTTAGTAATTATAACATTAGAAGTTAACTGAAACATTACTCTGCGAAAAGTCACTGCATGACTTTGCTTTAGTCCTCTCACCCAATGTGCAAGTCAAATGCTTTACATCAATTTCACAGATAACACAGGTGACTTGCACAGTGACACAGTTAGAGCAGGACAGTCAGCATCTGAGTCCTATCTCCTGGCTCCAGCACTCCATCATCTCTCTTGTTACATTTTCTTTTCTTTTTTTTAATTTTATTTATTTTATTTTTTTACAGGCAGAGTGGACAGTGAGAGAGAGAGAGAGAGAGAGAGAGAGAGAGAGGTCTTCCTTTGCCGTTGGTTCACCCTCCAATGGCCGCTGTGGCCGGCGCACCGCGCTGATCCGGTGGCAGGAGCCAGGTGCTTCTCCTGGTCTCCCATGTGGTGCAGGGCCCAAGGACTTGGGCCATCCTCCACTGTATTCCCTGGCCACAGCAGAGAGCTGGCCTGGAAGAGGGGCAACCGGGACAGAATCCGGCACCCTGAGCGGGACTAGAACCCGGTGTGCCAGCGCTGCAAGGCGGAGGATTAGCCTAATGAGCCGCGGTGCTGGCCTGTTACATTTTCTTAAAAGTTCACTTTCATTTATTTATTTCAAAGACTGAAAGACAAAGATAGCTATCTCCCATTTGCTAGTTTACTCCCAAAGTGCTACAATGGCCAGTAGTAGGCCAGGCTGAAACCAGGAGCCTGGAACTCAAGTCAAGACAGGAGTGGCACAGGAGTGGCAGGGACCCAACTAGCTGAGCTATCACCACTGGCTCTCACAATGAACTTTGGCAGAAAACCGGACAGGGGGCAGAGCCAGGACCTGTAGCCAGGCACTCCCATTTAGGGTACAAGACCTCCAAGCAGTGTCCCTACTGCTGTGCTCAGCGACCACCCCTATTCTCTATCATGACATACTATATTTCTGTGATGAATGAGGCTCTCCAGTATTACTACTCAAAAATGAAGGGGGGATTTTAGAATCCTTGGGATACGTTGGCTATCATTAAAGATGTTTCTAACCCTTGACTGACAACTCTATTTACTCCCAATCCATGAAGGCAGCTCCTTGAAGCCCTGGGATCCAGTGTGGCTGCAGTCCTATATCCATGGTTCATCAGAGCAGGACTGATGCCTAGATGAAGCCAGCCAATTGGGATTTTCTCATTGGAACACTGACCTTTGACATATATGACCTCCAGTCTACAAATCACACTGCTTCCTACAATTCTCTCCAAAGCCTCATTGTGCAATTCTTGCTTTCAATCTCTAAGAAGCTTCTGTGTGTTTTCATTGAACACTGCTTCCCTTCTGTCTGCTTGTTTATAGGCAATTCCTTAAGCTAACTCAAGTTGCTTTCTGCTAGCTGATAATGTAAGAAACTTCCTTAGAGCAATGGACCACATTAAAGCACAGGTGAAAGAAGGCACGGAATGTGACCTGGGTGGTGGATCTCACTCTAAACATCCATGAGTGAACACCACAAGTCTAGCCAGAAAACTGTGACCATCCCTCCAAACTGCAGACTGCCAGTGCAGACCACCTGATAAATGGAGGCGTCATCTTACTCTAGAACTTCAGTGTTAGCTCATCATGCCACACTTAATGGACTTTCCACCCAGGGCCCTGGCACAGGCCACCTCTCTCTCTGCCCAGTACAGACCAACGCATCTTTGTGTTGTCTGAATCTCTTTGTATTAATTCTCCAAACAGCTGCAAGAATGGACTTGGCAGGGTTCTGAGAGATTCTGGGGCATGCTTTCCAAGCTGCCTGCTGCAGACCACTCTTATTTTCTTCTGCCTTCCTCAGTGACAGCTACATACACCACTGCCCTCTCTGTCCTCCCCAGAAAACACACCTGAGACACCCGGGCACAGGGATATAATCCCAGAGAAAACACAGTGCTTGCCAAACCACCACTCACCCAGGTCTCCAGCACGTTTGCTGGCGTGGGAGTGATAGCAGAGCCTCACACGGCCCCTCTATTCTAAAGGCACCCATTCAATCGCTTGTAAATCTCTCACATTTCTTTCGCACTGCAATTTCTCATGTCTGGGGACCAGCCCGGAAGCAAGTTGCTTTTGGAAGGTTTCACAAAGATCCATTCAGCCCGTTTAGCGAGTTATCTAAATGTGGGGAGGGGGAAGGCATTCTCAGCTGTGAAGGCATGGGATGTTTTTCGTATGCTTGAGCAATTCAAAAAGGACTTTGTTTTCAAACTTGGCATGTATGAGGCCCTGGATGAAGACCAGAGCCTTTGACAAGTTTGAAGAAATGGATTTGGAAATAACAAAGTAAAATGAGGGCAGCTAACCACCTCCCCTACCTCTGCCCTCGACACAGACCATTTTCCTTAAGTCCAGAAGGAGTTTCAATAAATCACTCCCTTATATTGGCAGGTCCCCGTCTAACAAAGGCACACACTGCTTAATCTTCCACTAACGCACTTTCCTTTGATCTGGGATAGGGCACTTTTGTGTCTGTTCCACATAGTTTAGGCCATGATCATTCCTCTAATAAGTAAAACAGAATCCAGTGAGACCTGTGAAATGCTGCTGCCTGAGAAAATAACTCAGAATCTCCCCCACAAGGAGTAGCCCTTGGCCCCACAACAAGCAGCCATTCACCCAGGGTCAGAGAGCAGAAATGAAACGGCAGCTCCGCAGTCTACTTCACAGGCACCGGGATATACCACAAAGTCTGCTCTGCCTTGGAGTCCCAGCACGCCGCAGGCCCACCAGAGACAAGTGGCACAGGGAAAACGTCACGGTAAAGAGCCTGGACTGTGAGCCAGAAAGCAGACTACTGGGAGGGAGGCAGAGAAGGGGCTGAATTCATCTGGGTGGGGTTGGGCCTCAAGAAAACCAAGTTATAAGACAAGGGGTCTTTCAACTGTAAAAATGTCAAGTTTCGAAGTGGTGTGCCTCCACTGATCAAAACACACACGCACACACAATCATCAGGCTGGCAAGGCTTTGTGTCTAACGTCTCCAGTGGCCCCAGCCGTCTGCCTTTGAGATATTTATCTCTGTGGCTTTGACTGTGCTTCTCTGAATCAGGACTGCTTTTAAAGGTCTCTGAGCACATGCCAAGAAAGTCAGAACATCTGTGTTCCTTGTTTTTGAAAACCTGTGAAAGCCCCAGCCAAATATGAGCAGAGTGGGCTTACCTGACGTGCCCGGCTGACAGTTGCACTGGTAGCCGTTTACCAGGTCGATGCAGCGACCATCGTTCAAGCAGGGGCTGCTGTAACACTCGTCGATCTGGTCGCTGCAGATGGCGCCCATGTACCCAGGGTTGCAGATGCAGGTGTAGGAATCAATCCCGTCCTGGCACTGGCCGTGGTGGCAGGGATCAGGGTCACAGTTGTCGATGTTCTCCCCACACAACACACCAGTGAAACCTTGGGGGAGGAATCCACCAAGGAAATTACAAAACAAGGCAGACGTGCCACACCTGAGCCCAAGTGTAGCTACCTCCATTTACCCTGCACACCCCATGACTGCAGCAGTGAAGATGGCTGGGCTTGAGCAACAGGAACTCCCTGCTGGACTCAGGAAGCAGGACGGAGGAGCTGTGCTAGAGGTGAGAGCCCTCGTCAGATGTGCGGAACTGAAATTCCTCTGTGACTGAAGAGTGTTTCACTGCGTCCTCATGTCTCACCAAGCTTCAGAGAGAAACAGCCTCAGGGCTGCTCGTTGACAGGTTTGTGTCTTATTCCCTTCCTCCTAAACCCAAAATATTCGTGGTCTCAACTCCCCAGCTCTGCAGCAAGAACGTGTCTTTATCCCTCTCAACCCCTCCCAGAGGGCTGTGCATATCTATTAACCTATTCATAAACACTTGTGGAATAAAGTGATGAGCCTTACAAGCATTCAAGGCTTGAACCTTTTCCTCCTCTCTGTTAAACCTTAGTCAGAGTTGTGCAGCTCTCTCCAGTGAAGCTCATCCTCCACGAGGAGGCTCTGGCCAGGGGAAGAGTAACCTCAGACTTCTCCAACATGCAGCAAAGCATGACAAAAGAAGGGGGAGGTAAATGACTCCTCTGGGAGGGCCTGATCTGAACAGGTCTAGCAACAGAAATATTAACTTCCTGCACTAGCAACAGAAGTCATCAACAAGGCCCCAAACATTCCCAATTAGAGCTTGCACCTGCCAGTCACATACCTGGCTCTCAAGTACACTGAGTGTCTCAGGCAGAAAACTGCACTTGCAGACATTCGGCCCTTAGGTTTTTGGGCCTTCTCTTAGTCATCTGCCTCAAGAAACACAGAGACAGGCCTCCTGCTGAGAAGCCCCAGTGAAAAATAGCTTTCGACTGAGATTCTTCTCTTTCCCAAAGGAGTCTAGCAAACCAGCTGGAAACCCACTTTGCCAAAATCTGTCCCAGAAAGACATGGACACCAAATGGGAATTTCTGAGCCAGACTTTGATTGTGGTAGGGAAGGAGGCAGGTGTTGCAAGAGGCGACAAGAGAGCAGCAGAAAAGTCTGCTGGCAAAGCTCTCTTTAAACACAGAGCAGCGCCTGGATGTGGAATGGCCTGGCAAAGCAGCCAGGAGAAGACAATCATCTACATGGTTTAGAGAGACCTCCCAGGGACCCAACGTGGGAGCAGCAGCCTACCTGTGGCACACTGGCACTCATAGCCATTCGGGTGATCGATGCACTTTGCCCCGTTCAGACATGGAGTACTGGAGCAGTCATCAATATCAATCTGGCACACTGGCCCAGTAAAACCTTAAAAAGGCACAGCAACAAGTCAGAGGAGCATCCTGTGTCTTCCTTCACTATGAGATGATGCCCAAGGAAGGTGGGTTAGGGCACTGGCTGGGCTTTTGCCTTTGGGTCAATAAACACAGAATGCTTCTCCCCAGCAGGGAACTGGAGTGAAGTGGGTAAGTTTCAGGGAACAGAGGCACCTGTGGTATGTCTCCACCACTGTATTGCACAGCACAAATTTCACTTCCAGGATAGCAAGGGAGGGCTGTAAATAGTACAGGTGGAGCCTTCAAACACACAACTGTAGCTTCAAAGGCAGAAGGGAACTTCCCTCTGAAGAAACATTGGGAGGGCTCCAGTCTGTGGCAGACCATGTGGCACATGTTCAAAACAGCTTGTGGAACAAAGGAGAGACACAGCATCTTGGGAACCACTGACATATGTTGTCTGTTTCTGGACTCCGGGCTCACAGAGTGAAGCTGTCTAAAAGTAATAATCTCACAGAAGAGCTTCAAGAGTATGAGCCATGGGGAAAATAATAAAGTCCTGAATGGCCTACAACTAGGGCTTGTAGGGGGCATGGAAATATACACAGACTGAGAGGTCATGGACCATTCAAGAACAGACTTGGACTTCTGGCCACAAAGGATTTGGAAGATATACTAGCTAAAACAAATTCCCTATTTCTATACACACACACTCCTCTCACCAAGTACTCACTTTAATGATTTCCTCATGTGCAGCCCACACACATTCTCACCCTCCTCCTTCCCCTGTGGTCACTCAGCTTTGTGCATTAAAAGGAAACAAGGGCAGGCAGCGGGCACTTACCAGGTGGACAGAGACATTGGAAACGATTGACTTTATCCACACATTGCCCATTGTTCACACAAGGGTTGCTCTGACATTCATTTATCTCCAGTTCACAATGTACACCTTTGAAACCTGAACAAAATGGGCCACACAAGTAGTTTACAAAGATAGAAGGTCATATTCCAGCCAAGAAAACATAAATCTGCAATGATAGCTAACCTCTATCATGTACATTTTCTGCAAAGTAACAAGGGATTCTACTGTGATGGGAAATCATCCCCATAAGTAAATCAGCAGGACATGGGGCTAGAACCGTAGTGTAGTGGGTAAAGCTGCTGCCTGTAGTGCTGGCATCCCATATGGGCACTGGTTTGAATCCTGGCTGCTCCATTTCCAATCCAGTTTCCTGTTAATGTGCTTGGGAAAGCAGCTGAGGGCGACCCAAGTCCTTGAGTCCCTGCACCTGCGTGGGAGACCTGGAAGAAGCTCCTGGCTCCTGGCTTTGGATTGGCTCAGCTCTGGCCGTTGCAGCCACTTGGGGAGTGAACCAGCAGATGGAATCTCTCTCTTTCTGTCTCTACCTCTCTTTGTAACTCTTTCAAATAAATAAAATAAATCTTAAAAAAAAAAAAAAGAATGAGAGGACAGAAATATTGCTACTGTGAAGAGGAAGATGTTATCCCCAAAGACACTGGAAAGACCCATGTAAGCAAAGCCACATGTTCTGTGACCATTGCATGCTTTCTGGACAGTGCCAGGCTCACACTGTTCCCACTCTCTGCTCCTCAAGACCAGGTGAGCTGGAGCTGCTGTTGCTCTCAGGGTACAGGTGAAGGTGGGAGGGCTACAACGGTGGGCACCATGGACGAGGTAGAACAGCTAATGTTAGCCATCGTTTCAGGCTGGATTTGGCTGTGTCCTCTGAGGATACAAGAGACAATCTCTCCAGAAGTGCTCCAGAACACAACTATACATGTGCCTTACTTTGGATAAATAGCAAGTTCCTTTATAAATATGGGGAAATTTTATTTCTACTCAGGAATACCATATAGTATTTATAATATATCAGGGGATCAGAAATGTTTGACATTTAAAGCAGTCGTTTAAGTAAATTGCTTCTAAACTTTTCTATTACATGGAGTTGGATTTCGACATACTGGCTTGATTAATTTGGTCTACATAGCTTTAAAAATTCCAACACTGCCTTCTTCTCTAAGGAATGGGTTTGCCTAGCAACCTGACTCCCTACAGCCCCCACTCAACACTGGAGGTTAAATGCTGACAGAGCACATAGCATTGCTACAGGGTACTCAGAGCTCCACTAAGAGAAATACAGCGCAGCCTCTCTCTCTAAACCCCAACCGTAATGAGCCCATTCACCTGGCATGCACAAACACGTGAAGCCTCCAATCTTATCCAAGCAGGTGGCGTCATTCTGGCAGGGGTCTGAATGGCACTCATTGATGTCCATCTCACAGCGAGGTCCTGCATAGCCCTTCAGACACTCGCAGTAGAAAGCGCCATCTGTGTTCATGCATTTTCCTGCGTGCTCACAAGGATTGCTATTGGCTGTAAGACACAAGTTCCAATTACTGGGATCCAAGCAGTTGACAGAGTTTTCACAAATGTGAACTACAGAAGGGCAGCTGATGGTTACAACACCAGGGCCATATTCAAAAAACACATTCTCAATTTTCTATTTTCCTCCCTAATTTAAAAATTAGGTAAAATTAGGGTAACCTAATTAGTAAAATTAGGGTAACCTCCTCTCTTATGCATCTCTGCCATTCTTTTGTCTTACCTGTCCCTGAAGTCAGGCTTTACACTCAAAATCACGTACAGAATAACCATATATTTAATTCCCTGGATGGAACACACGTTTATGCTGAAAAGGTAAGTTGTGAAGTCTGGGCATAGAATGGGACAAATCCGAGGTTTGGACATAACATGCTGCTACAGTAAGATGTGCTTCACTTCAAACACTTGCTAAGCCAGAGAGACACTCTGAGGAAGAGGGAAGGTTCTCTGTACTCACCCATGGTACATTCATCCACATCTTCTGTACAGTCAGCACCTTTGTAGCCCTGTGGGCAGGTGCAAATATACTGCCCGTTCAGAGGGTTGGTGTCACACAGTGCCCCCTTGTGGCAAGGGTTGCTGATGCATGCATCATCCAGATGACACAAGAGACCTGTTGCAAGGTAGGGCAAAGGAGAACACAGAAAATGTCCCTCACTTGAGAAGGAGTTTTCTCATTTACCATAGAGGGAAAACTTTATAAGCAGTTCATCAAAACCCCAACATGGAGCTGTAGAGGCAACCTCCTCTTTGCCTGATCCTACCTTGGGGATGTTCTGTAGTCATCAGCAAAGCAACTGGCTGCTCTGGACAACCCGAGTGCTCTGACCTTGAGCCCTCAGCTGGGCTCTCCTCCAGCGCACAGCCATAAACAGGACAGAAAATAAAGGAGAGAGGAAAATGGAAACAGCCTCCAAACAGTATAACAGAGATCAAGTAAGAATAGAAGATGTCCAGCTTTATTTGAATTAAGATAAGCAAGAAACAATGTTTAGCATAAGTACATCTCAAATATCCTATGCATCTTGTATTTTATCTGGCATTTTGCTTCCCTCAAATCATTATACCTGGTGATCATGGGGTCACTAGCATTTCAGGAGCCTCAGAAGAAAAGGCCACTGAACTTTATCAGCATCTACCTCAGCAGACTTGCAATAGCAACAGCATTCCTGCCTGAGGTGCCCCCAGGTCTCTGAAGATATTATAAGCTTCCTGTTTTGTAGAGTTCACATGGGAACTGGATTTTCCAGTCTGCAATTAACTTAAGAACAGCTAGCTAAGTCATCTTCCACAAAGCTGTGGGCAGAACCTTTGGAAAGGCATCGACAGAACGTTACAGAATTTCTGGGCAGAAAGTCCTTTCTTCCGCCACATCCATCCTCCACGTTGCTCTCCTATTGAGAATCAGAAGCTGCTAAACTGAGAGGCTATAGCAATGTTAACTTTGTGGTCTGTAAATTTGCTCCCTTAGAGGAACATTTTCACAGTCACTGAGGGTGGAAATGTACTTAAATGCATCTCTCCTGCCAACTCCTTCTGAGTAAATGGATTATTTCTGCTTAAAGTCCATTTACCCAGTTATTAGTCATTTTGTCTTGATTTCTAACGTGAGTTTCAGTCTCAGTTCAGCAGATGTTCCAAAGACAAGTTACTTTTTTGTTTTTGAAATGAAAAACTGAAGTATACAGTGTCAACATGAAAGCCCAAGTCCTAAGAAAAAGTTCATGGCACTTTGGCTAACGGAATACATTTCCAGAAGAGCACCCAAGAGATAACAGAGCCATCAAGTGGCAGAGAAGAAGGCAGAAGTCCTGAATGCTCACCCACACACCCCCTTCCCTGTTCTCCAGCTCTGTCCTCTGTGGGTCTTACCTGCCTTTCCCTCTGGACACATGCAAGAGAAGGAGGCCACGCGGTCAATGCAGGTGGAGCCCGGGGTGCAGGAGGCGAAGGCACAATCATCAATGTTCTCACTGCAGTCATCTCCGCTCCAGCCATTAACACACACACAGCCATAGTCCCCATTGCGGTTGGTGCAGGTACCCCCATTCTGACAGGCGTTGGGTTGCAGCAGGCACTCATCCACATCCTCTGTGCAGAACTGCCCTTTTGGGGGGGAGAAGAGTCTCTGATTAGGGCTCTGAAGTATCAAAGGATTAGCAGCACGCCAGCCCTGTGCACTTCTCACCCTCGCATGACCTGCCTAAACTCAAGGCAGGCAGAGTTCGTAGCAGACCAGGCCCTCACATGATTTTTAAAGCCAACTTGAGCCATCCAAATGATATTAATTCCAGGCAAGTCACTTCAAGGATGGAAGATACCAGAGACTGACAACAAGAGAATTTAATCAGCCTATCAAAGAGAAGATAAGATCTGCTGGACCCGTGACTTGGCTAAACTCCTGGGTCAATGAATACATAATCCAAAAGAACAAGGAGAGAAGAGACTAAGTGATTAGCAAGGAAAGGAATAATGAAAAGGAACTTATGTATGAAAACATTATGGCAACTGTTCTCTACCTTGACTTTATTAATATCAACATCCTGGCTGTGACATTATAAAATAGTTTTGGAAGATGTTGTTACCACTGGGAGACACTTAGTAAAAGGCTACAGGGTCCCTTCGAATTACCCTTTACCATCATTTGTGAAGTGACAATGATCTAAAAATAAAGAGTATAATTTTAGAGGGTCGGCATTGTGGCTTAGTAGGTTAAGCTGTGGTCTGCAATACCAGTTATCCCATATGGACACCAGTTCGAGTCCCAGCTGCTCCACTAAATTCTTGGGCCCCTGCATCTACATAAGAAACCTGAATGAAGCTCCTGGCTTCTAGTTTTGGCCTGGTACAACCCTCACCATTGAGGTCATTTGGGCCATGAATCAGTGGACTGAAGATCTTTCTTTCTGCCTCTCTTCTTTTTTGACAGGCAGAGTGGACAATGAGAGAGATAGAGAGAAAGGTCTTCCTTTTCTGTTGGTTCACCCCCCAAGTGGCTGCTACGGCCAGCGCGCTGCGGCCAGTGCACCGTGCTGATCCGAAGCCAGGAGCCGGGTGCTTCTCCTGGTCTACCATGTGGGTGTAGGGCCCAAGCACTTGGGCCATCCTCCACTGCACTCCCGGGCCACAGCAGAGAGCTGGACAGAATCCGGCGCCCTGACTGGGACTAGAACCTGGGGTGCTCGCACCACAGGTGGAGGATTAGCCTATTGAGCTGCGGCGCCGGCCTCTCCTCTTTCTCTCTGTAACTCTGTCTTTAAAATAAGCAAATAAATCTTCTTTAAAAAAAGTGTAATTTTTTGAATGCTGGGGCAAACAAGTTAGTAACAAGAAATGAAGGACAATGAAATGCCCTGGCAATGTATGCACACGCAAGGCAAGCCAAGAGCAGTGAGACTGGGCACATTGCTCAGCCCGAAGCACCCAGTCTTAACGGATGCGGACTTCTGGACCAAGACACAGAAAGTCCTCCCAGCGTGACAGGAGACGAAACGAGCAACATGAGAGTACTGTGGACATGCTGCAGGGAGACCATGGTGACAACAGGGCCACGGCAAAGGCTCTCAGGACCCCTACAGCATGTCTCCAACCTACCAAAACTCTGAGTGACAAAAGCAGTTTAGTACCAGGCCACCTGGGCTGTAAAACAAATTAATGAATTGGTCCTGTTGGAAGGGCTTTTAAAACCAATTTAGAGTGCAATCAAAGGAACTATAATTAAGAACATCTGAATTCTCTAAAACATGACTTGCTGAAACTCAAAAAAAATGTCAAGATGTCCTTTATTCTTTAAAATAAAAAAAAAAACTTTAACAATAATTCAAAAAAGCCTGTTCTGTTGAAGAGGCTTCTCAATGAAAAAGTAAATGAGAAAATGCCAAGGCTCTCCACTAGTGCCTGGAGAGCTTAACAATTCAAGAGACTCATGCATTTTCAGAAGGCTTACAATATGCCCAGCTGTGTACACACCACCACTGGCAGCCACTAGTTGAATCTGACATAACCTAACTAACCACCTATTGTTTTACTCCTATCAAACTTTTTCCTCCATTACTACTGAGCCAACATCACTCTTTCACACTTATTGGTTACACATCCATCTCCCACCACATGGATGTAAGGAACCTCAGTGTTCCTTACAGGGGTCATTTGTATATTCCCAGCAAAGAGCCCACTGCCTAGTAGGGCAAGACTATGTGATGTCTCTGGGACACTGAGCCCGGCATTCCCCTCTGTGTTACTCTTCCCACCACATCTACATAATCACTCCCTCCTAGCCACAGCTGACTGATCCTCCTGGGCATCTGATCCAAGTTACATCACTGTGGCTCTTTCCTGAATTGTTGGACTAGGAACACTTTGCCACCTGGACTCAGAGGGAAAAGTAGCTTAGCCAGCAATGACAGTGATAAGGATGAAACAAACATCTGCTGATGCCTTGTTGCTCCTGAAGCCCAATGGTGTCAGCCATCCTGACAGACGTCTTGTGCAGCAGTTTTCCTGATTTAAGACAAGGCCCTGCCAATTCCAACCCAAATATTAACGAATACAAAGGGAAGGAGTGAGGGAGTGAATGAGAAAGTGAGGCAATTAGTGAAGGAATGAGGGAGCGTGTGAGTGAGGAGGGAGGAAGGGAGTGAATGAGGGAGGGAGTATGTGAGTGAGAGAGGCAGTGAACGAATGAGGCAGTGAGTGAGAGTGAGTGAGGAAAGGAGGCAGGAGGTGAATAAATGCATTTGGATGGGAGGAAAGCAGGCGGTGGATTCAAGGGTTTGCATCTTTCCCGAGCAGATGATGTCATTTATTGCAGAAGACTTTGCTCCATTACAGGGCTAGCAGAAACACTACCTCAAAATGATGACAGCTGTGTTAATATGATGCAGCTGGGGTCGAGAAATAAAAATACCAAGAAGTAGGTGAAGAGCAATTGGGACCGACGCTGGGCACAGCAGGTTAAGCTGCCGTCTATAACACTGGCATCCTATGTGGATGCCGGTTCAAGTCCTGAGTGCTCCACTTCCAGGCCAGCTCCCTGCCAGTGTGCCTGGGAAAGCAGCAGAGGATGGCCCATGTTCTTGGGCCCTTGCACCCATGTGGGAGACTTGGGTGAGGCTCCTGGCTTTGGCCTAGCCCACCTCTGGTTGTTGTGGCCATTTGGGGACGAGCCAGAGGGTGGAAAGTCTCTCTTTTCTCTCTCTCCCTCTTTCACTGTAAACCTTTCAATTAAATAAATAAATTGAAAAGGAGAGAGCTAGCTATTGAAACCAGGAAAACTGCTGTGTCTTGTCTATTATACTTACCCTAACTTATATATCTGCCCTGCCCCTGAACCAAAGTGACTCAGGGAATGTCAGCAATTTTTATGGTTTTCTTCTTTGTTTGAGGTTCTATGGCAATTCTAAGGCACTGTTTGTTTAAAACTATTTCATATGCATTTCTTATACATTATAGTACCCAGAGACTTAAAAGTGTTCTAAGACAGATGGAATAAATAAAACAATGCTCAAAATGGAAATGTGGTACTCTTGGGAAAGGAAACCAATAGCACTGATTGCCTACTATGCAACAGGCACTATGCTTAGGCTGTTACAAAAGTTATCTCATTTACAACTGTGGACACAGACTCAGAGTGGCCAACTAACTTTCCCGTGTGAGAAAGTACAGTAAACCTGGGATTTGAACTGGGGCTGTCTGACTTTAAAACTTATGAAGATTTGAGGTGTGAACCTGACCATAGCAAACCATCTCTGCATGCCTCCGTTTTCCCAAGTGCACACAGATGGGGAAGTAGAGAGGATGGAGTAGGTGAGAACTAAAATCATGACTCACATAAGATTACTGGAAAAACTTATGACTTCAAACTCTTGGGCAAGACAGAAATGTAATTTTGGGTTCAGTTCACTATTTTTTGGACAAGACTGATTTTTGGAAATTAGAGGCTTTCACTGAATACCTTAGGACTATGTATTTGTTAGACACTGTTTGTTAGAGACATGAAATCTAGAGATTCAAGAGCATACTAGTTTATAAATAATTTTCTACAGGATGAATCATTATTTCCCTAAGGTTCAGGCATGTTTCTCCAGAACATTTCCTCCCAGCCTCATTTCTGCCAGATTTTTTTTTCTTTCTTATTACAATTTTATCAACAAGCTCTAAAATTCAAAACATAGCAAATAGTAACCAGGATGGCTACAGGAATTGCTTGTTCCAAAATCCCCAATGAGATGTCCACTAAGATACTGAACTCCCTTCATGTCACCACCCATTTGGCCCAGGAGAAACCGAATGCAGAAGCCTAAAACCAAAAATTTAAAGCCCCAGAAGGTCAATAAACATCCCAGGTTCACAGAGTTTGCAAATGGGAGTGCTGTCATTCAAATCCAGATCAATCTGACTAGACTTAATGCTCCTTTACTGCACACAGTTGAGCATCCCACTCAGGAATGGTTAACAGGATCTACAGACCAGGTTCCCGACCACAGTGTCTTAAAGCACACTCAGAAAACATAGATGCGTATGACAATGAAAGAAGATTCTTTGCAAGAAGTAATAAAGGCAGAAGGTCACAAACATTAGGCCAGGAAAAGTTCCTGGTGATCATCTAGAGGTATTAGATGTGTTGTCAAAGGACATTTGGCTTTACCCACTGCTCCATGGCAAGGTAACAGCAGACAGGGCTAGCAGGAGAAGGTTTACTGACAGAGCTAGCTTAGGGCTAGCTCAGGAAGCCATCAAAATGACTATATGATATTCTTTGTCTGGTATTTAAAAATAGAAAAAGTAAGAGGCTTAGACTCTGAATATGAATTCTGAACTTGATACAAGTGAAGGATGGGGTTGGGGGGAGACATGATCAACACTGTGTCTGAAGATTAGTGTACATGGAACGTAGGAAGAACTGCAAGCAAATGACTTTCTGAGAGTAGAGGGAGGGGGAGAAAGCACTAAGTTATAAGCTACCTAGCTACCTAGCTAATAAAGTCCTCTGGTGAGAGGAGCAAGCTGTGTTGTTTCCAAGCCCCACCAAGCTACTAAATCACCCATTTAAACAAGTCTGAGCATGCAGTACCATCTGTCAACACAGACTTCGCTGTTGCACTCCCAAAATACATTGCACAAACCTCAGTTAGGCAACTTTTCAGGGGCAATAATTACCCCTCTTCATAATTTCCCCCTGACAAACACGGCAGGGCACTGCCATTTAACATAGGCTCTATGGTAGTGGACTTATTAGGTCCTTTCCATCTCCTTCTGGCAACAGAGAAAGAAAATAACTGGCTTTTAGACACTATCCTGCCTAATGCTGCCGTGAGGGTGGAGTACTCTAGCAAGAAACGTAATGCCAGCAAATCTTTGGTGGACACCTTGAACACCAAGAGCCACCTTGCAGTCACTGACAATCTGCTGGATAATCACTTTTGCCCTATACTCAAATTCAGTCCCCTCCTTCATGTATTTCACTCTAGCCACAATGGCCTACAAGTTGGTTAAGTTCCGGGGACGGCACTGTGGCGCAGTGGGTTAACATCCTGGCCTGAAGCGTCAGCATCCCATATGGTTTGAGACCCGGCTGCTCTACTTCCAATCCAGTGCTCGGCTGTGGCTTGGGAAAGTAGTAGAAGATGGCCCATGTTCTTGGGCCCCTGCACCCATGTGGGAGATCTGGAAGAAGCTCCTGGCTCCTGCTTTGGATCGGTGCAGCTCCGGCCGTTGTGGTCATCTGGGGAGTAAACCATTGGATGGAGGACCCCTCTCTCTCTCTCTCTCTCCCTCTCTCTGCCTCTCCTCTCTCTGTATAACTGTGACTTTCAAATAAATAAATAAATCTTTTTTTTTTTAAATTTAAGTTCTAAAAAGAAATTAAGTTCTTTCCTACCTCAGTGCCTCTGCAAACACAGTTCTCTCCATATGAAACATTCTTCCCCATCTTATTCTTAGGCCTAGCTACTTCTCATCCTTTAGACCCCTTCTGTAACTTAAATAGGTCTCCAAATACACATCTACATCTCATTCTCCACTGCATCTATTGCCTTCAACTCACACTGGCACATATCACAGGCTATAAGTTTATTCCTACTTATTCCACCACTAGACAATAAGCTCTATGAGGGCAGGAACTGAGTCTGTCATTGACATCAGTATACACACCACATACTATACTTGATACTTGGAAACAGTTCTTAGCATATAATCAAAAAAGCTTATTTTACAGATGAGGAAACTAAGAACAGATATGTACAGTAACTTGCTGAAGACTGCATAGATAATTAGAAGGAGAATTAGTAATACAACTGAGAAACAGAAATAGATGTTTTAAAATGATTTATAGTATTTGAAAGGCAGGGTTGGAGAAAGAGAGAAAAAGAGAGAAAGAGAGAGAGACTGAGAGAGATCTTCCATTTGCTAGTTTACTCCTCAAATGTCCTCAATAGCTGGGACTGGACAGTGCCAGGCCAAAGCCAGGAGCACTGAACTCCATCTGGGTCTCCCACATAGGTACAGAGGCCCAAGAACTTGGACCATCTTTCTCTTCTTTCTCAGGCACATTAGCAGGGAGCTAGATCAGAAGAGAAGCAGCTGGAACTCGAACCAGTGCTCTTATGAGATGCCAGAGTGGCAGTTGGAGGCTTAACCCATTGTAACACAATACTGGCTCCAAAGAAATGAAGTAGGTAAGTGCTGAAAATGACTTTGGGAGTGTGAGAATACTGCAGATAAAGTTAATTTTCAAATGGGAAGGAGCATCTGAGCTGACTATTGAGGAACAGGGTAGGACTGAAAAAATTAGAGGAAGAGGATTACAGTCTAGTAGTGCTACGAATGAAGATGACACTATTAATCCACCACTAGTAAAATAAGTTCCCTGTATTGGTTTTGCAGGAGCATTAGCCATTTTCATGAAGATCTTTTCTTATTGTCCTATCCTATGGTTTTAAAACCACATGATGAGTAAGGTTATGGGAACAGTTTGTGGCAGCAAATACAACAGAGTGAAACTAAGGGGTCTACACTGAAATGGAAACCATGCCCTGGGCCTCATCAGTGTGATACTCCTGCCAAGGGGAACATGGACCACCAAACAGATACCATTTATGAGCCATAACATTCAGGACACAAACAGCTTGTAATGGCTCTCTCAAGGTACCACAAACAAACCATCAATCTGACCTGAACTTACAAGTGACTGGGCAAAGGGAAGAGAACAACAAAAGAAAAAAAAAAAAAAAAGAAAGGAATGATTGCTGAGCTTCAGCATTCAGTGAAGCAGCCCTCACTCTTCTCAGTCATCTCTCAACTGTGAAGCCTGTGGGAAAGAGTTTTATCACATCAGTGGTCTTGTTAAGGGTCAAGTCTCATTGCAACAATAATCCCTACATGAGGAACATATGAAAAATGAGTTTGGCTGGCCCTTGACCTGACCCTGCTACCTTCTCGTCTATGGTTAAGTCAAGATAATTCAGTCTCCAATATATCCTTCAAATGAGCAGTCACCCAAGCTCCTGAGTTCATATCTTTCCCTATCAAAACAGAGCATTCTTAAAACCTATATCCTATGAAATCTGTGCTCTATACACATATTTTTAAAATTGTATTGCTCAAGTTAAAAACAGAGGACACGCTTGACTGTCCTACAACCTGCTGGGACCAAAGCTAACTGCATATATTCTATATATCACTGAATTTACAGAGCCTGCCTCATGAGAGAATTGCTATGCAAGTATAGAGATATGCAAGTATATGGATATGCAAGTATATTAATATATATACTTGGCCTGGGGGGATGGAAGTGGCTAATGGGTAACGTGGTTGTGGAAAGGAGACACAGGTAAATGCAAGAATTTCAAGGATTTACCCACTAACCCTAGACATCATCTTGTTTACCAAATTCTTCAAAGATGCATTTACCCTATTTCATGGCCAATGCATTTCCTAAAGAGCCACCAGGAAGATAGGAGCATGCAAACTACATTATGCCACTTGCCACTTCAAATCTCCTGATGACTTCGCTTGCATTTAGGATAAAATTCTAACAGCTATCTTTGTTTCCTGAATACCTCTCCAGACTCTTACCTTGAAACATTACTAGCTCCAGGCATTCGGGGTTTTATTCACTTTTCAAATTAACTTTTATTCACTCTCTCAAATTTCTAGCACATTTATTCCCTGTGCCTGTAACTCTTATCCTTACCTTAAATAATTCCTACTCAATGCCTATACTTGAGAAATGTTATTTGCTGAGTAAGGTCTTATCTGCCAGTTACTAAACACAATTAGTTCTGTTTTTTTTTTTTTTTAATAAAGATTTATTTGAACGACAGAGTTACAGAGAGAGGTAGAGACAGAGAGAGAGGTCTTCATCCACTGGTCCACTCCCCAGATGGCCGCAACGGTTGGAGCTGCGACGATCCGCAGTCAGGAGCCAGGAGCATCCTCTGGATCTCCCATGTGGGTGCAGGGGCCAAAGGACTTGGGCCATCTTCTACTGCTTTTCCAGGCCATAAAAGAGAGCTGGATTGGAAGAGGAGCAGCTGAGACTAGAACCGGCCTCCATATGGGATGCCAGCCCTTCAGGCCAGGGCTTTTACCCGCTGAACCACAGCACCTGCCAGTTCTGCCTGTTAATACAGTCTCCTGATATCCTCTATTCTTCCTGCAAGAACTCTGTTACAGTTCAAAAATTTACAGACAATTATAGGATTTAGATCTGTTTCTCACTACTATCTACTTCATAGACCACAGTTTCAAGAATAGACGCTCCTTCTCCATCACTGAATCCCCAGAAGTTAGCACAGTGCCCAGCTAATATTTATTACAAAGTGCTCAATAAACATGTTTTTAAATGAATGTTTATCTCTTTGTGTTATCTTACCTAAGCATCTTAATCCCAAAATAATAGCAATTTTTCAAACTAACCCGTTAAATAGCAACAAAAATTGTGTCTATCTGGTTCATATCCTAAAGTTTCTGTCACCTCCTTATCTACATTCACCAGTCAACACATAAACTTCTCATCCCAAGCTCCCTCCTTAGTATCTGAACTCCATCTCATTTGTACCACATCCAAGTTCACCTTACCTTTGCCCACTAATTCTTCAATCCTACATTACAATGGACACTTCCCTTCCTTGGCTGAAATGTAAGCTTTCCCTAAAGACACTATCCCATCTCAGTCAACCCTCTCCAGCAGAGCTCCTGTGGTCCTCCACTTCCAGAAACTGCCACCTGCATCAAACAGTGCAGGAGATAACTGATTTTCTCTTTGTTTCCCAATGCCATTACTAACATCAAACAGTAAACATATATGTATTGAGTTATTCCTAGGTGCTAGACACAGTAGTAAGTGCTCTACATTGACTGTCAAATGTAATCGTCACATATAATTAATTAGCCTAGTTTACCAGATACAGTACAAACCCGGTCCATATGGAAGAAAAGACTGAAACATCAAAGGGAGGTAGGAAAGAGGAGTGATGAGGTTGGGCCAAGAATAACCAGAAAACTTAATGTTCCAATTCATCCATCCAACAAACACACACAGACACAAACACACATACACACAATGTGCCAAGTTCTAATCTATAAACATTTGGATTATAATGGTAAACAAAACAGACATGGCTTCTACCCTGAAGAACTTACAAGCAATTAGTGGTTTTATAACTGAACAAATAATGATAATATAGGGTGATAAGTGCTTTTAGGAGATATCTATTGTTGGGGCCGGAGCTGTGGTGTAGCAGATAAAGCTGCCAGCTACAGTGTCAGCATCCCATATGGGCGTCGGTTCAAGTCCCGGCTGCTCCACTTCTGATCCAGCTCTCTGCTATTGCCTGGGAAAGCAGCAGAAGATGGCGTAAGTATTTGGGCCTCTGAACCTGCATGAGAGACCTGGAAGAAGCTCCTAGCTCCTGACTTCACACAGTTCCTGACTTCGGCACAGCTTCGTCTGTTGTGGCCATCCAGGATGGAATCAATGGATGGAAGACCTCTCTCTCTCTCTCTCTCTGCTTCTGCCTCTCTGTAACTCTACCTTTAAAATAAATAAATAAATCTTAAAAAAAGAGAGATATCTGTTGGAACAGGTGTTTAGACTAGCTGTTAAGATAGCAGTATCCTATATCAGAGTGCCTGGGTTCAGTTCCCAGCTCTGGCTTCTGACTCCAGCTTCCTGCTAATACAGATTTTCTGTGTAGCAGCAGAAATGACTCAGGTTATCAGATACCTGTTACTCATACAGCAAACCTCATTTGAGTTCCCAGGTCCTGGCTCTGGCCCCAGGCTGAGCCCCAGCCCGGCACTGGCCGTCACAGGCATTTGGGGGAGTGAATTAGGGGATGAGAGCTCTGTCTTCATTGTCAGTCTCTCAAGTAGATTTATAAAAAAATTAAAACATGGGAGATACCTGCTGCCATGGGAGCACAGAGTAAGGAGAACAGAGAACTGGAGAAAGAAACCTTCACATGAAAGCCTGTAGGACACAGAGGGGTCCACCTGGTTGTACAGGAGTGTGTATGTGTGTGAGAGCAAGTGAGTGGCAGCAAGGGAGTGTTTCAGGCAGAAGGAAGTCATGTGTACTGGCATGAATAGAAGAGACAGCATGGCTCATTTAAGGCAATGAAAAACAATCAGTGTGGCTGAATTACAAGGCATACATCAGGGAAGTGAAAAAGATGTGGCTGGAGAGAGAGTTACATGCAGTGCCTTGGAACGAGATCCAAAGACAAGAAGAACCCACTGAAGCGTTTTAAGTAAAGAAACAACTCGATCTGATTTGTGTTTCAGAATCTCCACTCTGCTGCAGTGAGCAGAATGGACTGAACTCTCTCTCACCCCTCCAGGTCAACAGCAATCTAAAGCACTGGGGGTCTCAGGTTCCTGTGGCCGCTATAGCAACCAGAAAGTCTACGGTGCATTCTCAGGCAAATTCCGGATGCAGCAACACTGAAAAGTATCCAGGTTTGGACACTGTATGGAGAGGCGTGGAAGCTGGGCTTTCAGAGAGCTGATCCCTGGCATACAGGCTTCTCCACACAGAAGAAGAAGTGGTGCCAAGTTTTGGTTCCCCTGCTAGGAGGCCTGCACACTGATTCTCTCCCCCACTTATTTAGGCTTCTGGGCTAAGCCAATTTACATAAGAGTCCCACCCTTCTAGAGGAGGAAAAATCTAAGTACAGCAAGGTGAAGTGTAAGAGGATCCAAGGGCAGCAACCTCCCCTGTCTATGGGCAGGCAGTTACCCAGCACAGAAGGAGTAAAATGGAAAACAAAAACATGTGAACTATTAAAAGATTCTGCAACATAAAGCGTGAGAATACATGACTTAAGATGAAGACAAAAAATACAGTATGAAAAATATTCACTTCCAGAAACTAACACATCTCAAAGAATTGGTTCTGTGCTCTCAAGATATTTGAACATATTTAGGTTCTAAAAAGAACTGAAAAACAATCAGGTCATCAGGCTGTAATAAAAGGGGTTGAGAAGCAGGCAGAAACAGAAAGGACTTAAATGAGTAAATTTAAGACAACAGGAATACAGTTCAAATAAAAATTAAGATCTGAAGGAGTAACAGACAGAACTGACAATGAAGAAATAGGAATCAGTGTTATAAAGGAAGGGCTTAAGAAGTTCTCAAAGGCACAAAACAGAAACAAGCAGATTAAAACATCAAAACAAAAGAATTTAGGTCTGGAGAAGAAAAAATGAAGATATTAAATAAACATAATAGGTTTTTCTAAAAATTCTAAAACAAATATAAAAGAAAGCAAAGGTGATAAGCGTTACTTTTTCAAGCAAAAATAAACACTCAAGGGCTGGTATTGTAGCACAGTGGGTTAAGCTGCTGCCTGCGATGTTAGCATCCCGTATGAGCACTGGTTCAAATCCCAGTTGTTCTGCTTCTGTTACAGCTCTCTGCTAATGTGCTTGGGAAAGTGGTGGAAAATGACACAGGTAACTTGAGCCCCCTCAACCCATGTGGGAGACATGGATGGGGTTCCAGCCTCCTGGCTTCAGCCTGGCCTAGCCCTAGCCATTGCAGTCATTTGGGGAATGAACCAGCAGATGGAAGATCTCCCTCTCTGCCACTCTGCCTCTTAAATAAATGAATCATTAAAAAAAAAAAAACTCATCTGACACTGCACTTCTCTATAACATGTACCACAAGAAGCAGAGGAACCATGTCTAAGGACTGGAAATTAAGTTGTGGTCTAACAATTCAGTACCTAACCAAGATACCATTTGTGTATGAGAGCAAGTAAATCAAAAGAGATTTTTTTCAAAGATCCAAGAGCTCCAAAATTATGTCAACATGCAACTTTTTTTGGAAAAGTTAAAGATATCCTTATTAGACTGAAAATCAATCAAAATAAAAAATGCAGAAATGAAAAAGTTGTGATGTAATTGTACTTATAGTCCAAAATAAGCTACACATAGAACTGGGTCTAAAATATACCATAAGGTCGGCGCCGCGGCTCACTAGGCTAATCCTCCGCCTTGCGGCGCCGGCACACCGGGTTCTAGTCCCGGTCGGGGCGCCGGATTCTGTCCCGGTTGCTCCTCTTCCAGGCCAGCTCTCTGCTGTGGCCCAGGAGTGCAGTGGAGGATGGCCCAGGTGCTTGGGTCCTGCACCCCATGGGAGACCAGGAAAAGCACCTGGCTCCTGGCTCCTGCCATCGGATCAGCGCGGTGCGCCGGCCGCAGCGCGCCGGCCGCGGCGGCCATTGGAGGGTGAACCAACGGCAAAGGAAGACCTCTCTCTCTGTCTCTCTCTCTCTCACTGTCCACTCTGCCTGTCAAAAAATAAAAAAAATAAAAATAAAATAAAATAAAATATACCATAAACTGGGTTATCGAATTGTAAAAATCAAGAATAATTTTAAAAGAAGGTATATAAAATTTCAAAAATCAATAATGACCCTGTAATATGAATTTTTTAAAACCCAGATTACATACAGATAATCTAGAGAGAGAAGAGAAGATATGGAGCTATGGGAGAGGTAAACAGGCTAATTTGTCAATTTACAGAGAAGAAAATCAATAAATACAGTTGAATTTTTAACACTTAAAAGCATAAAGGAGAAGTGAAGTCCAAATTTTCTAAACCTGATTCCCTTTACAAATAAAAATACTACATAGCACAATTTAAATAATCACACCTCTAACAATTCCACTTCCTTGAATGACTGAATCACAAAGTTCAGTTCTAGCTCTTTCTCCCCTCTTTTCTCCTATGATCAACATCCTGGGGTGAAGACCAAAAAGGTCATCTGAGTCAAGAGTTTTTACTTTTCTCAACTTGACAAACACAACCACTGTATATCTCAAGCACAGTCACATGCTGGACCTCCTTATATGACATTGACTGCCACAGTCCAAGATCTCAGACTTAATACTTTTATTCCTTAACTTCTGCATTTCCTTCCTTTCCCATTCCCAACAAAAATTTCACATAGTTTATGCCCCCTACTAAAATGTGTAACAAGGAGCCAGCATTGTGGCGTAGCAGGTAAAGCCACCACCTGTGACACTAGCATCCCATTGGGCATTGGTTCGTATTCTGGTTGTTCCACTTCTGATCCCACTCCTTACTAATGGCCTGGGAAAGCAGCCAAAGATGGCACAAGTGTTTGAGCCCCTGCCACCCACGTGAGAGACCCAAATGAAGCTCCTGATCCACTGGGGTCATCTGGGGAGTTAATCAGTGGAAGAAAGATTTCTCTTTTTTCTGTAACTTTGATTTTCAAATAAAAAATAAAATTTTAAAAAATATATGTAACAGGCCGGCGCCTTTCGGCTGTCTGTTCCCTTAGTGTCTGGGTGCCCGGTGCTGGTCTTCATTCGGGGTCGGCGGGCACCAGGTCGCTGTGGAAGAGTTTCAGGATGTGGTTCTCTATCACCTGTTGCACTGCGGGGTGGGCGGGGAGAGGGGGCTGTGAGCTGGGACACGCCCCCTTGGGGGCCGACCCAGAGGAGGCCACGCCCCTTCCAGGCCGAGCTGGGGGGCTCCACCCCCGGAAGCCGCAGCTTTTTAAAAGACTTCTAAAGAGTATCTCTTGGGGCTGGCGCTGTGGCACAGCAGGTTAAGCCGCCATCCCATAGGGGCACCGGTGAGTCCTGGCTGCTCCACTTCCAACCCAGCTCCCTGCGCACGCGCCTGGGAGGCAGCAGCAATGGCCCAGTGCCTGGGGCCCCTCCGCCCACGTGGGAGCCCCTCCCAGATGGAGCTCTGGGCTCCTGGCTTCAGCCTCGCCCAGCCCTGGCTGTCCCAGGCATTTAGGGAGTGACCCAGCGGATGGAAGGCTCTGCCTTTCAAATAAATGAAATAAATCTTTGAAAAACAAAAACAAAAAACCTAGCGGCGCTGGCACACCAGGTTCTAGTCCCAGTCGGGGTGCCGGATTCTGTCCCGGTTGCCCCTCTTCCAGGCCAGCTCTCTGCTATGGCCCAGGAGTGCAGTGGAGGATGGCCCAAGTGCTTGGGCCCTGCACCCCATGGGAGACCAGGAGAAGCACCTGGCTCCCGGCTTCGGATCAGCGCGATGCGCCGGCCGCAGCGGCCATTGGAGGGTGAACCAACGGCAAAGGAAGACCTTTCTCTCTTTCTGTCCACTCTGCCTGTAAAAAAAAAAAAAGGTAACAAAAAAACTCCTCTCAAATAACTTCACTCATTAGCCAACCCCCTCTAGCTATCTTAATTCTAGCTATCATAGAGTCTAGCCAAGATTCTATGGTCAGTCATGTGAACAAAGTTTCTGTCCACTAAAGCTACTGACCTATATCCCTTTCTTTTCCTTTCTTAGCTGTACAAAATCTTAAGTGGTCCAAACCCATTCCCCCCACTTCCTCCTTCTACAACCTCACTTTTTTCTTTAGCACCCTGGAACCTGCTTCCTTCCTTTGTATGAAATTACTGTTAGAAGAATTCTTGCAACATCAAAAACCAACTAATTTTTTGCAGTTATCATTCTTATTTGAGTCTCATGGCTGTTACTTATTCAATGACCTCCATTTGTTAACACCGGTTCTGAGAATGCCAAAATAGGAAGACCAGTTCCCAATTCTCTAAAAGCACAGAATCTATTAGGCGAGATGAGCATATATAGGCCAGTAAAAGCAGTAAACTACATTTTTTACACTATTACAATATTTAAACATCTTTACAATAGGTCAAAAGAAGTAAACTAGTACAGAGGCAGAGTTAGTGAGAGAGAGAGAGACAGAGAGAAAGGTCTTCCTTCCGTTGGTTCACTCCCCTAATGGCTGCCACGGCCGGTGCTGGGCGCCAATCCGAAGACAGGAGCCAGGTGCTTCCTCCCCATCTCCCATGCTTGTGCAGGGACCCAAACACTTGGGCCATCCTCCACTGCCCTCCCGGGCCACAGCAGAGAGCTGGACTGGAAGAGGAGCAACCAGGACTAGTACCTGGTGCCCCAACTGGGACTAGAACCTCAGGCAGAGGATTAGCCAAGTGAGCCACAGCGCCGCACTCCATGCTTCTTTCAAAAGCATATTCATTGGCTGGCACACGGCTTAACAGGCTAATCCTCCACCTGCGGCGCCAGCACACCGGGTTCTAATCCCGGTCGGGCCGCCGGATTCTGTCCCAGTTGCTCCTTTTCCTGTCCAGCTCTCTGCTGTGGCCCAGGAAGGCAGTGGAGGATGGCCCAAGTGCTTGGGCCCTGCACCCGCATGGGAGACCAGGAGAAGCACCTGGCTTCTGGCTTCAGATCAGTGCCACAGCAGCCATTGGGGGCTGAACCAACAGAAAAAGGAAGACCTTTCTCTCTGTCTCTCTCACTGTCCACTCTGCCTGTCAAAAAAACAAAAAAAAAAAAAACAAACCACATTCATTCATACTTTCTACCTACTACTACTGTGCTGCTTATGTGTAGACTTTCTTATTTCTTCCTGACAAATTTTAGCATTCTTCAAATACAAGAATACATTTTTCCCTAAAATTTGTGTCCCTCACCACATCTAGCACAGTTGGCTACATTAGTTGTTCAATAAATATCTATTATTTAACCCATTTGCAACCATTCCATGAGGGCTTAAAAAGCTATGAAGTTAAAGTGGATATTATCAATAATACAGGCAAAGTTAGACAGTGAGTCATGGACTACAAGGGCAAGAAGCATCTGTTAGTCTTCACTTTCTGAATTTTGCCTGGCTATTCTACCAACATGGCCACTAATCAGCTTTGGGAACTCTGGGATGAGGTGCTTCAAGTTAGCATTCTGCCCATCAGCCCAACTGACAAGTAACTGGGACAGAATTCCAGAGAACAGCATTATTTTTGAGTCGTCACAATTAATTTGACAGTAGAAAATTGGAATGTGAGATGCATTTTCCTATTCTCCCATTCAGAATATAAATAAGAACACTTTTGGTTATCAGATAGATAGATCATTTCTACTCTCCCACGTGGGTACAGGGGCCCAAGGACCTGGGCCATCTTATACTGCTTTTACAGGCCATAGCAGGGAGCCGGATGTACTAAGACTCAAACTATTGCCCATATGGGATGCAGGCACTGCAAGCAGTGGCTTTACCCACTACACCACAGAGTCAGCCTCTATGTACAGTCTCTTTTTTTGACAGAGTTAGAGTTAGAGTTAGAGAGAGAGAGAGAGAGAGAGAGAGAAAGTCTTCCTTTCGTTGGTTCATCCCCCAAATGGTTGTTACTGCCGACGCGCTGCACCGATCCTAAGCCAGAAGCCAGGTGCTTGGTGCTTCCTCCTGGTCTCCCATGCGGGTGCAGGGCCCAAGCACTTGGGCCATCTTCCACTGCCTTCCAGGGCCACAGCAGAGAGTTGGACTTGAAGAGGAGCAACCGGAACAGAATCGGCGCCCCGACTGGGACTAGAACCCAGGGTACCGGCGCCGTAGGTGGAGGATTAGCCTAGTGAGCTGCGGCACCGGCCTCTATGTACAGTCTTAAAAAAAAAAGTAGTTGAGAAAAGTCTCTTCCTACAGAACAATATGTCACCAAGTAGAAGCTGGAATGAAACAGAAATCCAACAGAAGTTCAAAATCAAAATACCACCAAAAAAGACTCCATTCCCACACACAAGTAACTTATGCACCACCTCTGATATATGTAATTGTTAACTCATATCAAACATTTTTCCTGAAGTTGAAGCAAATGATAGCAATGGGAAATCTTGACAAGTTTTTAGGCTCATCATGCTATGAAGGAGAGCTGGGAAAAAAATCTGATCAATTTTGTTTGACTCATATCCACCTAACTTCCATTGTTCACTTCTGCTTCATGTCCCAAAGCACAATTCCAAGCCCAAGCTGAAATTACATTTCTGGATTAATAACAAGCACAGGAAAATAAATCACATCTGCCCCAGAAGTGAACCCAAAACCAAAAGCAGCCACAAAGAGGAATTTGTGAGTTGAGCTTAGAGTCAACTTTAATTCTGAAGGAAATGAGCCTTTAAAAAGAAAATTCATATAACAATCCATGTAGACAAAACATTAATCTATACTGCTCAAATAAATTTTGGGGCCTTTTAAAATCTTTTTTTCCTTAAATGGATATCTGCCACAGCAGAACTTCTCTGATAAGATGGCTGAGGGCCAAACACAGTATAATAAAGAGATTTGTGCTCAGTCTTCATCAAACCCTTAGGTACTTTCATTTCCTAAAGGAATATTTCGTTATTCAGACTTGTCGCTACAGCAGAATTCCTACAAAGAAGTAAACCATCTGCCCACATCCGCCCCCAATACCAATTTCTTTTTGCCTCTGAGCTGCAGCTAGTCCAGAGAGCAGTATTTTTTGAAGGTACAAACACTGCTACAGCTGATAAAAAGGCTCTAAACTGGGCTACAACACAATTCTGCTCATAAGTGACAGGAAAGCCACACTGTAACAGAGCCAGGACAAGGCCTTCCATGGAAAGCGGCAAGTCTTTCCTTCTACCAGCCAGCGTCAGAGCAGATGTTCCCATGTGCAGCAGCCATGGCTAACACCTACAGAACATCTTTGCTTCTAGAGTAGCACTAACAAATAAACACATAGATGTCACTTCATATTTTCTAGTAGCCACTTAAAAAATAGGAAAAAGGAACAGGCAACACTAACTTTAAGATATTTAACTCAATGCATCTATCTTTTCAGAATCTAATCAATACGTAAAAATCACTGAGTTTTTTTTTCATACCAAGTCTTCAAAATCAGAATTTTATAGTGTACACATCAACATTCAACCCATCACAATTCAGATGCTCAACAGGAAGTGGCCACTTTACTGAACAGCATGGATCTAGAACATTCAGCAAAATAGCTGTTTGCTGAATAAAGGAAAAAAGAAAAACCTTTTTTCTTGATTTTTAAAATTTATATAGCTGAACAAATTTCATGTATTTCATATTCACAGATACTTCCCACCCTCTCTCCTCCTTCCTTTCTTATTCTTTATAATGTTTACATTGAGAACTTCAGTTTATTTTATAAATATAAGCTTAACCTCCACTAAGCAAATAATTTAACATATAATAATTAAAAAAAAACACTGTTATTGTACCACCAGCTCTCCCAATAACCCAATAAAGCAAGTAAGAGATACTAGTTTCATGGATAGCAAATAAAGTCTTTTACAAAAAGGAAGATAACTTGATGTAAATCAAATGATAAATACAGATGGAAAAATTTCTGCTCACCTTTAAGCCTTGAACTTGGTACAAAGACCAAGCTTTTTACATATGTGCACTTACAAAATAAAACTTTACTTATCTGGCTCTTCTTGTTACAAACATGAAAAAAGTTGGAATTTCCACGTATTTAAAATTAATAACTAGTTTTTTTAGACATATAATCTCACTCATTCTTTTCCAGGTAGCTGGCAACTTTCATTTATTCTCCTCCTAGTCTAATCCCAAACCTTCATTTTCTACTTTGTCCAAAGCCAGACCAAACAGTTCATGTTCTAATTCTACAGCTGGCAACTTCCAAGGGAATTCTGAACAAAGTTGGAACAAAGCTCTTAGGTACAGTGAAAAAGCACCAGACTGACTGAAACATTTACATAAGGCTAACTTCTAAACTCAAATTACCACTCAGTCTTAAAAGGTGAAAACAGGAAGAGTAAACCATCAAATTCTAGAAAATTATAAATTGAACTTTTAATCCATTACAGAAGCCCAAAGTCCTTAAAAAATAAAAAGACAGCTCATAAATTCAATTTGATATAGAAAAATGACCACAGATTTGAATACAGATCTGGAGTTCAACAAACCTAGATTCAAACCCTAACCAGACCGCTGTGTGCCTTGGGAAAATTATTTAAATCTTTTGAATATGCATCATCATGCATAAAAGGACATTTAATAAACTACTCTTAATGCAACTTCGGCAAAAAAATACACACACAAAAAAAATTACAACTAGCCATATTATTTGGGTGCTGATAAATCTAAGTTGACTCCTCGATCCCAGCCCCATTAATTTCTTTTTTTTTTTTTTTATTTCTTTTTTTTTTTTTTTTTTATCTTTTATTTAATGAATATAAATTTCCAAAGTACGACTCATGGGTTACAATGGCTTCCCCTCCCATACCGTCCCTCCCACCAACAACCCTCCCCTTTCCCACTCCCTCTCCCCTTCCATTCACATCAAGATTCATTTTCGATTATCTTAATATACAGAAGATCAGCTTAGTATACCTTAAGTAAGTATTTCAACAGTTTGCTCCCACACAGAAACATAAAGTGAAAAATAATAGATGATTTTTTTTTAAATGATGATGAAATCAGATCAGACCTATTGTCATGTTTAATCCCAGTGAGAGTCAAGTAGCCCCATTAATTTCTTTCATTTATGTAAAGCAGAAAATACTAACCTGAACTTATGGCTGTAATACAAGTAGAAATCGAAAATCCATAACACAAATTTTTCTGACTGTTCTCCTCAGAATGGGGCAGAGATTGGGATGGTAAAGAGTTCAGCCATATGCTATGAGAACAAAGGTCTGTAAAGAGCTTTCACTGTCACCAACAGTTCAACAACTGGTACCTGGTAACTCAGTTCTTCCCACACAGCAAGCATATAATGATGTCAGTATAAATGCGGCAAGTGTTACCACAGAGGAACGCAGTCTAGAGAATGCTCAGCTCAGCTGAGAGGTCAGGGGAGGCTTCCAGAAGGAGGTCACCACTTGGTCTGAGTCTAGCAGGCAAAAATGTGAGAGAAAAACATGGGAGGAGTGGAGAAGAGAAATCTAGAGAAAAGGAACTGTGTGAATAAAAACACAGGATGTGAAACAACATGTGGTGGGTACAGGAGAATGGAGAGCAACGCCCACCGGTGAATACAAAGTCTCTTGGATGCATGAGAAGAAGACCAGAGCAGACACAATTGAGGCACAAAGGGCTTCATATAACCCAGGGCAAAAACCAAGGCTTATCACTGAAATATCAAGCGTTGTCATGAGTGAAAAACAGGAAGGAAATCTGTGGTGAGAAGCCAGGACTGAGGGTCACGCTAAAACAAAGTATCGAAAGTCATGAAAATTGCCACACTGAAGTTATCCACGATCTCTTCCACCCTTTCTCTAAAATGCAGAAACACATAGAAAAGGAAAATCTTCCAAGGATGCCTATTGAAAAGAGGCATTTATCAAACATCTTGGAGTAAGAAACTTGGGTAAGATATAATTTCATTAAGATTGTGTCCCATAAGATCAGACCTTCCTAATTAACATTGAAGCAGGAAACAGAGTATGGTATCAAAGATAAATCAGCAACAGAATTAAAATTCTATTTAATCTTCACTGGCATCAGAAGCCCGCATATCATTTTTTTAAAGATTTATTTATTTATTTGAAAGTCACAATTATACAAAGAGAGAAGGAGAGGCAGAGAAAGAGAGAGAGAGAAGTCTTCATCCGCTAGTTCACTCTCCAATTGGCCGCCAACTGTAGGAGTTGGCCAATCCGAAGACAGGCGCTTCTTCTGGGTATCCCACGTGGGTGCAGGTGCCCAAGGACTTGAGCCATCTTCTATAGCTTTCCCAGGCCAAAGCAGAGAGCTGGATTGGAAATAGAGCAGCCAGTACTTGAACCGGTGCCCATATGGGATGCTGGCACTGCAGGCAGCAGCTTTACCTCAGAAGCCCCATTTTACATAGAGTCACTCTCTCACAAGGTAAGGGAGGGATTAAAATAGAGTCAGGTTCCTACCAAGTATGCGATCCTGCCCAACATCACTGTGAAGTCATTAAAAAGAGGAAAAATTAAAATCTTACAGTTATTGTCAGTAAATTAACTTGGCAGTTAATTTTTTTCAGTTGTAAATATGGCTTCTGAAAAATATGCCAAGAAATGCTAAAAGCTGGAGTACACACAATAGAAATGCCAGGGGGCAAAAAATTGTGAGGGGGCAGGCACTGTGGCACAGCAGGTTAAGCTGCTGCTTGGGATGCCTGCATCCTGTATCAGAGTGCTGACTCAAGGCCTGGCTGGATACTCTGCTCCCAATTCAGCTTCCTACTAATGCACCTGGAAAGGCAGAGGATGATGGTCCAAGTGCCTGTGTCCCTACCACCCACATGGGAGATCCAGATGGGAGTACTAGGATCCTGTCTTCAGCCGGAAACCAGACCTGGCTTTTGTGGGCCTTTGGGTAGTGAGCCAGCAAATGGAGGATCTCTCTCTCTGTCACTCTGCTTCCCAAATAAATAAATAAATCTGGAAAAAAAAAAAAAAAGACATTGTGAAGAAATTCTAGGGGAAGTCCAATTCCAGGGAAATCCAGTGGGACAATAAAAAGGACAGTTTGGAAATAAAAAGCAGAAATGTATACTCATCCAGAAAATGATGTTATTGAAGCTTTAAATTACTTTTGTATTTTCCTATTCAGAGTCCATAGCTCTACGGTACTCTGAATAATTAGACACTACAGATAAAGCAAAGCAATTCTGAGGCACTAAAGAACAGTGATGGCCATAATCCAACATTAAAACTCCCTGGCAGGAGACACCATCACTAGTACTGCAGTTCCTTCTTAATACTACTCACTCACTCCTTGGAGTTCCATGTTAACTCAATCAATCTCTCTCAAAACAGCTCGGTTCTTAATCCCTTAATTAATTCTTAATTTGCTTCAACTTTTGGCAGATAGAAAGATATAATGAGAACTTAAGAGTCAAATGTTTGCATAAAAATCACAACTTTCAAAAATAACTGAAAACCCTGCCTAAGACAACAGGACAAAGTTCCTAGAGGCTGTAAAATTAAGTAAAATTATTCTTCTTAGGTCAGAGACAGAAAAATCTATTTTTATCCTACGCACCAAAAGGGATACAAAAAAGAAGAGAACAGAAATGTAGGATGGACAGCACTAAAAAAAAAAGTTCTCGAAAGTAACTGCCCGACTTTTTGCCTAGTTATGGGGTGTGACAATAAGATAGGGTAGAGTTTCTGTCTGTGAACAAAAAATAAACTTTGAAATCCCGTGGTGTATATAATTTATTTCGGTATTAATGCTTCTTCTCAGATATTTATTAAACATCTATTATGTTCCAGGCCCTGTGCTGCTTTTCCCAGGTAACAGGCTTAGGTCTCTCAGGAATGCTCTGCTCTCTTACATGCCATAGCACTAAGCATGCTACGGGCCAGAGCTGCTGCCTAATAATACCTGTGAAAATATTTGTCTTTGTGGGAACAAAGTACAACACATGGGATCAGCACCATACCCAATGCTCTGGCCTAGAGATCCCTATTCAGTTCACATACAGGCCCCAAAGTGGCCCTAGATAATGCATAAAGGTGCCTGCTTTTATAATGGCCTGCCTCTTGTCACCAATCCACACCTCACACCAGTGGACCTGCCACACTGTCCATACCTGTCCACTGAGGAGGGCAGCGGCAGTTGTAAGTGTTGACTCCATCCACACAAACCCCTCCATTCTGACACTTGTGGTTAGGGCAGTCATCAATGTTCCGCTCACAAGTGTTCCCTTCAAAACCTGGTAAGAGAAGAATGGAGAAAGTGATGAACTCTCAGATAGAACTGGGCTGCTCTTAGCACACAGTTACCCAAACAGACCGGCATCATGATTTCAGTTCAATAGCCAGTAGGTGCTCAACCCAGGATTTACCACAGGAAAAAAAATCCCCAATTTCGTGTCTTCTATGTCCTCAAGTATAGCTAGACAGTAAAAATGACTCATTATAACAAAGACATGCCTTCACAATTGCCTCACAAGGATTTCAAAACTGTTTTTATGAACTGAAACCCCAGAAGATAAATGTCTACTTGGGACACAGTCACTGCTTCCAAAAAAGAAGGTATTAGATTTTCCCCACCTCCATACCAGATTAATGGAAAGAACAGATAAAATATTTCTGAATTAAATTTATGTTCTCATTTTTTTCTCCTTGGGATGATTGCTCAAGGAGGCCTCCAAAACCAGGCTAGGGAGGACATAAGAAAAACACTGAACTTAAAGTATGAACACATGGGTCGAGCCCCAATCTTACCACCTACAAGCATTATTAATATACAGTGAGTTACAAACTCTGAATCAGCTCTGTCCCTGTAAAACGAGGCTGGTCCCACCTGCTCAGCCTGCCTTTCTAGATTGTTGTCAGAGTCACATCATGAGTAAAGTGTTACACAAATGTTAAAAGCTTGCTGAAAATGGGGAGCATTATTACTAATTAAACTGACCAGCACTTCAAATTCTTCATGCTCCTCTACATTTATAGCACTGCTTCCTTCCTCTTGATTTTTCCCTTTTATGAAAAATGAAACTAGTATACCACAAACTTCATCCAAACTGCTTGCAGAGTGGGCCTCTGTAATTAATATATGAATTGGGTTTCTTCCATTTTCTTTCCTTGCTAGCTAATCCCAAACTAACAAAACAGACTACTAGCTTTACATTTGAAATAGATTATTATAACTAAGTATTTGGACTCCTCAAAATATCCCTTATTATCTGGTACTCAGTCTGTTCAAGAAGATGAGTCACTAAACAAGCATGAGAAAGACTGTGCAGATACAGACTCAGATTTTTAAAAAGGTATCATAATACTCATATTTCTGTTTAATTATATGGCAAGTTGACGATCTTACAAATGGATGATCAGGTCAGATAATACTGAATTGTTTACTCCACCCTTAGTTTGATTAAGAAAGTGAGGCATTACCTACATATCTAACCACACAACAGACCTTGAATAAAAACTGAGGTCTATACTCATGCTAGTGCTCTTTTTTTTTTTTAAGATTTATTTATTTATTTGAAAGAGTTACACACAGAGAGAAGGAGAGGAGGGGGGAGAGGGAGGGAGATGTCTTCCATCTGCTGGTTCACTCCCCAATTGGCCACAACAGCCAGAGCTGTGCCAATCCGAAGCCAGGAGCCAGGAGCTCCTCCAGGTCTCCCATGCAGGTGCGCTGGTCCAAGCACTTGGGCCATCTTGTACTGCTTTCCCAGGCTTTTAGCAGAGAGCTGTATCAGAAGTGGAGCAGCTGGAACTTGAACCGGCGCCCATATGGGATGCTGGCATTGCAGGTGGTGGCTTTACCTGCTACACCACAACGCCAGCCCCGACTAGCACTCTTAATGGAGACATTCTTTACAAGAATTCAAGATACATGTTCAGATGGTGGGGGGAAATGGGGCTGTTGGATCACCACTGCTGGAACTTGTGTAGCCTGGTGGTACTCCAAGACTACTGATGGCCATCCTCCCCCTAACTTGATCTGTCCGATGACTAAGACTAGAGTACCAGGGAGTTAGTGGCAAAGCCGTGTAGCTAAACTATAAGGAATAGAAACTGTGACCTAGACTTTAGCCAATGTTACAACTAACTGAATCCACCAACCACAGACAAATTAAGAAAGCAGAAGCATTTCAACATAACCACAATAGATAAGAAATAAAACGTTTTCTTTTTACAACTGACTATTTTTGAGGATTCTCTTCCTTTCCAAACGTAGGTAAATAAGAAAGCAGGTAGCTAAGAGTGTTAATTCATGTTTGGAAGTATGGCCTCAGGGCTGGCACTGTGGCGTAGCAGGTAAAAACCATCGCCTGCAGTGCTGGTATCCCATATGGGCGCCAGTACAAGACCAGGCTGCTCCACCTCCAATCCAGCTCTCTGCTGTGGCCTGGGAAAGCAGTAGAAAGCAGGACTTGGGCCCCCTGTACCCGCATGCGAGCCCCGGAGGAAGGTCCTGGATCCTGGCTTCGCATCGGCGCAGCTCCAGCCATTGCAGCCATCTGGGGAGTGAACCAGCGGATGGAAGACCTCTCTCTCTCTCTCTCTCTGCCTCTCCTCTCTCTGTTTAACTCTTTCAAATAAATAAATAAATCTTTAAAAAAAAGATATAAGAAGTCCTTAATCAACAAATGGTACTGGAACAACTACATATGCACACGAAGAAATATGAAGTTGGATCCCTTCCTCACACATGAAAATTAACTCAGATCAGAGACCTAAATATAAGAGCTCAAATTATAAAACTCTTGGGGAAAAAAAGTAAATCTTTTAACTTAAGTTAAGCAAGACTTTTTTTTTTTTTTTTTTTTTTTTTTTTTTTTTTTTGACAGGCAGAGTGGATAGTGAGAGAGAGAAAGAGAAAGGTCTTCCTTTTGCTGTTGGTTCACCCTCCAATGGCCGCAGCGCGCCAGCCATGGTGGCCGGCGCACCACGCCGATCCGAAGGCAGGAGCCAGGTGCTTCTCCTGGTCTCCCACGGGGTGCAGGGCCCAAGTACTTGGGCCATCCTCCACTGCACTCCCGGGCCACAGCAGAGAGCTGGACTGGAAGAGGGGCAACCAGGAAAGAATCCGGCGCCCCGACCAGGACTAGAACCCAGTGTGCCGGCGCCGCAAGGTGGAGGATTAGCCTTTTGAGCCGCGGCGCCGGCCAGCAAGACTTTCTTAAACATCACCATAAGTAAGCACAAGCAACAAAAAAGAACTAAACTGAACTTCATCAAATTAAAAGCATTTGGACTTCAACCAATATGATCAAGAAAGTGAAAAAACAGCCAAAAAATGAGAGAAAGTATTTACAAATCATGTATCTGATAATAGGCTTGTGTTTAGAATGTATAAAGAACTCATATAACTCAATAATTAAAAGACAACCCAAATATAAAATGGGCAAAGGATTTACACAGATATTCTCCAGAGATCACACACAAATGGTCAACAAGCATATGAAATGATGCTCAACATCATGGGCCATCAAGTAATACAAACAAACCACAGTCAGATACCACCTCACGCCCAGTAGGAGCACCATAATCAAAAAGAAGATGTGGAAAAATTGGAACCCAATCCATTATTGGCTGGAATATAAAATAGTACAGCTACTTGAGAATATGGCCCAAAAGTTCCTGAAAAGGCTACAAAGAGCTACCAAATGTCCCAACAATCCCACTCCAATGTATACAAGAGGGCTTCAAAAGGTTCACGGAAAATGCTTGTTATTTTTTAATTCAATTTGTCCATGAACATTTTGAAATTCCTTCATATTCCCAAGAAAAATGAAAACATATCTACACAAACCTTGTCAAAAACTGAAAGCAACTCAAAGATCAATCAACTTATGAATGGATAAATGTGGTAAAGCTAAGCAATGGAATATTATTCAGTCATGAAAAGTAATGGAGTACTAATACCTGCCATAACATGGATGAACCTTGAAAACATCATGCTAAATGAAAGAAGTCAACCACAAATAACCACATATTGCATGTTCCTAATTATGCAACAGGATAGGCAAATAAAGACATATTAAAAAAAAAGTATACTGGCCACTGCCTAGGGCTGGGAGAAGTTAAAAGGAAAGGGGAATAATAATAATAATAACAATAATAATAGGTACAAGGTTTCTTTTAGAGTACACAAATACCATAAAATTGTGGTGATGGTTTTACATATCTATGAGTATACTAAAAACCACTGAATAGTATACTTCAAAAATCAAACTGAGGCTGGCGCTGTAGGCTAACCTTCCGCCTGTGGTGCTGGCATCCCATATAGGCAGTGGTTCTAGTCCCGGCTGCTGTTCTTCTGATCTAGCTCTCTGCCATGGCCTGGGAAAGCAGTGGAAGATGGTCCAGGTGCTTGGGCCTCTGCACTGACATGGGAGACCCAGAATAAGCTCCTGGCTCCTAGCTTTGGATAGGCCCAACTATGGCCATTGTGGCCATTTGGGGAGTGAACCAGCAGATGGAAGACCTTTCTCTGTTTCTCCCTCTCTCTATCTGTAACTCTACCTTTCAAATAAATGAATAAAATCTTTAAAATATTTAAAAACCGAGCAAATTATATGGTGTGTAAATTGTATCTCAATAAAGCTGCTACATTAGGGGAGAAAGCACTTAAACTGGTGGCTAACACATACTAGTTAAGATTATATTATCAATGAGATTACACCATCACTTAGAAATGATCTACTCTAAACCTTTTATATAGTAAATGAAAAAGTTGAGGGCCCCAGGCTGACCTGCCAAAGGTTCCACAGCTAGTAGGCAGGTGTCCATCTGGAGCAATTCACTTTATCCAGTGCTTTCTGGGGCCCCAGAGTACCCTTTCAACAAACTGAAACACACCGGCTTTAGGTCAAAAGTTCCCAAGTCTAAGAAAACTCAAGCAAAATCAGTTTTCCTCCAGTGTTAAGACAGGATTTATGCTTTAAAAATAGAGACAGAGAACTCTTTTTGGAAACAGCTAGCAAATTCTTCTAAGAAACAGACTACCCAAAGCAGGGGAAAGGGTTATAACGACTAAGTGACAGTGCAGTCACTTCTTAAAAATACTTTTTTAAGTTTCAGGGGAAAAACTCCAGACCTGTGGGTGGGTGGGTGGGGAGTAGCAGATTCACAGAGAGGCCCATATGGCTGTACTAAAAGAATTCTGCTGCTTCAAGCCAATTCCCATCCTTAAAAGGCCAAAAGGAGAGAAATTAGACTTAGAAGGAACATTTAAAAACTGTGCTGTTACAAAACTGTGGGCCATTTAATGATTAATGATGGCAGCGAGAGTAGAGCAGAAAAGAGTCCTTTGAACTTGTCATCCCACACAGAGAACAGCATCTCTTAAGAGGGCACCCATATCTTCCCATTTTCAAACCCTGGGAGGTGAGGGCTGCAACAGCGGGGTGGAGCAGAGCAAAGAGAAGAGGAGAAGTGAAGCAGACAGGACACAATGAAGATGCTCATGGGCCAGGCTGGAAATCTCTAAGAAAAGCTTCCATGAGCAGAGATGAACAGAGAAGGAAAAAAGAGGGATACCTGGAACTGGATGAAAGAAACAAGAATATCTTCCACCATCCATCCCACCCACAGGGAAGAAGTTTATCACAAAAGCAAACCTGCCAAAATATGATTAGTATAAAAACCCAAAGAACTCCACATACCCCTGAGTGTGAGAATGAAAGGGGGAATTACTTCTAACAGTTCTGAAGCTCAGTCACAACAGAGCAGACACAGAAGCCACAAAATGTGTTTGAACTTCAGCCCGGGAGGGGCAAAGGTGGTTTTCAGAGGATAGACCTTCACTGCTGCCGAGAGGACAGAGCAGGCACCTTTTTATTAAGCTTAAATAATAATAATAATAATAATAATAATTTTTTAAAAGCCACCATCACAGAGGATAAGATGTTGGAGAGGAAAAAAAGGAAAAAAGCACACTGTGGACTATCCAACCCAACTGGGAGCTTAAGGGACAGCCAGTAGATTCAAAACGGCCCACTGTTTTCTGATTACATGTGCCACTTGATTAAAATAGCCACAAGCACAAAACCGGCCTAACTCATTCTCTCCTCAATGGTTGGCCCTGACCCAAAAATACCAGGAGTCAATGATTCAATAATTTATTTTCATGCTCTATTTTGTTCCTATGTTAAAACTGCTGTGGCTGGGGGCCCCTTTCTCAGGGTTTTACATAATGGGGGCCTCACGAAGTGTCCAGGTTATTAATAGTGGCTGATCCAAGGGGAAGATGAAACGAGGCTCCTTATTGGTTCCCTCTTGAAGACATTCTTTTTCCCTTCCTCTGTGGAGAAGCATTTCTATGTCACACAAGATGAGTCATTTCTGTAGTTTAATCCCCTCCTCATGAGTCCTACAGTAGTAACAAAATCAACTCACACTAAGTAGCCTCTGCAGGAAAAGAATTATAACTTAACCCTTTAAATGCAGTCACTAAGTTACAGAGTGTTCCCTGACTCTCAGAGGAGAAAAAGACACCAAAATCCTTCTTACCCAGTATTAAAATACAGGAGGATAAAGAACCCAAACTAAGTCTAGAATGCATGAGTAGTGTCAAGAAGACAATGAGAAGTCCAGAGTCAGCTGCTCAGCACTACAGTGTGAAAATAAACTCATACAGTCAAGAAGTATCTCAGGGACTGTTTATGTTCCAAGAAATGTTTTTAGGTGTTTGTGATACAAAAACAAAGATCCCAGCTTTCATTCTGGACAGGGAAAGAGGCAGCAGAATTTGGAAAAGCACAATAAACAATAGCCATAATGAAGTAAATTATAGAGTACAAATTATATAGGAGATAAGTGATACAGAAAACGAAAACAAAAAGGAGGCCACAGTCAGTAATCAAGGGGAGTGGGGGATGGTTACAATTTTAAATAGGGAGGTCAGGGTAGGCTCAATTCCAAGAGCAAGGACCTGAAAGGTGGCTGGAGCTGCAGGACGCCTTAACAAGTTGCTTTCCCTCCTGCTGACTTGGTTTCCCCATTTTTGGAACTGAAATAATCCTCTTCAAATAAGGGCTCTATTCATGTTGAGATGGTGACTATTACACTACTAAGTAACACTTTAGTCTCTTGAATAGCATGGAGAGGAACAGAGGGGCAAGAAGAATGGCACAGCATGCGGAAATAGAGTGAGTACTTTCCAGACTCCACCTGGGATGTCAGGACAATGGGCAGAACATCTTACAAACTGTAAATACATTTTTATGCAGAGTGCCACTGCATCATCTATTGTTTTGAATGCTCTGAAAATTTCCTTTTATATATTTGTCATCTGTTGTTTCACTCCCCAAATGCCCACAACAGCCAGGGTTAGGCCAGGCTGAAGCCAGGAGCCAGGAATTCAATCTGGGCCCCCCACATCAGTGGCAGGGGCCTAAATGCTGGAGTCATCACCCACTGCCATCTCAAGGTACACATTAACAGGAAGCTAGAACAGACAGCAGAGTTGGGACCCAAACGCAGACATTCTGATATGGTTGGAAGGATCCCAATTGGTGGCTTAAGAATGGCGCCAATCATGCGCCCCTATTTTTAAAAAAATTTTAGTTGACATGTAACACTTGTACATTTTATGGAAAACAGTGCAATATTTCATATATATACACAGCATATAAATTGGTCATGTTTTTCTCACAACACAAACATATTTTAGCCCAATCAACTCAAAGTACTTAAAGAACATTCCACACATCTTCAGAGCACCTGTAGAAAGTGAATGAGCGATGCAATGTGATACAGTAAGATGCACAAAGCACGGCTTTGCAAATAACCTGCTTGGGTTTCAGAACACAGCCTAACCCAGATGTGCAACATTGGGTAATTCACTTAACATTTCAAACTTCAGTTAATTCACCTGAAAAAACATGGAAATTATTACCTATCTCAGTTGCTGTGTAATTACGCTAATAGGTGTGAAAACATCTGATACATGACTCATAGAAAGCATTAAATAAATGTTCATTTCCTCTTTACCAGCTCCTCCCCCCACTTGCACCTCCTTCCCAGTCCTCAAAACACACACATGCATGCTTTGCACACACATTCACAATCAGTGAGTAAATGAACATCTTGCTTTAAACTATAAGCAGAGCATTCAGAGACAAGCCAAGACCTCCTCACTCTGTCCCAGTAGCCCTGCAGCCTCTCAGCTGCAGAATCCCTGGCTATTTCCTTTCTCAAGGAAGAGATACTATTCTAGTTTGACAGCTCCTTTCCTGGACACACTCTCAGAATTCCCTAAGGTTCTATTGTAGCTAATGGATAACAATACAGCAACCCTGGGAGTGAATAATCACTCTCTCCCAGCTAAAAACTTCCTTTATTGACTTCTCTAACTTCCCGCCAATATATTGCTGCCAAATCAACCTCTTTCTTACTCTATGTAACTATGAAAAGTGATTTTCTTAAAACTGAAGAACACATTTAACCTTCAACAACAGGTCACACGAACCTCAAAATTACTAACTGCTCGAGACAATTAGACCACTGGAATATCTGCAATATTAAAATACTCACAAAATTAAATTGTTTACATTTTTTCTTTTACTCTTAAAATGCAAACAAACAGGAGTGAAGAAAGATATCTCAGTTCTTCCTTCTACAAGATAATGTGATAGTAATATTATGTTAATAAACATTTACTATCTACAATGATACTATTATCTAGCCTTTACTGAAAGAGAAACTAAAGGTTACAATGCTATTAGATAGCTTGCTCTTATAACTTAAATGAGATAACGTTTTTACTTCGATTATATGGCAATGTCTTATACTGCTGCATCCTGAGCACAGAGCATGGTGCCTACAACATAACGGGCAGTCAATACACTTTTACTGAATGAAATGAATAAATTATCATTTGGTTTTATACTGGGGCCTAACCTATGACCCTTAATCCCCAAAAGGTGAAATACACAATCCCATTATATATGTGAACCATACCCACAACACAAAGATCTAAGATTCTCATCCTGAAAATGCGGCCAGAACAACTTCTTTTTGAAGCAATTCTGCTTACTTAGCACATTATTCCTCCCTACAGTTTTTCTTCTTTTGTTTTTGTACTAAGGACATTTGTATAAAAACAGGATCTTTGTTGCTTAGTAATTCATCTGCTCCAGCTGCTTGTGTTCTGGTCCCAATCAAAATTCTTGGTTTTCAGCCTCCTCATCATTTTTATAAGGAGTTAAGTAAATTGGCCAGGCTTGTTCCTTTCCCGCTCTCTATGAAACATCAGGCCTTAAGCTCTCGGACACTGCTCCTCTGTTTCTATCTTGAGGTTGTGTGTGGGGTCCAGGGAATGTGGAGCAGCAAGAATATGACAAGGTACTGTGTCATGTGTAATGTTTCATACATTGTCTATCGGTACTAATCAGAAAGTGCTTGGTAACAAAGAACTTCTGCAGTTTTAAAATTCTCCAGCTTCAAGTTAGGACAAAGTTACCCCGAAATTGGAGTGGGCAATTGGGAGAGGGTTCTGAAGGCCTGCAGCCCAGATGATATCATAGAAGGATGGGAATGTGCCTTTGGATGGGCAGGAAAATAATAAATAATAAATTACTCCATCAAGCCTATAGCAAAGTTGATCACCTACCCTTAGTGTCAATTCAACTTAAAGCATTTTATTAATCACACATGCATATTTTCCAGTGGCTACTTCTCACTGTGTTCTTCTCCATTCTAGATCTATCTGTCCCTTTCCCAGAGTTGTTTCTCTTATTTCTCACTGTTTCTCCAAAAGGGACAATAAACAATTTCCTAGCTACTCGTCATCATAAACCCTGACACATTAAATTACCCCCTGCTCAGTTTATGGACAAGAGTGGGCCCATAAAACTCCTCCCTCATCAGCAAACCACCTCACATGATTCTCACTTCCCTTTTTCCCTGATTTAGGATACTTCCTAAAGAAGCAATAGAGCCAAACTCACCACCTTTCTCCTGGGCCAAGTGTTTGTCCCCCAAACCCAGGACCTGATGGAGCTTCTTACCTGGAAGGCAGTTGCACTCAAAAGTGAAGTCACCAGTCTGCCGGCAGGTGCCTCCATTGACACAGGGGGAGGGTGCACAAGGCACATAAGGGCTGTCACAATGCTGGCCTGTGAATCCCTGGGGACACTGGCACTGGTAGGAACCAGGCAGGTTGAGGCAGGTACCACCATGCTGACATTGTCCTGGAATATCACACTCATTGACATCTGTTTCACACTTTTGCCCTGTGAAGCCTGGGAGGCATTTGCAGGAGAACTGGTTGGCCACAGTGGTGCAGGTACTTCCATTTGCACAAGGATGAGACAGGCAGGCATCAGTCCATTGGCACAGCTTCCCTTAAAAAAAAAAGGGGGGGGGTAACAAAATTCAATGCTGCCACAGAAATAGGAGCCAGCCTCATCCTTAATTCCCTCCTCTCCCACCCAGTCGGTGACATCAGGAAGCTCCTGCATGGAGAATCCCTAGCTCTGAATTCTGCTAAGGCCAGATCTGAGCCTCTTCAAGATCATCTGACACAGGACACTCTCCAGAAACTCTCCAAGGCCTGAGGCCAGAACACAAAGACTCAGTGGATTGAACATGTGAGCAGGCTGTCAATTTGTCCTGTAAAGCCCAGGCCTGCATGACCCATCAATCTGGATCCATCTATTCTCTCACAGCTGCCTGTCTTTACATAAGCTGCCCCTCTGAGTGTAATACCAGCTTCCTTTTCATTTACTAAGTAAATTCTCACTAATCTTGACAACCCTACCCAAAAGTCACCACCTTGGGGCCGGCGCTGTGGTGTAGTGGGTAAAGCCGCCATCTGCAGTGCTGGCATCCCATATGGATGCCAGTTCGAGTCCCAGCTGCTCCACTTCTGATCCAGCTCTCTGCTACAGCCAGGGAAAGCAGTAGAAGACGACCCAAATCCTAGGGCCCCTGTACCCACGTGGGAGACCCAGAAGCAGCTCCTGGTTCCTGGCTTCGCATAGGCGCAGCTCTGGCTGGTGCAGCCAACTGGGGAGTGAACCAGCGGATGGAAGACCTCTCTCTCTCTCTCTGCCTCTCCTCTCTGTGTAACTCTTTCAAATAAATAAATCTTTTTTTTTTTAAGTCACCGCCTCTATAAAGTCATCCTTAATGTCCCCTTCATACATACACACACAGACACACCAAGTTGTTTTGTCTCCTATTATATAATCTGCCACACAGGTATAGTGTGCTCTCAAATCATGTGTGTTGAATGAATGAACTATATTGACATTTTCCACAATATAGCTAATAGATAGATAACTTGGGTGATAAAAACAAATCAATAATTTTTTTTTTCTCTTATGTGTTTGAGAGACAGAGTGACAGAGAGACAACTCCTATTCACTGGTTTACTCCCCAAATGCCCCCAACATCTGGAGCTGAGCCAGAGCCAAAGCCAGGAGCTGGGAATTCAATCCAGGTCTCCCACATGTGTAGCAGGAACCCAATTACTGACGTCATCACTGCCACCTCCAAGACATTAGTAGAAAGCTGGAGTCAATACCCACAGCTGGGTATTGAGTCCAGATACTCCAATAAGAGATACAGGCATCCTGACAACTGAAAGACCAAACACCTACCCCTAAATCTTTCATCTTTTAAGCTAAAAAGAATTCTCCAAATTTGCTAATACTCCAAATGACTGTCTAGGAAAAGATCCCAATCACTGACCTTATAGAAAAACAAATGAGAGACATGACAGCTTTTCTAAAGAAAGAGGTAACATACAAGCACAGAGAAGTACTCTGTCGAGGGTGCCAAATCAAAGGCAAGAGGTACAATACAAATAAATAAATAAATAAATTGTTAGGAAAAAAAAAAAAGCAAGAGCCGGTGCTGTGGCGCAGCAAGTTAAAGCCCTGGCCTGAAGCGCCTGTTCTAGTCCCGGCTGCTGCTCTTCCGATCCAGCTCTCTGCTATGGCCTGGGAGAGCAGTCCTTGGGCCCCTGCACACATGCAGGAGACCTGGAAGAAGCTCCTGGCTTCTGGCTTAGGATGGGTGCAGCTCCAGCCATTGCAGCCATCTGGGGAGTGAACCAGCGGATGGAAGACCTCTCTGACTCTACCTCTCTCTGTAATTGTCTTTCAAAATCAATCAATCAATCAATCAATCAATCTTTAAAAAAAAGAGGAAGCTTGAAGAGAAAATCCTTTAAAAAAAAAAAAAGAAAAAAGAAATATGAGCCTAAATGTCAGGGGAGGAGAAGGTGGAGCTAAAGGGCAGACTATGAGAGTCGTAAGCAACTGATGGAGATAATGACAGCTGAAGCCATTAAAAGCAGTAGGACTCCCTCAGAAGAGCTGTGATATGGCTCAAAGAGGGCTCCAGGGTTCCAAGGAACACACAAATTTAATGGATTAGAACAAGGTAGTGCAGAAGCAAAAACAAAAGAGTTAAGTAAACCAGAGAAGCCAGTGTGCTGGCAGAAGTGGGGCTGTCCAGCCCTGCCAAGGCAACCACAGGCACGATCTGAAATTCAAAAAATCTATAGCAGGCTAATTTTTTTTAAGTTGATAATTTTGATTGGCCCACAAATGATGTTATAAATATCCAAATAGCAATGGCAGAAAAAAGGTTCCCCATCCTTGGAGATAGGGCAGATTTCATTAAGTAAGGAATCAATAAGAAATCAACAATATTAACTGCCTTCCTTCTGATAATGGTGGATTTCTTTTAGTGAAGTAATTCTGATCCCCAATCCTCAAATATAGTTTAAGTAGCCAAAGGCTTCTAAGTATGTGGTCCTTTTTCTTACTCCTTCCCTACCTTTAAAACTCCCAAAAAGGAAGCAAAACATACTAGCCTGGAACATTTTCAGTTCGTTATCATAATGTTAAATGTCCACCAGATCTTCTGTGTATAACATTAATCAAAAATGGATCTTAGTGGAGAATGGGGCTGGGAATGGGAGAGGAAGGAGGAGGGGTGGGAGAGTTGGTGAGGGGGTCGGGGACAGTGGGAAAAAATCATTATATTCCTAAAGTTGTACTTATGAAATTTCATGAAGTTTGTATTCCTTAAATAAAAGGATTCTTTGGGAGGAAAATATCTATATTTCCTAAAATAAAAAAAAAATATCCACCAGAATTGGGAGACCCATTAAAGGCTAGACACCAAGATATAAAAGATGCTAAGTAAAGGTACCTTTTGAGAGTAGCAAAGTACAGATTTGAGTCCCATTTGTTACCTGTAAAACCAACTTGGCAGGTGCACTCAAAGGTATCCCGGCTGTGTGTGTGGCAGGTACCTCCATTCAGGCAGGGGCGAGACACAAAGCAGGGGTGAGAGGTTGAATACTGACAATCCTCTCCTGTGAACCCTGGAGCACATCGGCACGTAGCTTTCCCCAACATGGCCTGGGCCACACAGGTCCCACCATTTTGACAACGGTTCTTCTCACAGGGGTCTCGATGTTGACAATATTCTCCCAAGAAGCCCTCTGGGCATCTGTATGGAAAATAAAAGAGTCCATCAAAACACATGACTTCTTTAAGTCCAAAAACTTATGGAAAGATAATGCAGACCATTCAAGAAAATGCTAGACTGTGAATCAAGAGACATAAAGATACAATCTATAAAACTGCTTCACTTTGGGGCCAGCGCTGTGGCGCAGCGGGTTAAAGCCCTGGCCTGAAGCACCGGCATCCCATATGGGCTCTGGTTCTAGTCCTGGCTGCTCCTCTTCTGATCCAGCTCTCTGCTATGGCCTGGGATAGCAGTAGAAGATGGCCCAAGTCCTTGGGCCCCTGCACCCGTGTGGGAGACCCAGAGGAGGCTCCCAGCTCCTGGCTTCAGATCAGCGCAGCTCCAGCCGTTGTGGCCATCTGGGGAGTGAACCATTGGACAGAAGACTTCTCTCTCTGTCTCTACCTCTCTCTGTAGCTTTGTCTTTCAAATAAATAAAATAAATCTTAAAAAAAAAATGCTTCACTTTAAAAGACGTGCTTAGGGAACCTAACCACATACTCTTCACACCTTTTTGAGTTTTGGCAGGTGACAGAGTAGCAGGTGGATGATCCAAAAGGCTCTGCCATCATCAGCCTTATTCAAAGTCAAAATACTATAGCTTTGTCCATGTATATACAGTCTGGCACAGTTTAATAGTACCTCTTTGTGGAGTACTATTCATATTTGTCTGCCTGAATTCAAGAACTTTCTCATTTTGACTAAGCCATTTGATAGGATTAAGATGTTCACATGATAATGCATGGACTTACCCTCTTATCCCCACCAATTTAAAATACATATCTTTTTTAAAAAATTAAGTATTGAGAAATATTGAGTTCTTCATTCTCTTGTTTCTACCGAGACATCAATTGGCCTTACACCCAGCTTCCGTGGCTGTGTTCATGTGGTTGAAAATGCAAAAAAGTAAGGGAAAGGAGGTGTAGGACTGCAGAAGGTTTCAAAAGGGTATTTAAAAATGTTAATGCGTTAAGTGATAGCTTTTTAAACTAAATATTACATAATATATTACATAATATATATGACAATTTTAACAGTAGCAAAAAGATGCAAGAAATTTCCATTTTATAATAAAAATGTTGTTTAAATGGGACTTCCAAAAAGCATGTAAAGGAACGGAAAAGACTTGATTTGACTATAAACTTTTCTAGTGATTCAGATATTTGATTCAACCTATTTCTCTATTTTACTTTTTAAAGTAAGTTCAGAAACTTTAATCTAGAAAGCTTTCCACCATCACTTCCAAGTTAAACCAATTAAAGATATGAAACAAACTACAGATCCCTACCCCCTCTCCAAAACCAGCAGCCATCACATCTCCCTGTGCCCAGTCACTGGTGTACTGATTCTCTAATTCACCTAGACCTCAAGTCCTGAGGTCATGGTTAACTCCTTCCTGTTTTTGTCAATCATATGCAAGACCTTTTATTAGCCATTTGCTAGCAAGGTGAGGTCTTTGGGGTCATAGTTACTGAGAAAAGAAAGCAGGTCAGATAAAAGGGAACTAGGACAGAACATGCTCAGAATTGCTCAGTAGCTAAAAGGACTGGAGAAGAAAACAGAGCTGGCAAATAGCTGCACTGGTAGTGATGTAACTGGCCACAACCTCCTCCTCATCCCTTTCCAGAGCTGTGTAAAATAAGCATGGCAGAGCCAGGAATTTCTTCCTGCGTATCTCTGAGCATCTTCACAAGCAGGTAAAGCTAGCATTCTCAGTACTGAAACCAAAGACTGGCTGAAAGTTAACAACGAGGAGTCTGTATCTCCTAAGTTCCGAAGATCTTGTTCAGAATCCTGGTGCTTTGACGTTGGATAAATTATTTATCCCTGCTATCAAGTCTCTCACATTTTAATGAGCTTATACTTGAATTAATTAATTTCAAAAGGCAGACAGAGACAAAGAGAAAAATCTCCCATCCACTTGCTCACTCCCCAAATGCCCACAATAGCTGGAGTTGGGCCAGGCTGAAGTCAAGAGCCTGGAACTCCATCTGAGTCTCCCCTGTGGGTGGCAGGGAATCAAGCACTTGAGCCCTTACCTGCTGCCCCCAGAGTGCAGTTGAGTACAATGCTGAAATTAGGAGCAAACCTGGGACTAAGCCCTCTGACATGGGAGCAAGCATCACAAGCAGTGTCTTAACTGCTAGGCCACATTCCCACCCCTCTCTCACACTTTAAATTGTTACTAATACCTACATGGTGGAATAACATATTGTAAGTATCGAACAAAAGCAGGTTTGTAAAAATTTTGTAACTGTTAAAAAGTTTTGCAAATGGAAAACATTCTTTTCTTTGTGCTTGTTGAGGAAAATATGATGCCTTATCCAGATCACAGCTTGATTTGATAATAGAATAGTTTCTTTTATTTAAGTAGAGGAACAAAAAGTGCTAATACAGCATAGCTAAAATTAACTCTGAGCTATATTATTAAAAGCACTTGCAGCTTATTCAAGAAATGTGTTATGGATGATGTTAGAAACTGCAACACAATTCTCATTCGCAGTGACAGTCCTCTGGGCATTAGGCCTGGCTGACAACTGCTGATCCTCCCCTATGGGAATTATTCACCTTGTAAATAATGGCAAACTCTTAAACCTGGGTGGGCTTTGCTCCTAGGCTATTACACCAACCCCCCCATACTATTTTGGGGCATTTGCTAAGAGAATGCAAACTCATTTAAATATTAACAACATAAACACAAAATGAAAACATAAGGTTCCCAAGAAAACAAATATGAGACAACAGGAAAGTTTCTAGAGCCAAACAGAATTATTTGTTTCTAGATTTAATCCATACTTTTGCTCTCTGGCTGTAAGGAAAAAAACATTTCAGCTAAGATACATTTTTAAAAACCATTAAATGTTGACAAAGTATGAAATAGCCACTTGAGAGGCCTACATCCTGTATCAGAGTCTCTGGGTTTGATTCCCAGCTCCACACCCAATTTCAGCTTCCTAATAATGTGCAACTTGAGAGGCACCAGGTGACAGCTCAAGCATTTGGCCCTTGTAACCCATGTTGAAGACCTGGATTGAGTTTGTGGCTTTGGGCCTGGCCAGGTGTTGTGGGCATTTGGGAAGTGAACCAGAGCATGGGAAATCTCTCTTTCTCACTACCAGCCCTGATGTGTGTGTGTGTGTATGTATGTGTGTGTGTGTGTGTCTACCTGCTAAATAAAAAAAAAAGTTAAAAGAAAAAAAAGTTAGAGATTCGCAAAGTATAGCAGGTCCAATTTGTTTTTTTAATGGCCTGTGAATTAATAATGGTTTTTATATTTTTAAGTGGCTGGAAAAAATCAAAAGGATATTTTGTGACATTTGAAAATTATGCAAAATTCAAATTTCAGTGTCCATAAATAGCCTTTTTGGGTCACAGTCATGCTCATTCATTTACAGGCTGTCTATGGCTGCTTTTGCACTATAAGAAGATGGAGCAGATGCACTGAGACCATATAGCCTACAGAAATATTCACCCTTTGCACTTTACAGGAAAAGTTTGCCAACTCCAGGAAACCATGAATCCTAATTCTCTAAATAGCACCCAACATATGTATTACTAATGATGTCAATGATGAAGACTCTTCTATTGGTTTCCACAAAGAATATTAAACTCATACTATTCACTTATTTATGCAATAAATGTTCTGTAAGGACCTATTATGTGCCAGACATTTTTTTTTTTTTGAGTACTAAGAACATCTCTCCACTTGTGGATTAACAAGTAAAAAATGTAATATGTTGGAGAGAGTTAAGTGTTATGAAGAAAAATAAAACAGGAATGGGTGGAGTTGGGAATTGAGGCATGGAGTGTGTAAAGACAGGTCTTTCAGTTTTAAATAGGGAATTCAGAGAATGTTTCATTGAGGAAGTGATATTTAGTCAAGATTTGAATGAGGCAAGTGAGAAAAGTGTTCAAGGAAGAGCAAACAGCAAACGCAGAGGAAGACCTGGAGATCTATACCAATGGGAGTAGCTAAGGGGGCAGGATGTAGACAGATGAGAGCTGTACACCAGGAGGCAGGTCATTGCAGCCATGAGGCCACTGTAAAGGAGTTAGGGTTGTATTCTAAGTGAAATAATACTTAGATATGGCATGCAACAGACTCATTCTCCTAAAGTCTGTTTATAAAAACATATCCTCCTAGCATTATTGGTATAATAAAGACATGATTTTTTTTAAATGTTCCAGAGGGCTGGAGATCAGCATAATTCTTTACTTTTATCTTAAAACTTATACAAGTCTCCTTTTTTTTCTTTAAAAAAAAAAAAAGAAGAAGAAGAAGATTAACACAGAGAGAAGAGAGGCAGAAAGAGAAGAGAGGCAGAAAGAGAGAGAGGTCTTCCATCTGATGGTTCACTCCCCAATTGACCGCAATGGCTGGAGCTGCGCTGATCCAAAGCCGGGAGCCAGGAGCTTCCTCCAGGTCTCACACGCAGGTGCAGGGGCCCAAGGACTTGGGTCATCTTCTACTGCTTCCCCAGGCCACAGCAGAGAACTGGATCAGAAGTGGAGCAGACGGGACTAGAACTGGTGCCCATATGGGATGCTGGCACTTCAGGCCAGGGCATTAACCTGCTGTGCCACAGCGCCGGCCCCACAAGTCTCTTTTAAACCGACATTTTTTCTCCAATTCTTCCTTTACAACCAAGCTTCTGTGACTACAGCCTGATTTCACAAATATTTGTCTTCCATCTACTTCTTATTTGTCCCTTTGCAAGAAAACTTTCATTCTAATTATTGTCTAGGAACTATGTTCTAACAGAAATGACCCTCTCATCTCAAGTGCAGTTGTCTCACTTGAGATTTCATGATACAGAAATTCTGTCTTCTACAGATGGTATTGTAGACCACTCCCTGTACCATTTTAATCTTTTTGCTCTTGGCTTCTATAACTTCATCTATCTCAAAACGTAGTAAAACTTTAGTCTAGATTGCCGATTACTTTTTTCTTTCATCCCCACCAATCATAGCCACCTGGAAATTTAAGTCTGAGCTGCACTGCTCTTTTCTCTCGTATGCATTTGTTATCATTGCTGTTGTCTGAGTTAACTTGGTTTTAAACAACTACCTTTATGTAAATGATTCCAAATACACCATTCCAGCTGCAAATATTCAGTTTTCTAAAAGCCACCTATCTACCCTAATATGTCCTGCCAATACTTGAAACTAAACATTTGGAAAATAACTTTTTCCCATGAAACTAATTCTTAATTTTTCTAAGGTTTCTACTCACAACTTAAAGCAACTTTTAGGTAGACACTTTAGGTTATAATTTATTACCATGTTCTGACATATCTGCTAACTGAATTCCTGTAACAGTTATAATTCATGTTCACTGTTTCCTTTTTAACACAAACTCTGATCAGAGTGAAAGCCTCAGGGCACACATCATGTTGCTGGCTTCTCCCCTATTTCCAGACATCCCTGAAACAAAATTTCAGGACTCCAGGCAACCTAAGGTAATTTCTATTAAGAGAAATAATACTTTCTGGCCCACGCCGCAGCTCACTAGGCTAATCCTCCGCCTTGCGGCGCCGGCACACCAAGTTCTAGTCCCGGTCGGGGCGCTGGATTCTGTCCCGGTTGCCCCTCTTCCAGGCCAGCTCTCTGTTGTGGCCCGGGAAGGCAGTGGAGGATGGCCCAAGTGCTTGGGCCCTGCGCCCCATGGGAGACCAGGATAAGCACCTGGCTCCTGGCTTTGGATCAGCGCGGTGCGCCGGCCGCAGCGCGCCGGCCACGGCGGCCATTGGAGGGTGAACCAGCGGCAAAAGAAGACCTTTCTCTCTCTCTCTCTCTCTCACTGTCCACTCTGCCTGTCAAAAAAAAAAAAAAAAAAAAAAAAGGAAAAGAAAAAAAAGAGAAATAATACTTTCTAAAATATTTCTAAAGGACGATCACTAATTTCTGCTTGAGTATGCCTGATAAATAGTAAGAATTTAACGAATGTTTGAACTTATTGTTGTTCCTGCTACTAAGAGCACAGACTCTAGGACCAGACCACCTGGCTATCAATCCCAGCTCCACCAATTACACAGTGTTAATCTTCCCTGTTGAGAAATACATTAATAATAGTGCCTACCTCACAGTGTTTTTTCTTTTTAAGATTTATTTATTTATTTATTTGAAAGGCAGAAGTACAGAGAGGCAGAGGCAGAGAGAGAGTTAGTGAGAGAGGGACAGGTCTTCCATTCACTGGTTCACTCTCCCAGATGGCCACAACAGCTGTGGCTGCAGCTGCACCGATCAGAAGCCAGGAGACAGGAGCTTCTTCCAGATCTCCATGCGGGTACAAGGGCGCAAGGACTTGGGCCATTTTTCACTGCTTTCCCAGGCTATAGCAGAGAGCTGGATTGGAAGTGGAGCAGCTGGGATTTGAAAGAGCACCCATAAGGGATGCCAGGACTGCAAGCGGCGGTTTTACTTCTAGGCCACAGCACCGACTCCCAGTGTTTTTAAATGGCTGGAAAACATGACACTATCCAGCACATAGTAAACACCACCTATTTGTTAAGTAGAGTAAAATTACTGACTCACTACTTCATTGAAGGACAGTCTTCAATATGAGTGGATCCCATTGTCACAAAGTTTTCTTTCTTAAGTCATAAAATTCTGCCTCCCCCTCTAAGTATCTACACAATCCAGATAACTGAAAACATGTGTGTACATTAGAATGTTCATAACAGCATTATTCATAACTGACAAAAAGTAGAAACAACTCAGATGTCCATAAGGTAATGAATGGATAAATAAAATACATTATACCTATACAATATTATTTGATCATAAAAAGCCATGAAGTTGTGATACATGCTACAATACGGGTGAATCTTGAAGACATTAAGCTATGTGAAACAAGTCAGACATGAAAGAACACATATTATGTGATTCCATTTACATGAAGTACCCAGAATGAACAAATTTCTAAAGATACTCTAGTGTTGCCAGGAGATAGGGAGAAGAGGAAATGGAGAGGGACTACCTAGGAGTGGAGAGATTTTTAGGGTTAATTAAAATGTTATTGAACTAGATAATAGTGGTGGTTCCCCAACTCTGTGAATATACTAAAACACTGAATTGCACACTTCAGGAGGGTGAATTTTATGGCATATGAATTACATCTTAACTTTAAAAAGAACAGACTCTGCCTCTAAGATTTCTACCTACGAGCTCTCTCTGTCCTCTACAACAAAAAGGAACAAGACCTTTGCTTCTCTTACACATGGTCCTTCAAGAATCTGAAGAGTTATGTTGACTTTTCCCCACCCCCCAGGATTCAGTGCTTTGGACTGGAAAACTATTTCTAGACTTTCTCAACATTTTAGTGGCTCTTCTATGTATAAAATAACAATGGTAATAATAATAATGACCAATAATTTTTAGTACTTACTACATTTTAGACATCTGCTAAACATTTTACAGCCATATGTTAGCTTTTTATTGCTCCATACAGCACTATAATATATCAGAGTACTTCTAAAATACTCATGGAAAATGGAGTTGAAAGTTTACTTTGCACTCTGACCTCAGAATCAGCCCTTAAGGCATTCTAGTCTGTCTGAAAAGCCCACGAGAGCATTTTAGGCACAGAAAGCCAAGACACTGTGGCAAAAAATGTCTTACATGAAGGATCTTGGTTGGTGATACCCCAGTAGAAAGCAGCAGTCATCAAAGGAGGAGGTACTTTTCTCCCAAGGGAGGAGAGAACTTCCACTTTGCTTATGGCCTTGTCTAAATACTGATGGAGTTTGTGAATTCAAAAAGGCTTCCACAGCCTAGGCAGCTCATGTCAAGAACCTCGGGTCATCACTGACATCACACGTAGGAGTGTTAATTCTTAAATTAATAACAGTCATTGTGCACTAACTTTCCATGCAGGACCTCTGTCTTCAAAGAGTTGTATTATAACTATGTCTAAGAGCTCCCAAAAGATGTATCACTCTTGGGTGCTTCATTAATTATGTTTCGAAGAAGAAGAAGAAAAAGAAGAAGAAAAAGAAGAAGAGGAAGGGGAAGGGGAAGGGGAAGGGGAAGAGGAAGGGGAAGAAGAAGAGGAAGAAGAGGAGGAAGAAGAGGAGGAGGAAGAGGAGGAGGAAGAGGAGGAGGAAGAGGAGGAAGAAGAGGAGGAAGAAGAGGAGGAAGAAGAGGAGGAAGAAGAGGAGGAAGAAGAGGAGGAAGAAGAGGAGGAAGAAGAGGAGGAAGAAGAGGAGGAAGAAGAGGAGGAAGAAGAGGAGGAAGAAGAGGAGGAAGAAGAGGAGGAAGAAGAGGAGGAAGAAGAAGAGGAAGAAGAAGAGGAGGAAGAAGAAGAGGAAGAAGAAGAGGAAGAAGAAGAGGAAGAAGAAGAGGAAGAAGAAGAAGAAGAAGAAGAAGTGAAATTAACTTCAAGATACAATGACTTTGAACAGCCTTTGTCTCAACTGTTGAGGAACAGGTTTTTTTGTTTTGTTTTGTGTTTTTTTTTTTTTTTAAACCATGCAAATTGTTGAGCTCTACTTAGTATAGAGTTGGTCTTCTGTGTATAAAGCTAATTGAAAATGCATCTTAGTGGAGAATAGGACTGGAAATGAGAGAGGGAGGAGGAGGAGGGGTGAGAGAGTGGATAGGAGAGCCAGTATGGTGGAAAGAATCACTGTATTTCTAAAGTTGTACTTATGAAATGCAGGAAGCCTGTATTCCTTAAAAAAAGGTTTCTTTGGGGCCCGGCGCTGTGGCTCACTTGGTTAATCCTCCACCTGTGGTACAAGCATCCCACACAGGCACCGGTTTCTAGTCCCAGTTGCTCCTCTTCCAGTCCAGCTCTCTGCTGTGGCCAGGGAGGGCAGTGGAGGATGGCCCAGGTGCTTGGGCCCCTGCACCCATGTGGGAGACCAGGAGGAAGCACCTGGCTCTTGGCTTCAGATTGGCGTAGCTCCGGCCATAGCGGCCATTTGGGGAGTAAACCAACAGAAGGAAGACCTTTCTCTCTGTCTCTAACAATACTTGTCAAATTAAAAAAAAAAAAAGGGGGGGGGGCCAGCGCCACGGCTCACTAGGCTAATCCTCCGCCTTGCGGCGCCGGCACACCGGGTTCTAGTCCCGGTCGGGGCGCCGGATTCTGTCCTGGTTGCCCCTCTTCCAGGCCAGCTCTCTGCTGTGGCCCGGGAAGGCAGTGGAGGATGGCCCAAGTCCTTGGGTCCTGCACCCCATGGGAGACCAGGATAAGTACCTGGCTCCTGCCATCGGATCAGCGCGGTGCGCCAGCCGTGGCGGCCATTGGAGGGTGAACCAACAGCAAAGGAAGACCTTTCTCTCTGTCTCTCTCTTTCACTGTCCACTCTGCCTGTCAAAAACAAAAAAAAAAGGGGGGGGTTTCTTTGGGGGGGATAAATAAACAAAAACAAAAAGACAAATTAAATAAATTAATTAAAATGAAAAAAGTTTGCTTTGGTATAAAAAATTGGAAATTCATGCATTTTTCCTAATATATATTTCCTATGAAGATTCTAAAGTACACTTATATTATGATCTCCATTCTATATTCAAAGAACTTGAAGCTTAGAAGGATAACTATTTCAGAGCTAGTAGATGACAGAGGCAGAATTCAAACCCAGGTCTGTTTCCTGGGCCCATGCACTTCAATACTGGGCTATCCTGACTAGTTGACTCTAATTCATCAAAACTCCATTAAAATGTGGGGTCCAAAATGGAAAAAAAGACATTAACATGTGTTCTTACCAGTGTAGCACAGAGCTAAATCATCACTTCCTGACCTGGACACTGTGTTTTCTCCTGTATCAGTCTAAAGCTCCATTCCCTTCTTTGGAAGCCACAAAATACTACTGTATGTTACTAAAGACATAGCCAGCTGAAATGCTCAGAGCCTAATGTTATACTAATTACTTCTCTGCCATGGTTTCCTATCCAACATTTGTACTACATGTTATTTTCAACCCAATAACTAGAACTGTTCTTTTTTCACTTTAAATTCATCATATTGAATCTTTACCTCCCAAGTTTGCTTGACTGAGTCAATGCTTAAACTATATTAATATAATCATAAAATTACAGCATGGCGACATACTTCAGAAGCCCCCACTGTATGGATTTAGATGCCAAAGCTAACTGACCTGCAACAAATTCCTCATCTGTGGACATAGCAATTTCCCCCAGTTGCATCATCTAAAATGTGTCCTTATTTTCACCTAGATCTTTGAAAACAGCATAAAACGAAATGTGTGCTACTAAATCTTGTCCCAAAACCAGCACCTATTCAATCAAGTCTACCATCCTAACTGCACAAGAATTCTATCCACACCTGTCCTCAGGGACAAGATGGAAATTCCCCAATGAAACAAGGCAAACTACCGAAAAAACAGCTGTTTTCATGCATAATTTCGATCCTGTCACTCTTCTGCTCAGGAAGGAGCAGCAGTCTTTCATAGTCAAATTCCTCAGAATCTCTGATCTGCTTGTATGCCCTATTCCTACCATTTAACCATCTTATTCCCTAGATCCATAACTCAAATGCTCCAGATTATTTCCATAATCTTGTCTTCTTCCCTTATAAAATCTTTTTTTAAAAGATTTTTTATTTGAAAGGCAGAGTTACAGAAAGAGGGTGGAAGAGACAGCTACTCCATCTTCTGATTCACTCTCCAAATGGTCACAATGGCCAGGGCTGTGCCAGGCTGAAGCCAGGAACCCAAAGCTTCTTCAGGGTTTCCCATGTGAGTGCTAGGCCCCAAGCATCTGGGTCATCCTCCACTGCTTTTCCAGGCACATCAGCAGGGAGCTGGAGAAGTTGAAGCAGCCTATATGTGATGCCAGCGTGTAGGCAGTGGCTTAATCCCGCTTTCCACAATACTGGCCTCTAAAAATCTTCCTAATTTCCAGTAAAAAATATAATGCTTTCCATCTGATATGTCTTCACTTTACATTCCTTGCTTCCACCCTTCTTTCGAAGATCTGCTCAAAGCCTTCTTTAAGGCACCTCCAAACCATCGGACCCATCTGGAATTCCTCCAAACAGCAGATGAAGTGCCACGTCACATACTGCATTATGTCTACCCGTCTGGCTCCTTCTTTTCATCTAAGCCCTGGTTATGTCTTTCTTGTGGCAGTCTTCAACCCCATTTGGACAGTATTCTTGGGAAAAAGAATGTTCTGTACTCTGGTGCAGGCTTCTTGATACAATGAGCACCAAATACTCAATGCAGGTATCCAGGTTCCTAAGCAAGCTTCTGTCACTCCAAACCTGCTAGAAAATCCCCTTCTAAAACTCTGCCTGCCTGGATGAACACAGGCCAGGTCAACCCTAAGAGACACCCTGAGGTACAAGATTATCCTTCACATCCCTAAGAAGAATTTCAGACATGAGAAGAAAGAACAATGGATGAGACAACCAGAAATAAAGGGCTCCATTTCCTAAAGCAGCAGGGCTCTTAACTTGGGAGATCCCTGTTTGGCTGGACATAAGGACATCATATACCCTGTCAGTCTGAATGGGAAATGAGACTCCACCCAGAAACAAGATTAAGTTAGGTTTGAGGCTGAAAATATGACTACATAAAATCCAAATACCTCAGGAATCTATAATTCTATGAAGTTATGCAGTACAAAGTTTGGACAATAGTCCACCTCTTGAACAAAGGGCATATGCAAAAAGCTTTTTTAAAAAACTAGCTGAATAAACCCAACAGCTGCCTTTCATTCCTAAAACTACAGGAACACCACCCCTCCTGTGGGGGAATTTATCAATTATTTAGGAGCTCTTGCAGTGACTTCCTTCTATTACATCTTTCTTCACTAGCTTTGGAACTCTGAAGAACATAGTTTCCAGATGAGGCAGTGAATACAGGGAAGTTTGGGGGGACTTTTCTCTGTAAAATAATTCCAAAAACTAATCTGAACACTTATCAAACACACAGAGATGTATTCATGACTTCTTCTTTAAAAATCTGCCATTTCTGCCACTTTTTCATTGTTACTGTTCAGACACACAAGGGGAGTGGGGTGAAGGGGAGAGAAGGCAGAAGATCAGAGAGAAAAACAAGGGGTTCTTCCTAATGGAACCAGAAAACATTCCATTTGAACGGATGCCCATACAGTCCCCCCCTCCCCACTAACACAGATGAAAACCAGACCCCAAAGCTCACATATCCCCGGCAGGCTGGATGAGTTTACATGTAGCCACTTTACAGATTTCAACAAAGCCTGGGGTTGAATGGCAACTCCAATCTATCTGGCGATGGCTGCAGTTCAGAACCCGTCTCCCTAGTAATACAGGACAGAAAAATTCGTCCTTTCAAGTTTCCTAAGTGAATAGCCACTCATCTAGAGAAAAGCTTAGAACAGTGCAGCAGCTTGTGGCAGCTCCAAGATGACTGACGTCCGAGCAGGAAATAAGCTCCCATTCCAAATAAAAGCCAGTATTCTCTCCCCGTCTTCTCCACTCAGTGTTCTGTATCAGCAGGGTGAGTCCAAATTGCAATGGGCACTTTGCTGCAGCTCTTGTCTTTAGTTTTTTATAAGCGAGAATTTGGTCATTAAAAAAAAAATTCCAACAAAGCAAAACCCCACCACATGCAAAAAGAAAAAGAGAGGCGTGCTTTACAAAACAGCTATTTCAAAATCATGATTTTTAAAAAACTATACAGAATGTGGAACGGAGGGGAAAAAAATGTCTCATGTGGGTTGCGTCGGCACCGCAGCTGCTCCTCATTAAAGCTCCTCTTTACTCCCTCTGGGCTAGTTTCCAGCAGAAAATTCTTTAAACAGAACTCTGCTTTCAACCCACTTTCTTCTTGCTCTGGGCCTCTCGGCCCCCCAATCCGCAGTGGCAGCCTGCCCTAGCTGAGCTCTGGAGGGGGAGCTGTCGTTAAGGTAAATGAGGTAAGGGCAGGGGAACACTAACAAAACCCAGAAACCAAATTAAGCATCGGTCAGTCACAAAGGTCTGCAGTTTGAAAAGGCCTCAAAATCAGTCTGCTCTTTCCTGTAACCATAATGCCAGCTTAGTTTCCTGTCTCCCTCCTGCGTTCCCCCTGTTAAAGGAGATAAAAATAATTGCTAACAGTCAAGGCTAGCTGCAACCAGTGAAAGTTCCTATAGAACATCCAATTCCCAGGGCTCTGGCTACAGACTGCTAAGATGCCCCAGAGCCTACAGAACCAAGTCTGGACTCCTGGGAAAGGTCGTTCAGGAGGCCAGCCAACTGGTCTGCTCTCATGGCAGGCCTCCTCCCAGCACCTGCACTCTGATGTCTCATCACACTGTCAACTTTTTAATTCTGCAACTCTGTGTAAAGGTAACAAACTGGGTTATGTTCATTACTTTTTTTTTTAAGCACAAAGACTTCCAGTTAACTTCCTAGTAATGGGTAAGAAAAAGGAAGCAGCTCTGTCATGCTGACTTCTTCTTGGCATTCCCACTCCCACTCTCACCACACCCCCTCCCAAAAAAAGAAAGGAAGGAAAAACAGAAACATTACAGCTTACTCAGCAAGAAGAAAAAACAAAAGGAATTAAAAAAAAAAACAAAACAGTACTCATGTATAGAGTATAGGGGCAGGCGCTGGGCTGTTTGTGGTAAAACCTAATTTTTTAGGGGCCTGCTAGTTTGATGTAATGAAAAAAGTCCCTCCCCCTCCACACACACTACTTTTATCACAACTAATACACAAAGTCTATCAATACTACAGGCAGACTAGCCCATTTTCCTACTATGTAAATCCAGCTTCCTGGACAGAACATTCCTGGTTTTCTTGCAGAAGTGTTTCAGAAAATGTTAATCTTAGTTCCCACATTAGGTTGAATGCTTCCAAATTAAAAGTTTCCCACAGGAAAAGAACTTTGCAGGGAATTGTGAGGCTGGGAATTATTTTCTGAAACTCCACCCCACTTGGTTTGCTTGTGTTCAGGTTTTTCCACCCTCATCTGAATAAAGCAATAAATGCACACTGATTATAATAAATCCGATCCAAAAAGGAGCTGAGGTAGTACAGGCTTTCAAGCTGTTAATTCACAGCACCATTCATCTTCATGGGAGGCTGTGAAATCAGGAACCACTGCAATGGGAAACCATGCTTTATTTACATAAGAAGTTTGTAAACGCCCTTATCTTCCAGTTTACAGTCCAGGCTCATTTATCAGAATTCAAAAGCTTAGCTGAGTGCCTGGTCTCTTCAATCACCACGTGAAAGGCTGGGCAGGGGCACACAAACAGTGTTGAAAGACTCATGTTGCTGCTGTAACAGAAGGTGGTCTCTCTGTCTTCCAGCACATAATTCATACCTTAGCATAATGCACAGTACTGGAACTTGAGAAAGTACCTACTGGCAATTAAAGCATGACAAACATACCCTATACACATAAGTTTACAGAAAGCATCCTTCACAGTAGTAAGACAAAAACCAGTGACTTGCTCTCAAGCTATGGGCTACAGAGTTATTGCGAGAAGTCTGCAATCCTTATAAATCACTCTCTAAAGTACGAAATAATATATTGTCCACCTTTAGGTGCTATAACAATAAAAGCACAAGTATGTATTAAAATGATTCTTGAATTCTTTGATTTTGACATTTTGCACTGCATTCAAATAAGACTGAATTTGTTTCAAGATCATCTCTCCTTTATGTACTGCACTCTTGGCTGGACTGAACTTCTTTCAGATCCTAGCTATTATGCACCACTTCTCACCTTCAGACCTTTGTACATGCTGTTCACTCAGCCCAAAACACTTTTCCCACCCTCTTCTCAATGCTGAGCCCTAAAATTCCTTCAAGCTCCAGCTTAAATGTTATTTCCTCTTAGAAATAGCCCTATCAACCGTATTGTGTTTTCCCATAACTCAGACATATCTTATCACTCCTTAGCCTTTATGACAATTATGTTTTCCTCAATAAACTAAGAATTGTTCATTATCATATTCCCAACACCTAACACAATCACTGACATACAGAAGACATTTAATTATTCAGTGCTCATATTCTTAACAGAGGCCAAATGGTGAAATGCAAGATTCCATGGAATCTTTATACCTTAAAGATACTTTAATTAGGTTGAGCTGTTTACCCAAAGGATTTTTTCAAAACTAATTAACATTTCTGATACAGAGAGTATTTCTTATCCCTCCATCATCCCTAAGTCATTTAAAGTGGACCAAACCTATATGAAGTAAATTATTTAATCCTATTCCCCTCTCCAAAAATGTGAAGTTAACTAACACACACAGTCTTAGTTCTCTCTTGCATTTTTATTGCTCCTTCATTAGTCTTTGATTAGACATCAACCACATGAACCACCAGGCACCTGGATCCCTGAATGATGGAACATCCTATAGAGTGGCCTCAACAGCATGTTTCTAGACACTGACAATGAAAATTAAACATTTCCAGGAAAAAAACTGATTGCAGGAGTCTGTTTTCCCCAGAGTGAGTGGCTTCAAAGTTCTGAAGTCCAAAAACTGTCTGAAACAAAAGCTTACGGCTTGGTCTGAAAGGATTCCTAGTTCAAAAATAATTGTGCCCCAATCATATTAAACCAAACCGTGGAGGCTGGCTGGAGAAAACTCTGCATTTCTTGGGACTGACGTGGTGACCCAGAGGATTACGCCTGTATCAGATCACCGGCTCAAGTGCAGGCTGCTTAGCTTCAGATCTAGCTCCCTGCTGCTAATGCACCTGGAAAGGCAGCAGAAGATGGCCCCTGCCACACTTGTGGGAAACCTGGATGGAGTTACAGGCCCCTGGCTTCGGCTTGACCCAGTTCCAGCATTGCAGCCATTTGAAAAGTGAACCAGTGGATAAAAGGTATTTGTCTCTCCCTAATCACTGTTTCAAATAAATCTTCAAAAACAAAACTCTGCATTTCTTCATATCTAAAAAAATTTTTTATAGATTCTGAATATATCATTCTCCAAAACAGAATACACGTGGGGGTACGTAAAGCTTGTTAATGCTTAATTGGAAAAATATAAACTCAGAATTTTCTAAAATATTAAAATGTTTCAAATGTCCTTAATTAGAACCATAGGTAATAAAAATAGCAGCTATAATGGGGTGGGGGAGAATCACTACTTTCCTTAAAAGATAGGAACATGGTCCAAAAGGGAGAAAGATTGGTTATTGGGGATCAAAAAAAGTGTAGAAGTTACAATGGTTTGTGGTTATTCAAAGGTCCACAACAGATAAACATATATACAGTATATTTACAGAACTAATATTGTACTGTAGGCAGTTACAAGGTGGGGAGAAAAAGCTTAAAAAGACTCCTTTGGGGCAAAATATGTCAATGGTAAAAAGGCTGAGAAAACACTGAGACAGCATTCAAAAAGTAACTCTTGGGCTAGTATCTGATACTCCTAATGCTTCTGAATATCGGTTGAACTGAGTAGAAAAGTTTCCTACAATATTAGTATATATTCCAACTAGTTTATCTTGAAAATAAAGTATCCCTCCCCTTTGGAAACTCCTTCACCGGCTACTTGGTTTGATGCATGAAATTAAAGTCTATGCAGGGGCCAGTACTGTGGCATAATGGGTAAAGCCACCACCTGCAGTGCCATTACCCAATATGGGCGCCAGTTTGAATCCAAGCTGCACCACTTCTGATCCAGCTCTCTGCTATGGCCTGGGAAAGCAGTAGAATATGGCCCAAGTGCTTGGGCCCCTGCACCCACATGGGAGACCCAGGAGAAGCTCCTGGCTCCTGGCTTCAGATTGGCGCAACTCCAGCTGTTGCGACCAATTGGGGAGTAAACCAGCAGATGGAAGACCTCTCTCTCTCTTTCTCTCTCTGCCTCTCCTTCTCTCTCTGTGTAACTCTTTCAAGTAAATAAATAAATCTTAAAAATAAATAAATAAAGTCTACGCCTCCAGAGGCCACAGTAAAACTTGGCAGAGCTAAATAGTGAGTCTAATGAAAAAGTATAGATGACACACGCCTAGATGCCACACAGATTGTTTCTTTTTTAAAAGACATGCTATAATTATGTTATGTACTCTTGTATTCTTACAACAACAAATACAACAGCAAAACCCATAAATTTTCATCTTATGGATAATGCTAGTGGTATATGTATAAGAGGCTCAGAACACCAGTGGCCTAAGCTTGGAAATATGCACTTTCACCAGCAACAATGCTGGGACTGGATCTGATTCATCTGTTTTCTTCTAGATTAAAGCTTCTGAGAACAAACATAACTATTAAAATCATCACCCTCACAAGAGTCAACCAAAAAACTGTCCTACACAAAAGAAAACCTACATGACGTTTACAACTAGCAACATTTATTACTTTTATGGCAGTGAGAACAGTTATTGCCAAAGAAAAAATGTGATGTTTTCATTTATTTTATTAATGCTGCTCATTAATTTAACATGGCCTCAGCTTTGGCCCTGGCCTTCAGTATAGATCTCAACTAGAAAAATGGCATAAACTAAAGCTGACACAGGAGGAATCAGAATTCTTTACCCCTACTTCAACAGCATTTACTTCAAGGATTTCTTGTGTGTATTAAAAAAAATTAACCACAAAAAACGGTTCTTCCAGGCTGCAGCCATGCCTTGCGAGGACAGGAAGCGCTGAGCGCCCCACAAGCTCTGAGGTGGGCTGGCAACGTCGGCTGCCACCTGTTTTGGTACTGCCATCTGAATGGCTAAAACTGGCTTTTGTATTTCTTAAATGGTGACATTTCAAATGGGTACATAAGTACATACACAGGATTCTCAATTTGCCTTAATTGGCAAAGCTGAATATACTATCTGGCCCTTTAAGAAAAAGTCTGCAGACCTCTATTTGGTGGGTGAAAAGGTTTAAGTATATGTAGGCAAAAATGCTTACTTTCAAGCCAGGTACCTTTTTTGTTAACTAGATGTCAGGCCACTTGAGGAGCAGTTATTATAAACCATGTTTCATTTCAGAAAGGCAATCCAAATGATTAATATTGTCACTTGCCATACCTCTGCATAATGAAGACCAAAGATGATAAAAACAGTGAACATGTGGCCGGCGCCGCGGCTCACTAGGCTAATCCTCCGCCTAGCGGCGCCGGCACACCGGGTTCTAGTCCCGGTTGGGGCACCGGATTCTGTCCCGGTTGCCCCTCTTCCAGGCCAGCTCTCTGCTGTGGCCAGGGAGTGCAGTGGAGGATGGCCCAGGTGCTTGGGCCCTGCACCCCATGGGAGACCAGGAAAAGCACCTGGCTCCTGGCTCCTGCCATCGGATCAGCACGGTGCGCTGGCCGCAGCGCGCCAGCCGCGGCGGCCATTGGAGGGTGAACCAACGGCAAAGGAAGACCTTTCTCTCTGTCTCTCTCTCTCACTGTCCACTCTGCCTGTCAAAAAATAAAAAAATAAAAATAAAAAATAAAAAAAAAACAGTGAACATGTGGGAAAAAGTTATAATGTCTAATCCTAATGTGGTAACTCAAGACAAAAAACACTATTTCCTTTAAAAGATAAGACCATAGTAAAGGGGGAGAAAACTGGTTTGGGGGAAAGGGAACAAAAAAAACTTAGATGTTATGCTGCTTTTCCACACTATAAAGACTGAGTATCAAACAAGCATCAAGATTACTCAGAGCAAAGTTAAATGTGTTCTAAGAATATACCACATTTATCCCAACACTGATGAATGCAGGTAGCAAGCACAATAGACACTGTAAAACCCCAAGTGGTCCAGGCTGGATCTGAACTTGGCAACCAAGCTGAAACTCCAAATAAAACCCCTCAAGTCTAAACAAAACACAGTATTAGAGCAGAAACTGTAATACAAATTGCAGGGCCGGCGCCACGGCTCACTAGGCTAATCTTCCACCTAGCGGCGCTAGCACACCGGGTTCTAGTCCCGGTCGGGGCGCCGGATTCTTTCCTGGTTGCCCCTCTTCCAGGCCAGCTCTCTGCTGTGGCCCGGGAAGGCAGTGGAGGATGGCCCAAGTGCTTGGGCCCTACACCCCATGGGAGACCAGGAGAAGCACCTGGCTCCTGGCTTCGGATCAGCGCAATGTGCCGGCCGCAACACGCCAGCCATGGCGGCCACTGGAGGGTGAACCAACAGCAAAAGGAAGACCTTTCTCTCTGTCTCTCTCTCTCACTGTCTAACTCTGCCTGTCAAAAACAAAACAAAACAAGAAAACCCATGCAGGGGCTGGCACTGTGGCAACAGTTCGAGTCCTGGCTGCTCCTCTTCCGATCCAGCTCTCTGGGATGGCATGGGATAGCAACAGAGGATGGCCCAAGTCCTTGGGCCCCTGCACCTGAGTGGGAGACTTAGAAGAAGCTCCTGGCTCCTGGCTTCGGATCGGTACAGCTCCGACCATTGCGGCCATCTGGGGAGTGAACCAGTTGATGGAAGACTTCTCTCTCTGTTTCTACCTCTCTCTGTAACTCTGTCTTTCAAATAAATAAAAAAAAAAAAGCCTAGTGATATACCTTGGGAAAATGTGTTCCATCATGTATACAAACATATAAAAAGAGAGACTTCACAGTATGAATCTGTTTTTTATATGAAGAATAAAAATACAACTAGCATTGTTTTTTAAATCTCCCTCCCAAGACTTTAGAATGATTTTTAGGTCTCTTTGATGGAATAGCTCCTCAGAGACCTTTCCTCTGGCCCAGCCCTAACTCTGCCACTAGATGTGGCACTGAACTTTACCTCATGGCTTCAGCATCTTCATGTATTAAAACAAGATGCAAGGGGATCAGCATTGTAGCATAGTGGGTAAAGCTGCCTGTATCCCACATCGGTGCCAGTTCAAATCCTGGCTGCTCCACTTCTAATCCATCTCCCTTCTTTTTTTTTTTTTTTTTTTTTTTTTTTTTTTTTTTTTTTGACAGGCAGAGTGGACAGTGAGAGAGAGAGACAGAGAGAAAGGTCTTCCTTTGCCGTTGGTTCACCCTCCAATGGCCGCCGCGGCCAGCGCGCTGCGGCCGGCGCACCGCGCTGATCCGATGGCAGGAGCCAGGAGCCAGGTGCTTTTCCTGGTCTCCCATGGGGTGCAGGGCCCAAGCACCTGGGCCATCCTCCACTGCACTCCCTGGCCACAGCAGAGAGCTGGCCTGGAAGAGGGGCAACCGGGACAGAATCCGGTGCCCCAACCGGGACTAGAACCCGGTGTGCCGGCGCCGCTAGGCGGAGGATTAGCCTAGTGAGCCGCGGCGCCGGCCCCTAATCCATCTCCCTTCTAATATGCCTAGGAAAGCAGCAGAAGATAACCCACGTGATTGGGACCCTGCACACAACTGGAAGTTCCACATGAAGCTCCTGGCTCCTGGCTTCAGATGGACTCAGCTCCACCCAGTGCAGCTATTTGGGAAGTGAACCAGCAGACGAAAGATCTCTCTGTCTCTACCTCTCTCTCTCTCTCTAATGCTATCAAATAAATAAATAAATAAATAGTTAAAAAGAAAAGATGCTAGACCAAATGATTTTCAATACTCACTTTAACTCTAAAATTGTATGATTCTATTTAGGCATGTTCCACAGCCCCTTGGATATTACTACAGGTCTCTTTTATGAAGAACTAAAAAGAATTTCCACATTGTTTGGCTTCAAGGAACATCAAAAAATAAGACTATACAGCTAGAGTTTAAATTCCAAGTCTTTCAGATTACCCCACCAGAGTCCTGAATTTCTTTGTTTTTTAATTCTGCTTTTATGCCAGTGTATATGTTCACCCACATCAGTTCTTTAAGGGCTGGTATAATGAATGAAAAGAAATAGCACTGAATCTTTAGATTGCCTAATGGGGTCTGAAGAAATAGGTCTTAGCTCCAGTCTACATTCTAATCAGTGATGTAATAAGGGTAACTCACTTAGCTGCACTAAGCCCCAGGCTCCTCACAGATCAAACAAGACAAGTGGGAGCAGTATTCTCTAACGTCCCTTCAGCCTTCTAAGTGTAATGACTGCAAGCTTGGCTTTCGTACTTCCTCAGCAACACCACTGGAGGATGTAAGATGCTTGCTGATGCTAATGTTTGGGGGTCTGTGGTTGTATATGTCTTGGCTACTGCCCAACTCCAAGCTGAAGCTCCCTGGGATAAGAATTGTGTTCATGTCCCTTCTTTTATGTCCCTCTTAGCACCCACCTATCACCCTTCTAAGGCCATAGACAGTTCAATACAAGCTTATGTAAATGAAATCATTGCACAACTCATGTTTTCAGAAAGCGTAAGGAGGCAAAGAACTAGCAAAGGAGAAAGAACAATATATTTAAATGAGATAAGGAGAATGAAAAGAAATCCTGAGTCCAAATGGGACACAAGGGCCTCCCTCTCCTCTTCCACCAAACCACTGGCCAAGAAGGAGCTTGTTTTCTTCAGCACGGAAGACTGGTAGAGATTCCAGTCTCTTTAGGAAATGTTACCTGCTCATAAAACACTAGAGACTACAGATGACTTGGGTGTATGTGCAGGGCAAGGTTCTGCAAAAAGCAGCACTAAATCTAAAGTCAGGAATTAGCCAGTAAGTCAAATCATGTAGCTCTCATTTTTATGTATTCTCTCAACACAGCATACGTGTCTATCTTACTTCCCCAGCTCATGACGCTATCATTAATTCTTACACAATTTAGCAAAGAACAACTGATGTCCCATAATCAGTTTGCTTCTGTGGAGGCTAATTATGAACTCTGATATTCAGTGTCAGCCTCTGCCTGGAAGGAAATGAGTCACCTTTACATTAGTAATCAAGTTCTGTCCATTTTTTATGAACGACCCGGAAATTGAATACCATGAGTTTCAACTATATGAGACAGAGAGACCCCACAAACATTATATACAAATAGAATCAAGACAGAAAAATTAACGTCAAGGAGGTTCCTGAGGTACTTTTTGGGATGACTGAGGTTTCAGAACGGGCAAGTTGCCCAGTGAAACAACTCCTCAAGGAGCTGCGTCTGGGCTTACACAACAGAATGAGCATTTCAAAATCTTAAAGGGACAGACAGTGAAATGACTAAGCAGCCACCATGGTCTAGGCAACAGAATCATAACCACTGTTAAATGCTTTCCACACAGAATAGGCAGTCCTAGTTTATTCTGGATAATTGAGGGTTTGGATATGTAGTATATAATCAGAGGAAACAAGCAGTAAAGGACATGAGCTAATTTGGGGTAACCAAGGACTTGGCTTACTTACTCTGGGTCCCTGAAATGAACAGGATCTTGCCAGTGATATGCTGGATGAGAGAGATTTGAGATTGAGATACCTGAATTCTCAGCTAAGAGACTGAACTATGCAGTATATGAGAATCAATTTTGTTCTCTGGTTGTGTGCGTGTTTAAATCACTCCCTATCCTAGCTCATTCTTTTTCTTGCCTTAGAGATTCATGGATTCTGAGTTCCCTTGCAAAATATGGCCACAAGTTACCTGGCTGCTGTGCCTGGCAGCACCACAAAAATCAATATTCAAAGCCAAAAAGGTCTGGGGGAGGGAAGGTAATTGCTCCCAGCTGCCCTCCCTTCCTGTTGCCTGGCCCTCACCCCTTGACTCCTCAGTCTAGGCATTCGATCTCCAAACATCTGACTAACATAAACTCGAGGAATGATTGTTTTCAATCTCTTAGCTATCCCTTTAAAATTGCATTAATCCACATACTGGCTTAGTAAATTCTCACACAAACTGAAATATAGACAAAAGAGAGCAATCAACATGAGAAAAATTTTGAGAATGTGTTCAGTAGGAAAAAATTATGTAGAAACAGGTAATGACAACTCCAGGAAATAATACACACTTCTACACTCCTCCATCCTCCACCTCTACCCATCTCCTACACTCCTCCATCCTCCACCTCTACCCATCTCCTACCTATCTACCACCTAAGGCACCACTAATATTTGAAGATTTACAACCGTGCATCAAAATGCTTTTAAAGTCTTCTGTCCACAGCAGTTGTTTCCATCTGATTCTCCATTGCTCCCACCATCTGTGCCACTACACCAGACAACTACAGACTGCTTTATTTTATACATACATGTGTGGCAAGACTTCAAAGGACCGCACCATGTCTTATGTAGGAGAAATACAGCCTTCATGAACAGACATACCCTATGTAAGTAACTTGTGAAGAAGGAAGTCAGGTAACACAGGTGTCTTAGGCTTTTCTGTCTATTCACAACAACCACACAGATATCCAACATAGTAGCCTGCTCAACAAATACTAGTGTGAAATTAATGAAAATTAAATTTTTGTTTGAGCATGGAGAATTAATTATTATTTATTTGACAGAAAGACGGACACACAGAAAGTGCCTTGTCCAAGGGGCCGGTGCTGTGGCGTAGCAGGTAAAGCCACCGCCTTCAGTGCCAGCATCCCACATGGGTACCAGTTCAAGTCCCAGCTGATCCACTTCTGATCCAGCTCTCTGCTATGGTCTGGGAAAGCAGCAGAAGATGGCCTAAGTGCTTGGGGCCCTGCACCTACATGGGAGACCCAGAAGGAACTCCTGGCTCCTGATCACTGCAGCTCTGACTGTTGCAGCCAATTAGGGAGTGAACCAGAAGATGAAGACCTCCCCCTCCCTCCCTCCCTCTCTCTCTCTCTCTCTCTCTGCCTTTCTTTCTCTTTCTGTGTAACTCTGATTTGCAAATAAATAAATAAACCTCTTAAAAAAAAGTGCCTCCATTCATTCACTGACTCACTCCTCATTTGCAATAGCTAAAACTGGAGCTGAAGCAAGGAGGCAGAAATTCAATCCAGGTCTCCTATACAGGTGATAGAGACTCAACTACCTGAGCCATCACCTGCTGCCTCCTTCAGTGCACATCAGCAGGAAACTGACATCAGGAGCAGATTCAGGAATTGAAGCCAGCCACTCAGGTATGCTACACAGGTGTCTCAGTCTGCACATTAACTGCTGCACTAAACACTTGCCCCCTGAACAGGAAGAATTCTATGGTGCTTCAGTCTACCTAACTGTAGTGTTCAGGACACAGGATTATAGATAGTATAAACTTATAGCAAAATCCTAAATGTCACTATTCTTAAGAAATCCTACTCCAATTATTTTCTCCTTTTCCTCATATTTATATGCAGCAAAAAACTGGACAGAATGTTCCAGTTCAATGTGTTCCTTGAATAATATCATCTGTCAGTTAAATATGCCTTTCTTAAGTTTTTGCTTTCACTTTTCTTTCGGAAAGCCTTTGTCTAAAAATCAATGCAGGAGAGGAGCATCCTAAATAGAGAGTAAGTACATTAAGAACAGAAGGCTGATGGCATCAGTCTAAGAATCAGCATGATGTTTTTGGACACATAAGACTAAGTGCTAGTGGCGATTATTAACAGTGAATAAACAGGATCTGGAAAATTTGGGGAAACCCAGGAGAAGTTTTAAGTTACCTTACATCAGAATGTAAGGTAAAATACAACCAGAACAAATATGGAAACAAAATACATAATACAGGGCAGGTACTTAGCCCAGCAGTTAAGACACCACCTGAGACATCAGAGTACCTGAGTTCAGTCCCTGGCTCTGAATCCTGATCCCAGCTTCCTGCTAATGCAGAACCTGTGAAGCAATATGTGATGGTTCAAGTAACTGGATCCCTGTCACTCACGTGGGAGGTCTGGATTGAGTTTCTGGCTCCTTGGCTTCAGCCTGGCTCAGCTCTGGCTATTGTGAGCATTTGGGCAGTGAGCTAGCTGATGAGAGCTCACTCTCTGTCTGCATCTCTGTCCCTCTGCTTCTCAAGTAAACATATATAAAATTTTGAATAAGTAAATACATAATATAGTCACACATGTGCACATACACACAAAACTGTGAAGGTAGAAGAGACACTAAACTACATTTCTAGTTACAAAATCCCTGACTCCTGGGCATTGAGAAGAAGGCTTAATAAAATATCACATCTATACATTTATGACAGCTTAACAAAAACAGTGCTTAGAAAGTTTTAGAGACTTATATTTTTATCACATTCTAATATTCCCTACTTCTTTGCTAGCCTTCATTAATGGCAGATAAAGAAAAAATGAAAGACTTAAGCTTCTTCAGGTCCTGAGAGAGAAATGGTTTTCATTCCACTAAGGCACAAGGAAAAGGGGGAAAAAGAATTCTTACATGAAATTAATGGTGCTAACAAGCCACAATTAAACAGTAAGAAAGAAACTTCACACAGGATTATGGTTAACCTGGAGACTGTGTTGAAAGAAGCATAGCTAAATTTGTATCTATTATTAATGCCAAGTTTGTAAGCCAAAATTGATTGATTTAATTTATTGGCAGTTACCCAGGATGGGCAAAGGATGCAGGCAGAGTCCAAGAACTGCTTTCTTCTACTTCTCTCCCAAACGCTGAAATATAAAGGTTCCTACCTAAAGCATAAAGATGAGTAGAGAGAGCATGGGAATTACACTGCTATGTGTTGATAAGGAGCTGGTATTCAAGAACTATTTTATGAAACCCTGCAGGGACCCGTACTATATTTGTTAGAGGACATATTAACAATAAGAATCACTTACGAATGACACTATTCAAGAGCCAGATCTGAAGTCCTAGGCAAGGAAAGACTTCACAACTTCACAGGGCCATACACATCAACCCCTGTAACTCATTATGCAAACTGAAGGGGTTATCTTTAACAACTTGTGACTTCTGGGGTAGCAGTAACATTTATCTGAACTCACTGGATAGTACCTGATTTCAAGCTGCATACAATCTAATTGGACTTGTTCATCTTCTACCAGAAAAGGAGGAAGTATCAAGTTTTTCAATTCAGTTTTCTATACTGAAGAACACTTTCATAGAACACCCTCTCTTCCATCTTCAATGTCCTTTTATATTTATTCTATAGTAATTGCAGTGAACTTGTAGCTCAAAAGTCACATCTCAGAAATGCAGCATTAAGCCGGCGCCGCGGCTCACTAGGCTAATCCTCCGCCTAGCGGCGCCGGCACACCGGGTTCTAGTCCCGGTTGGGGCACCGGATTCTGTCCCGGTTGCCCCTCTTCCAGGCCAGCTCTCTGCTGTGGCCAGGGAGTGCAGTGGAGGACGGCCCAGGTGCTTGGGCCCTGCATCCCATGGGAGACCAGGAAAAGCACCTGGCTCCTGGCTCCTGCCATCGGATCAGCGCGGTGCGCCGGCCGCAGCGCGCTGGCCGCGGCGGCCATTGGAGGGTGAACCAACGGCAAAGGAAGACCTTTCTCTCTGTCTCTCTCTCTCACTGTCCACTCTGCCTGTCAAAAAAAAAAGAAATGCAGCATTAGCCAAGCCTGATCCACAAACATTCATGTGCAAAGTTCCAGTACTATGTGAGGTACCCAGGCCTACCAAATGCTACAGTTTCTACTTCAAAACCAGAAATTATATAAAGCAGAGTTTTAATATTTCTGATCTAAAAAGTCACCTTTCAGGCACTGCATTTGGCACAGCAGTTAAGACGCCTGCATCCTATATAAGAGTGCCTGGATTGAGTCCTGGCTCCTCTGCTTCCAGTCTAGCTTCCTGCTAATGCACACCCTAGGAGACAGCAATGACAGCTCAAGTATTTGGGTCCCTGCCACTCAAGAGGGAGATCCAGAATGAATTCCTACTGCTGATTGTGGACTGGCCTAGACCTTACTGTTGTGCGCATTTGGGGTGTGATTCAGTGGATGGGAGATCTCTCCCTCTTTGTCTCTGTCGCTTTGCCTTTCAGACTAAAAATGAAGAGCCTGGTACTGAGGGATAGCAGTAGAAGGCTGAGCCACTGCCTACAATGCCAGCATCCCATATGAGTACCAGTTCAAGTCCAGCTGCTCTGCTTATGATACCGCTCCCTGCTAATGGGCCTGGCAAAGCAGCATAGGATGGCTCAAGTGCTTGGGACCCTGCACCCATATGGGAGACCCAGACGAAGCTCCTGGTCAGCCTAGCTCAGGCCCGGACATTACAGACATTTGGGAAGTGAACTTGCAGATGGAAGATCGATCTCTCTCTCTCTCTCTCTCTCTCTCTCTCTCTCTCTCTCTGTGTGTGTGTGTGTGTGTGTGCCTTTGCCTCTCCTTCTCTGCAACTCTACCTTTCAAATAAATAAATAAATCTTTAAAAAAAAAGTAAAATGAAAGTCAATTTGCTTTAAAATTCACCTATCAAATACTTTCAAATGTTCCACACTTCCTTTTAAGAAGGGCCCGTTAATACCACCTACCCCTTATAGATACTAAAATAATGCATGTGAAGAGTTTAAACTGAGGACAGTGGTGCATGTAAGAAGTGCTCAACCAACGTCAGTTAGCATTAGTCTTTAATTTGTCAAATATCTGACTGCTAACAGTAAGGAATCAAACTCAAGTCTTTCTGGCACAAAAACATATTCTCTTCGTGTCACCAGGTGCCTTAATTCACTCACCAGTGCCAGGCTGAACCACAGTGGGCTCTGAGGCAAAAGAAAAAAATCAGTAATACTGATCTTCTCTTTAAAAATTAATATTTTTCATATTTTAGTTAATTCTGACTTTTGAACTATTACATCAAAATATTATATTCAGCTCCCTGTTAATGCACTTGAGAAAGCAGCAGAAGATGACCCAAGTGCTTTGGCTCTTGCACCCACGTGGAAGACCCAGAAGAAGCTCCAGGCTCCTGGTTTTGGTCTGGCCCAGCCCTGACTGCTGCAGCCATTTGGGGAGTGAACCAGCAGATGGATGATCTCTCCCCCGTCTCTAATTTTGTCTTTCAGATACTAAAAAATACATATTATTGATCTTGACTATTAATTTTTTAAGACCCTCTCCACTTAAATTTCATGCCTGAGGCAGGTGCTTTACTCCCCTAATCATAGCCCCAGCTGCACTTTTCAATGATGGTATCTACATTAAAGATTACACCCCAGTCAGTTATGTACCTAACTTTTCAAGATCTAGTCAGACTCACTTTAAACCTCTTCAAATAGCCCAGGTTAATGAACTGGTAATTATTTTAGGACTTCCCAAAAACGTGTGAAATATAAAAACAATAACTGTAACTACTACCATACACCTGAGTTATCTGTTACATGGGGTATATATGCATAGGTAGCATGCAATAAAAAATCTTGAATTAATAAATCCTTAAGCATCGCATTTAAAAAAAAAAGATCACCCTGTGGACAATATTCAGTGAGCCAAAATACAGCATTTTTCACTTTACGTTAAAAAACAAAAGAACTTGGGGCCAGTGCTGTGGCACAGTGGGTAAAGCCACAGCCTGCAGTGCTGGCATACCATATGGGCATCAGTTCGAGTCCTGGTTGCTCCACTTCCAATCCAGCTCTTTGCTATGGCCTGGGATATCAGTAGAAGACAGCCCAAGTACTTGGGCTCCTGTACATCATGGGAGACCTGGAAGAAGCTCCTGGCTTCTGCCTTCAGATCGGCACAGCTCTGGCCGTTGCAGCCATTTTGGGAGTGAACCAACGGATGCAAGACCTCTCTCTCTCTGCCTTTCTGTAACTCTGCCTTTCAAATAAATAAATAAATCTTAAAAAAAGAAAAAACTATGGAAGAGGCCCAGAATGGCTATTGCAGTCATCTGAGGAGTAAATCTCTCTTCCTCTCTCTCTTTCCCTCCTTCTGTTTCTCTCCCTCTCATCTTTTCTCTCTGCCTTTCAAATAAATACATATTTTTTAAAAGACCTATGAAGCAGTGGTCATGTTTCACTAGCCATCTTCCAGAAAACTATACATATGATGTTCTGCTAAACAGTACACTCCACTAGGAGGAACCAGGCTGACAAAATCAGTTTAAGTAGAGGAAACAGAAAAGCTGATTTAAAAGTTATTTTTCCCTGTGTACTTTTTTTATCTGACATTCCCCCTGTACATCATTCAATGCACTGAGAAGAAGGTGATGAAAGGGGAAAATGCTGAGTCATCGTAACTTTGGAAAGTATCTCTCTCCATGGGTACCGCCACAACACAATGGTGCATCCTGCACAACAAGCAGTTTCTGAGACTCTGAGGGTCTCTACTTGTCTATTCACTGTACAGAAATTCATACTCAAGAGGACAAAGAAAGCAATGGCTCCAGTTTTCTTTGTTTCATTTTTTAAACTTGAGTAGTTTTGCTTTTCTGTCTTTTGGTTCTTTTGGAGAGGCAAGGACAGAGATAGAAAGCACTGCAATCTACTGGCTCCAGTGTCCTGGGATGGACTTAGGAAGCCAGGACCACCAAAATTACTCCTTAGTCATGCTGAGGAATCTCACAGGTTGTTAACATTTAATATAACCAGCAGACAAGTTTTAGATAAAATGTGACAAGAAGTTGTATACATTTTACATTATAGTGATTCACTTGAAAGTATATATACACACTTCAAAAAACCTGTGGAAAACAGAATTAAAAGATAAGTTCATTCTGGGGCCAAAAAATGAAATCTAAGCATAAAAGAGGTCGTGAAAAAGTTTGTGGAAAATGCATATTATAAAAAAACTATGCATGAATATCTTATAATTCCATTTTCACAAACTTTTTAAAGTTCCTGTTTTCAGATAGATATGTTGGCAAACAGTTGGGATTGGCAAGAGTATGCATCCATCCACAGGCACCTATGTAATACATGGTGACATTCTGTTGTTTCACAAACAGTGGATGAAGTGGTAGGCAGGAAATTTTCAAAGTCCCTCTTAGACTTCTTACTCTTATCAATAAAAAATCAGGCAGAGTATTTTATATCAGACCAACATTCTTGCTCAAAGCTATTATAAACACTGGACAAAACATTAAAGGCACTAGAAACTAACCAAAAGCAGGCAGAACTGGAAGGGATATAAGCATCGACAAAAGGGAAGGAAACTACAGGAAACCCACATTTACCCTGCATTCTCCTGAAGGTACTCGCTGACCAGGCAGCATAAGAGCAATGGAGTGGGAGCAGAAAATAGAAGCTGTACTGGGCTGAGGAGCCAAAGGAGCTGCCAAAGCAGCTGGACCTGATGGAGCAGAAATCCTGAGAAAGCGGGGATGGACTCAAAGCATGCATTCCATTCTGCTCAAATCCTGTGATTTGTGATTCCTGACTGCACAAAGGAGAGGAGATTCAGGAACCCAGGAGAAGGCAAGAAGAGGAGGAAGGCTGCAAAGACTGAGCAGAATGCTCCTGATGCTAGGAGACTTAGAATTTAAGTCCTGCCAAATTAGAAGGGTTTGATAAACTACCCAGAGTGTAATAAATTCTCTATACTGTCCACTAAACACCGTGAAGCAGCACACCTTGGGAATAAAGTCCATATCCCAGGACTAGGATATATTTGTATCACTGCACTAAGGGCAAAACAGAAGTAGACTGACCTCAACTAAGCCTAAAATCAAGCCTCTACATGGGATCAAGGTGGTCTGCCAGGAAGCTAACCTCCTACCAGGATAACACTCAACCTGCTTTAATGGAAGATAAGCTTTAAAATGCATCACCCACAATATCCACTAAGTAATTAAAAACTACTGTTCATGTACTATAAACGGAAACTCTACTCATGGTTAGAGAAAGATCAGCTAACAGAAACGTGACCACAGACAACATAAATGATATGAAGTGGCAGATTAGAACTTTAAATAACCATGACACTTATATTCCTAAAAGGTACATCTTGTAGAGAATACAGATCAAAACCTCTCCTACCCCAGCATCTCAGTGATTTGAGTTGGCCATGATTTTGAATCAAACTGGGATTTGCAATGGTCTATATTTGAAAACATGGAGCAAACAACTTCAAAGTGATTGATGACATCCAAGCTTAATTATATATTTACACCTCGCACTAGGACAAGGGAGAGACTAAAATGTCTTCTCCCTGTAGTAAAAGAGCTTTATTAAGATCTGACAGCAACTACTATTTAGCAGCAATAATTGAGTTTTACGCAAGATTACACAGGTTCTCCTCATCTGGCATCAAAATCTAATCACAGACCAATAGGGTACTTAAACTCCTAAGAGTGAGAAAAAAAAAAAAAAAGTTGAGCTGTGTACAAGACTAAATCTTTGAAAGTACTTATCCTCATCTGTCAATGTGATCTTATCAGAGTTCTATAAACAATCATTATATTTTAGCTGAATCAGTAGCATTACACTCCTTGAAACAGTCAGACACCTTCTCCTCTAAAACATTTTCCACCAATTCCCACCCACCATGAAAGGAATTTGGCTTCTACTTTCTTTGCTTAATCCACTAGACAATCTCCCAAATAAAAAGTTAAGCACATGCGCTATAGGCCTGATATGATTTTTATATACCTTCTAAGTATTTCAACGTTTATTTACTATTTTGTGAAAATATTTACTGAACAAGCAAAATTACCTTCTTTCCCCAGGGATAAAAGCAAAGTTGGTGAAGACATATTGAGAGGCCTGCTAAATAAATGTTATTTTTGCTCAGAATTTTGCTCCAAACCTCTGTGGACTCTGGCACAGCACACAGGAATGACTGACTTGGCCTCTCTGGTACTGTTTTTTGCTTTACCCATGCCCATTTATGTTCACTCTGCCACTCCTAAGGATGCTAGTATTACTTCTGCTGAGGTAAGGAAACACTTTCTTTTTACAATTTCTGTGTTTCACGCTGGTCTCCCAAAAGGGTCGCCTCATCAGTCTTTTTCTAACCCTCCCTTTCTCAAAGAAACATGGTTGGAAGGCATCATGGGGACCTCCTCTCCCTGCCCCAAGAACTACATCCATAAGCATTCCATCCTATCAACAATAAGCATCCAGAGACAGAATGCAGGCAAGAGCTCCACCTTCATTAACCACAAAGTGATTTCTCTCTCCTTAAGCAGTGTTTCTTCTAGAAACTGAGGGTGATCTCATCTGCCCAATCTAAGCAAGAGTTTGAGAACGGAACACACAAATGTGCTTCCTTCTAAAAGTTACACTCAGGGTCATCTCCTGGCAAGTGCTCAGAGACAGGGCACCTCTCTCAGCAAGTCAAACCACATATACAAGCTGAATTATCTTTGGAGAGACCTAATTTGCCTCTCTGTAGGGTACTACACTATGCTGGGTGCTATATGACACAAAATTCTCCAAGGAGTAATTAACAGGGAGGAAGCAGTTCTAATGTTTATAGCACAGTTGGGTTAACTATAGTCTACAACAATTATTATACATTTCAAAATAACTACAGGAGGTTATTTTGAAGGTTCCCAATACAAAGAAATAATATTTCAGGAGTTAGAAATACTAATTTGATCATTACACATTGTATACATGTATTGAATTACAATACTAAATCCCATAAATTAGAACAAATGTATCAACTTAATTTTTTTAAATTCTCAAAGGATAGCCAGTTTCTTATTAACAGATGAGACATGCAAATTATGGTATTTATTAAGTATCTTTTAGTTTAAGAAACATATTGTTTCACAGCTACTATACTATACTATATATCAGCTACTGTTCTAGGTATTAGCTACACAAAAATGCATTAACACCAGGATCTCAAAAGACTAGTGGGAGAAACAAACATTTCAACAAGTGATCATAATGTAAGGGGTTAACCACCACAGGAGAGCTGAACAATAGAAAAAAGAAAGTACCAGATGCCACAAAAAGACTAAACAAGATTGCACTGGCCAATTTCTCAGGTATTAAGTTTTCCCCCTTATTATCTCCAATTAAATTTCCACTCTTAGAGGAAAATGTGCATTTTTTTCCAGCTGGGAAAACTAAGTGGGCAGCCCCTAATCAGTTACATAAAATCTTTCATTTCCAATGTTATCTTTATTCCAATCCAAACAGCCTTTTGTTAAGCTTGACTGTCATCATAGCTTAAAATATTTTCACTTTGGTGAAGAAAATTGTTTCCGACTTGGAAAAAATGTTGCTTATGACCTTAGAGAACTTACATTCTAGTGTCAAAATGGACTTGATTGGAAAAAAAATGTTAAATTTATGGTGTTCAATCAAACATCCAGAGGAGAAACAAAGAAATATTGGGCAAATTCACATAAAATGCTATTCAAATAAGTACCTCCAACAAAGCAAAGATAAAACTATACCCCATAAAAACAAAGAAAAGGAAGATAAATAAAACAGTAACATAAATAAGTATAAGAACCAGAGAGGCCAAATCTTCTTTTCCCATTTTTCATGAAATAAATACCATGGATAAATGTTATTACCAAAACTTTTCAATTGAGGTAGAAGAAAAAAATGGTCTATAAGAAACCTGGAGAGGCTATGCATAAAACTTTCTTACAGTCTCCCCAAACCAACAAGAATTCTCACTCATCTAGATGACTGGAAAGAAAGAACCTGCTGGGCCAGGTACTAGCCTGTGTTTCTCAGTCCCCATCTCTCATCCTTATTCTTTTAACCCAACATAGCAATGTGCACTCACAGCTCCACTTCCTACTTCACCCTACACTTGTGTTTACATCTTTCTCTCTCATACCTTCAGAATTGGATTTTTTACACTAGGGAAAGAAGTTCCATAAAATATCCACTAATACTGGGCAGAGTTAAATTTAATACGTATTCGGTTTAACTTAAAAACAAGATCACAGCTCACATGTTGAGGGGAAGATTCTAAGGGTATGCCTTAAAAAATGAAAAACGGAACAAATGTACTTAATATATACCAAATGCCACTCACTATAAGGTGTTTTCTATAATAAAAAGGTAACAAGGCCGGCGCCGCGGCTCACTAGGCTAATCCTCCACCTAGCGGCGCCGGCACACTGGGTTCTAGTCCCGGTCGGGGTGCCGGATTCTGTCCCGGTTGCCCCTCTTCCAGGCCAGCTCTCTGCTGTGGCCAGGGAGTGCAGTGGAGGATGGCCCAGGTGCTTGGGCCCTGCACCCCATGGGAGACCAGCTTTGCGCCGGCAGTAGTGCGCCAGCCGCGGCGGCCATTTGAGGGTGAACCAACGGCAAAAAGGAAGACCTTTCTCTCTGTCTCTCTCTCTCACTGTCCACTCTGCCTGTCAAAAAAAAAAAAAAAAAAAGTAACAGTAAGATAGCAAAAAGTTCTTGTTAACAATTTATCTGACATCCATATCCTTCCATGCCTTCATATATATAGACTCATACAAAAACTGCATCAGAAGAGTTTGAGATCCAGTGACATTTCACAGAAGTGCTAAAAGTAGAGAAATAGGGGCCAGCACCATGGCGTAGTAGGTTAATCCTCCGCCTGTAGAGCCTGTACCCACTCTAGGTGCCAGTTCTAGTCCCAGCTGCTCCTCTTCCGATCCGGCTCTCTGCTATGGCCTGAGAAAGCAGCAGAAGATGGCCTAAGGACTCGGGGACCTGCACTCTCACGGAAGACCCAGAAAAAGCCCTTGGCTCCTGGCTTCAGATCTGCCCAGCTCTGGATGTTGCAGCCATTTGAGGAGTGAACCAGCAGATGGAAGACCTTTCTCTCTCTCTCTCTCTTTCTCTCACTGTCTGTATCTCTGCCTCTCAAATAAATATATAAAACCTTAAAAAAAAAAAAAAAAAGGCAGAGGAGTAGAACCAAACCTTGTCCAGTGTCCCACTATGGAAAAAGAAAATATATGAACAGAAAAACTTACTTGCAGTATCCTGTGCCATTGTGGTATGTAACACAAATTCCTTCATTCACACAGGGCTCATAGCCATCCCGACACTGCAACGCTAAAGATAAAAAGAAATGCACATTAGTGACAAGTCACTAACTGTAACCCTTAGTCACCACAGAAGAGTGATCCATCCCAAGTCAACATATACTCTCACATCCAACCTGACCTGGCTTCCCTTTAAATGGTTTTTCATCTTTTGGCTTTTAGCACCAGAGAGCACAGAAGAATTCCCAAAAACCTCTTCCCATAACAACTATTTTTGTGGTCTTGTATGATGCTCTTAGTTTCCTGTGCTTCAATATCTCCAGCTATTACATCTCTATTTTCCAATGATAGTAAGAAAAACTAAAGCTGTAAAATCCATAGCAAGCCATGACCTTTTGGGATCTGGAGATTTCAGAAGAGTAATAAAAGGATTCATCAATAAATGTTTAAAAACATCTGGGTAGACACTAGGTCTTCAGGATAGGAATAAATTATTTATAATTGCAGATGAGGTTTAGATCAGGTCACTTCAAGAAGTAAGCAGAAATATCAACAATGTTCATTCAACTAACACTGAGAGGCTAGTAGGCACTGTATCAGAATCCAGAAAAAAAGGGAGACTCTATTAGGATACAGGCATTACATTATATTAGAACCCAGGGAGAAAAAAGGAGAAATTAATACATATAAGTAGGTAAGTGAATAAAACATAATCTCCCAGGGTCTTACATAAAGATGGAGAGTAAATCATGAAAAGAAAACAGAGGAGGCAAGACCAAAGTAAAGAAAGTGAGAATTTAGCTTTCTACACTAATAAAAAACAAAAACTCTCAAATTCTGGATTCCCCCAGTCTCTTTGAGAGAGAGAAAGAGCACTTTCTACCTGAGCCTCTTCCAAACACACACTGCTCAGAAGCAAAACTGTAGTAGAAGGCAGCGCCACTGACTTCAGCCAGGAAAGGAGGAGTGTACCCACATGCTCCACTAACCCGCTCTATAACTACAGCATCTCAATTATTTGGCTTTTACAGCTGGAATCTCCAACACCAAAATGCATATCAAGAGTCCTAATAAGAGGCCAGCACCACAGCTCACTAGGCTAATCCTCCGCCTTGCGGCGCCGGCACACCAGGTTCTAGTCCCGGTCCGGGCACCAGATTCTGTCCTGGTTGCCCCTCTTCCAGGCCAGCTCTCTGCTGTGGCCAGGGAGTGCAGTGGAGGATGGCCCAAGTGCTTGGGCCCTGCACCCCATGGGAGACCAGGAAAAAGCACCTGGCTCCTGGCTTCGGATCAGCATGGTGCGACGGCTGCAGCATGCTGGCTGCGGCGGCCATTGGGAGGGTGAACCAACAGCAAAGGAAGACCTTTCTCTCTGTCTCTCTCACTGTCCACTCAGCCTGTCAAAAAAAATTAAAAAATGAAAAAAAAATAATAAAGGAGTCCTAATAAGAGAAAGACTAATCGCAAAGAAATCTACTCAAACAACAAAAATCAAAATTGAAATTCATGAACTCTTCCTTGCAGGCTATTAATATGTCTACTTCTGATGACAGTTCATCCACAAATTTCTTATAGTCACACCATGATAAACAGAAACTGTGCAAATCAGAGGCTCTGCCAAATCAGAGGCTCTGGGCCTGCTCACCCTGGGCATCAAAATCAGCAAGGCACAAGCTGGATAGCAGAATAATTTGGTTTACAATCGTCTCATAAGAGCCCTTTATTTGCACAGTACTATATTAAGTGGTAGAATAATACAAGAATATGTTTACAGAAATCTCATCTCACCCTTTAAATATTATTCTAAAGAATAGTAGTAACAATAGCAGCTGACATGTAGCACTGACTAAATATCAGGTACTGTCCTAAGCACTTTACACAGATCAACTAATTCAATCTCCACAATTCCTCTAATAGTTAATTTTCTGGTACCCATTCTACAGATCAGAAAACAAAGAATAAATGACCTGTCAACTGTCAGGGAGCTATAATTTGAAATTATGAAGTCTGGATTCAGTACATTGCTTCCAACCACCAGACACTTTTCTTCTCAGAATGGGCAGAGGAGAGGTTGTTATATCCACTCATCAGGAGGGAAGGCAAGGGGGGTTAAGTGGCCCCCTAGTAGACATCTCTCCACTAGCTGGTGGCAAGGCAGGTTCTAGAACCAGGTCTCTTACCAAGTCCAAACCATCTAGTGACAGCTGTTGGGATCACACAAGCAGTCACTAGGCTGCAGGCCGGAACAGGCAGACTCAGGAAGAGGGTCATCTTGTCCATATCCCACTTCCCTGTAAGGCTCAAATGCTCCCTCTTCCCACACTGATAAGCCCAATGCAACAACTATAATTAAAACAGCTAATGTCAGGTTATTTCCTCCATACCAAAGTTCTCAAACTGATTTTTTCATCCTCTTTAGACATTTTTATTAGTTTCAGTGATAACTTCCTGGTTTTTTACTATTTGCTTTTTTTTCTTAAAAAAAAAAATTAGGGAAGGAATGCCCTACAGATAGGGAGCAAGCTGCAGTTTTATGTTCCTACAGGAGACCTGCAATCCTGCTCTACCCTTAACTAGCTCTGTAGCTGCAAACAACTGCTCAACCTCATGGGGGTTAATTTCCCTACCTGTCAACCAAGCTAAGGGTAACTAAATGTTCCTGAACGTCCCTTGGGATTCAACTGTGACACCTCCCTCATTGAAGTAAATGAATGGCATGGCTGGACCTGGAGAAACCTTCCAGGAGGGCAGCAGGACCCAGCCACCCATGACTCAGAAAGCTATGGGTGAAAAAAAAAAATCACAGCCTGTTCCTATTAAGGGTCCTGGCAAATCATTACAGTGACAGGTTCAGAGAAATACAAACAACCCAAAGTCAATATGTGGCAATCAACCTAGCAAATAACTTTACAGCCTAGCCTTAGTGAGCCAATCCAATTCAGTGACTGAAGAGGAGGTGGGGTTACCAGGCTAATAATTAATGCTATTTGGCTGATTTGTGAGATCATGCTACCTTGAACCTTTAACATTTACTAAGCCATAGTTCTTAAACCTTTAGTATGTAGCAGAATCACCCAGTGGGCTGATTAAAACACAGGGTAATATTTTACACACACACACACACACAGTTTCTTATCGAAGGGGACTTAGAATTTGCATTCCTAAGGAGCTCCCAGGTGATGCTGATGGTACAAGTCCAAGGAACCACTTTGAGAAGAACAGTACTAAAGCATGACTGTCCATTTTAAGGAACGCACTAAAACCATACAATACATTAGAGATCTTGGATAACCCAAATGATAATACTTGTATCTTGACTAAATTTAAAAAGAAAAAGCAAAATTTCAAACTTAGGACTTTATTCTGGGATTATGTCTAAACAAACATTGCAATTATTTGCCCCACAGAGAGAATCTAAAACTGATTACTAAAGGTAAGACTGGAAAAAAATATCATCTCAAAATTCAACTTTTTCTCCCAATAAAAAGCATTTAACAATGAAATCGAAAGCAAATTCGTATTTGTAGGAAAAAAATGCTAAATCACACAGAGAACTGATGCTTAAATGATGCTCCAAAAAAAAGTTTGTGTGTGTGTGTGTTTTTTTTTTTTTTACTTATTTGAAAGACTGAGATACAGAGAGAGAGGGGGAAAGACACTCTCCAAATGACCACAACAACTGCAACTAGGCCAGGATGAAGCCAGGAGCCCGAAACTCCATCTGAATCTGATTCAGGGGCCCAAGCATGTAGGCCACCTTTGGCTGCTTTCCCAGGCCCATTAGCTGAGAGCTGGATGGGAAATGGAGCAGCTGGGACTCAAACCTGTGCTCATACAGGATGCCAGAGTCATAGGCAGTGGCTTAACCTGCTATGCCACGACACCGGTCCCTTAAATTTTGGTGATTTAAAGGATTCATAAACTAGTCACTCAGAGTGACTTTTCTCCCAAATTTTCATCTTTAACCACAAACAGAGCATAGTCAGTAAGTACTGGCTGACAGATCAATCGTATATACTTGTGTCTATTTGTTTTTGTATGCCCTCTCCCACCATCTAAAAGAGCAAAAACAAAAGAAGAAATAATGGAATGCAATCTCATCACTCTATCACTTGGCAAAGTGACATAAAATCTGGAAGCCAGTTTCTCCACATTTTCATTGCAGTGTTTGAGGACTGGCTGTCTAATATTTAGAGCATACTTACAAAGCACCTACTATGAGCAGGTGCAGGCTCTGATGTCAGAGATACCACAGTCAACAGAATAAAGTCCAAGCCCTCATGAACCTTATTCCTATCAGTGAAAATGTACAACAAATGAATAAATAAAATCATTAAAATGATGGTGATAAAACCCAGTAGTGAGATACAAAGTAATTATGTAGTCTGGAAGAGGTATCCTTAGAGCTAAGAATGAAATGAACAAGTCTTTTTAAAAAAAAAAAAATTTATTTACTTGAAAGCCAGAATTACACACAGAGAGGAGAGGCAGAGAGAGAGAGAGAGAGAGGTATTCCATCTGATGGTTCACTCCCCAATTGGCTGCAACGGCCAGAACTGCGCCAATCCGAAGCCAGGAGCCAGAAGCTTCTTCTGGGCTTCCCACGCGGGTACAGGGACCCAAGCACTTGGGTCATCTTCTACTGCTTCCCCAGGCCACAGCAGAGCTGGATCGGAAGTGGAGCAGCTGGGATTAGAACTAGCGCCCATATAGGATGCCGGCGCTTCAGGCCAGGGCATTAACCCACTGCACCACAACGCCGGCCCCAACAGTCTTAAAGATACTACAGAAAAGCACCTTGAAGTAGAAATGAGAATGGTATCTCAGCTTCATATGGCCAGAGATTCTTAAGCAAAGGGAAGGATAATGGGCCAGGTTAGATTAGAGAAGGTCATGAAATATTAAATGTTCATCAAAAATTTTAAATAACAGGACAGAAGTTGTGGCATAGCAAGTTAACCTACTGCTTGGAACACTTGCATATCGCATCAGAGTGCCTAGGATCAAGTCCTTCCTGCACTTCTGATCTGGCTTCAGACTAATATGCACCCTGGGAGGCAGCAAACAATGGTTTAATGCATGGGTCCCTGCCTATGACACAGGAGACCCAGAGAGTTCCTGACAGTCTGGCCCGGCCCCAGCTGCTGTGGGCATTTGAGGAGTGAACCAGTGAATCGAATAATGTCTTATTAATGACATAATGTCTCTAATAAGACATCTTAAACTAGTACAAAACCAACAAACAAATCAAAGCTCACTGCTCTTCTTTCAAAAAGCTATATCCCTGCAGGCATAAGGAGAATTAGTCACCTAAAGTAAAACTTTCTGAGCAAAAATGTCAATCTTAATATAGTTACAGTATTTGCTGAACAACTACCTTAAGTATGTTCCTTTACTAGACACTGCACAGAAATCAAACACAAATAAAACAAACTGTCCTTGTGGCCCTTATAATCTAATGAAGGGAAGACTTGGAGTAGGGACAAAGAGGATGTGACCTACCCAAAGGACTCTAAGAAAAATACAAACAAAAATTAAAACTGCTTAGTATAATCTTAGCATACTCTCTTTAATACCAATCTCAGAACCACTACTTGAAGAACCTTTAAGAACTAAAACACAAATTCTTGTTTAGCACTAACTACAACTCAGTCCAGACAAGGCTCTAGTATTTATGCAAGTTTATCAGCATCAGTTGTATATAAACACTGCAAACAACAGTATAAGCTGTCATTGATTTTAACCAGTTCCAATGCCTCAGGAATTTATCTATTTAGGGATAGGCTGAAGGTATCCAGACGGGATAGTATCCTCCTTAAAACCTCTTCTAGGCATTTACCTAGGTTTTCCAAGGCTTTTCAATATCATGCCAGCTCCCTAACACTGGCTTTTAAAAGCCTCCCTTTGTTTCAAGAATCTCTAACATGAGTAATTAAGTCTGTACCCAGCCAGTGTAATCTGAGCAGTCTGCAATGTGTTTCACTTGCTGTATTAACATGTAATCATTTTAGATTAGCATTACTTGTTGCTTTGTAGCTTCTTCAAATATGTGTTGTCTATCTCACATTATTTTTTTCAGATTCTACTCCCTCTGTCTATACTGTGGTCTCTCTCTGTGCTTATATCCACTGCTCACTAAGAAGCCATTTTATGCTCAGGATCACCAGCCATCAGGGAAATGCAAATAAAACCTCAGTGAGGTTTCACCTCACTCCAGTCAGAATGGCTATCATCCAAAAATCAAAAAATAGCAAATGCTGGCAAAGATGTGGAGAAAAAGGTACCCTAATATACTGTTGGTGGGAATCTAAACTAGTACAATCATTATGGAAGACAGTATGGAGATTCCTCAAAAATCTGAAAATTGATCTATCGTATGAGCCAGCTATCCCACTCCTGGGAGTGTACCCAACGGTAATCAAATCAGCATATGAAACAGTTATCTCAACTCCAATGTTCATAACAGTTCAATTCACAATAGCTAATGAATAGAATCAACTCATATGTCCATCCACTGATGACCAGGTAAAGTGGTATATGATGGAAAACTACTCAGCCATTAAAAAGGGGGAAATTCTGTCTTTTGCCAACAAAATTGATGCAAGCGGAGACCATCATGCTCAGTGAAATAAGCCAGACTTAAAAAGGCAAATATCATGTTTGATTTATAGCTAATATATAGAACACACACAAAAAAGTAACATATATGGGAGCTAATTATCATTTATAGCCGTTGTCTATACTTTGTCTACTTGATGCATTCCTTATTTAGTGGAATATTAAGCCTGTGACTATAAAGTAAACTAAAAGTATGTTATTGTAAAAATTAAAAGAAAAAAAATAAGGAAGAAAGGAAAGGGGGAGTGAGGGAACTCTCAGTATGGGCTTACAATTGTATGTATGAAATCTTTTCTCTTTATATAACTTTTTCAAAAAATTTAACGATGTTGGGGCTGGCGCTGTGGCACAGCGTGTTAAAGCCCTGGCCTGAAGCGCCAGAATCCCATATGGGAGCTGGTTCTAGTCCCAACTGCTCCTCTTCCAATCCTGCTCTCTGCTACGGCCTGGGAAAGCAGTAGAAGATGGTCCAAGTCCTTGGGCCCCTGCACTTGTGTGGGAGACCCAGAAGAAGCTCCTGGCTCCTGCCTTCGGATCGGTGCAGCTCCAGCTGTTGCAACCATTTGGGGAGAGAACCAGTGGATGGAAAACCTCTCTCTGTCTCTACTTCTAACTCTGTCTTTCAAATAAATAAAATAAATCTTTTAAAAAATTTAAAGATATTTTAATGACTTGAATGGCTGTGGTTCCTCAAATATGCAAGCAGCAGTTATATGGGACTCTTTTTTGTTTCAACGTTTATGCAAATTTCAAGTAGCAATATTTGAGAGAGATGAAGTCTTGAGTTTACGCTCCAGGATCCTGGCTGTGGTTGGCTGCTGTTGCTTCTGGCACAAAGCCCTGGAAAAGGCTCAATAAAATTAAGAAAGCTAACTTTTCTAAAATGACTACTTACGTTATTACCAAAAATAGGAGAACTGAGGGCAGACAGGGAGACATCAGGGATTTGCAATAATTCTCATAGCACCCTCCAATTTCAAACAACAAAGCTTTCACTAAACTTTTTATTCCACTTTTTGGGTTTGAGCCATGAAAAAAAAATACAAACAAACAGAAGAAGTGCGGAAGCTTCAAATCCCAAGTGGTACATTTAAATAAGAACGAAGTGGAGAAACATCTGTTTTCTTCCTTGAAATTAGTCTTGATTAAAAGGCAAGAACATGCAATAAGGAAGATATCAATTTTATTTTTCTGATGGTATTCCAAGGATTTCTATATACTTAACAGATATAATAGAAAATGTGCTTCCTACCTGAGAGATGCTGATACCAGAGCCAGAGATTAAAGCTTAGTCTACACAGTTATCACAGCAAAATTGTACTGCTTTTCAAAAGCAGTCATGATTGAAGAAAATACACTCAACAAAAACTGAACTTATAAACAAGTATTTTTAAAAGCTGCTATAATCCAAAAGTTGTACTTTTGAAATTTATATTAAATAAGTTTAAAAAGTAAATATTTTTGACATTACTAATAGAATTCTCATTTTATAAAGAAATTCATTCTAAGGAGTTATCAACCTAGAATAATCTGATTTTTTAAAATTCCAATTCTGTCCTATGTTATTACACTGGATTTACAGCAAAAAAAATCATTATTTGCTGTGTTGTATTAAAATCTAGCACTGTGTATTTTCCCTTTTTCTTTTGCTTTTCTTTTTAATGGCTGCATAAGATTTTTAATTTGCTCAAAAGTTAAAGTTCAATTCCTGAGGTTTGGGGATTAAATTAATGCATTTAGCTCTTCCATACAAAAAACAAGGTTTAAAACATCCCCATACATTTATAAATCAGAATGTGGCCAACTTGTTACTGATCACCTCTATATAAAAATACATCCTTCCACCTGGAAAACATGCCCCCCCCCCCTTCTTCCTTTTCCATTTTGCTAAATTCCTACTTACATTTCAATTCACTTCCTTCCTTAAGCATCCCTCAGAAAACCTCCAATTCCATGTATATGATCCTCCTCTGTGCTCCCACTACACCCTAGGTAGATGTGTTACATAAGTACTCACTCACCCATCTTTGTCCCCCAATTCTATGCAAATTCTCGAAAGGCAGTGACCATGACTGGCTCATGTCTGTATACATAGTGCCTGGACCCAGCAGGTACTCAATAAGATATTCAGTGAGAGGTGAGCATTCAGCTCAGGAGTTAAGATGTCCACATTCCATAGAGTACCCAAGTCTGATACTCACCAAAAGCTTCTTGCTAATGCAGAACCCTGACAGACAGCAGTATTGGCCCAAGTAATTGGGTTCCAGCCAACCACATTAAGAGACTTGGATTGAATTCCAGGTTCCCAGTTTCAGCCCAATCCAATCCTGGCTATTGTGCACATTTTGGTGTTGAATCACATAAGAACTCCCTCTTCTCTTTCTCTCAAATAAATATTTTTAATATATATATTCAAATGAACTATATATCCGTAACTAAGATGAAAGCTACTGACAAACCCAACATCAGTGAATGTGTTTAAAATATACCCAGCTTCCAATTTTAATAAGCATAGGAATATCCAAATGTGATACTAAAATTCTGATTTCATTTTGTATGCGGAGTAAAAAATAAAGAGAAGGAAAACATGGTGCAAATTTCTTAGACTTTAACAAGAACTAAAAAAGAACTGTATTTTTTTTTTTTTTTTTTTTGGCAGGCAGAGTGGACAGTGAGAGAGAGAGACAGAGAGAAAGGTCTTCCTTTGCCATTGGGTCACCCTCCAATGGCTGCCGCGGCCGGCGCGCTGCGGCCGGCGCACCCCGCTGATCCGATGGCAGGAGCCAGGTACTTCTCCTGGTCTCCCATGGGGTGCAGGGCCCAAGCACTTGGGCCATCCTCCACTGCACTCCCTGGCCACAGCAGAGAGCTGGCCTGGAAGAGGGGCAACCCGAACAGAATCCGGCTCTCCGACCGGGACTAGAACCCGGTGTGCCGGCGCCGCAAGGCGGAGGATTAGCCTAGTGAGCCGTGGCACCGGCCGGAACTGTATTTTTCTAACCTTTACAAAACTAAAATACTTTTCAAATTTTCTGCCTTAAAATTTGCATGAAGGAATATATACTCTCCACCTCTGCCCCCTGTGACTCATCAACCATGTGTATTATGGTAAAAAAAACTGAAATAAGTTCAACAGAAGTCAAAATAATTTACATTGAAATGGCAAATGAAGAAAACACACTAACATAAAATTTAAGTGAATGGCTGCTAAGACAGTTTGCTGCCATTGTACAGTATCAATTTCCCTGGCAGTAGATTCACTGATAGACATCCACACAGCAGTACACACCAATGGGATCCAAAGAAGCCCTCAGGTATTTCTTCAGTATCCGACACGGAGAAAACCGCATAGTACACACACATAAAGGTTCAGGAGCTTGCCGTAATGAAATGTAACACAGGACGGCGCCGTGGCTCAATAGGCTAATCCTCTGCCTTCTGGTGCCGGCACACCGGGTTCTAGTCCCGGTCGGGGAACCGGATTCTGTCCCGGTTGCCCCTCTTCCAGGTCAGCTCTCTGCTATGGCCAGGGAGTGCAGTGGAGGATGGCCCAAGTCCTTGGGCCCTGCAGCCGTATTGGGAGACCAGGAGAAGCACCTGGCTCCTGGCTTCGAATCAGCGCGGTGCACTGGCCGCGGCGGCCATTAGAGGGTGAACCAACAGCAAAAAGGAAGACTTTTCTCTCTGTCTCTCTCTCTCACTGTCCACTCTGCCTGTCAAAAATAAAAAAAAGAAAAAAAAAAAGAAAAAAAGAAATGTAATACAGATGAAGAAGCTGCAACATATCTAGAAATTAAGCTATTCTCTACACACAGGGTTATACATCCATGTGCTGGTTAGTACTCAAAAAATGTTAATCTGAGGCATTATTCTATTGTTATCTTGTATCTTCTATGTGTTCTATAGCTGTTCTGTTACCAAGACAAACTTTGCCTTTAACCAATGCCTTGTACTTTTAGTAAGCTCTCCTCCTTTTAAAGCTTTCCAAAGACTATTTTGTTAAGTACAACTTAATCTTTTAAAAAGCCCTTAAGTTTAAATATATGTTTTTAAGTACAAATTCTGGAAATTTTTTTTATAAATATATATAATCTTGCTACCGGACCAAAAGAAATGAAGTGTTCCTTTACCTCAAATTGTTCAGAACACTTTCTAAACAACTGTTTGATAATTTAGAGGTAGGCCACAAAAAAAGAAAAAAATAAGGGACAAAACTATGTTAAAAATGAAAATAGAGAAACCTAAGATTGACTTTTTTTAAGATTTATTTTATTTACTGAAAGGCAGAGTGACAAAGAGATGGAGAGACAGAGACAAAGAAGCTGTCTGCCTGCTGGTTCTCTCCCTAAACAGCTGTAATGGTCAGGGCTGGGCCAGGCAGAAGCCAGAGCCTGCAACTCCAGCCAGATCTCCAACACAGGTGGTAGGAGCCCAAGCACTTGGGTCATCTGCTGCTGCCTTCCCGGGCACATCAGCAGGGAGTTGAACTCTTAAGTGGAGCAGCCAGGACTCACAACAGTACTTATATGGGATGCCAGTGTCAAAGGTGGCAGCTTAACTTGCTGTACCACAACACCAGCTCAATTCACAATACCAGAGATATGGAATCAAATTAGATGTCCATCAACTGATGAATGAATGAATGAAGAAAATGTAGGGGGCTGGCACTGTGGTGTAGCGGGAAAAGCCGTCACCAGTTGGAGTCCCAGCTGCTCCACTTCTGATCCAGCTCCCTGCTGATGCACCTAGAAGAGCAGTGTTGGGCCCAGCAACCCACATGGGAGACCCGGATAAAGCTCCTGGCCTTGGTCTGGTATTTAAGGAGCTAATCAGCCTAAAGGAGATTCATATTTATTCATTCTCTCTCTCTCCTTATCTCTCTGTAACTCAAATAAATAAATTTTAAAAACGTAGTATACATACACAATAGACTACTACTCAGCCACAAAAAAGAATGAAAGCCTGACTTTTGCAACAAAATGGATGCAACTGGAGATTATGTTTAGTGAAATAAGCCAGACCCAAAAAGACAAATATCATATTTTTTCTCTGATTTGTGGCAGCTAATAAGTAGAATATTAAAAAAAAATTAGTGTATATGAGTGAAATTCACATTTTGGGATTTACTGTTTACAGCCCTTGTCTCTATTCCGGCTGAACAGCAGTCAGTCATTCTTTTCACTTGAACTCTTTACTTAATGCAACATTAAGCCTTTGAATATAAATTAAAAATGCTATCACAAAAAAATTACAGAAGCAAGGAAGAAAAGGGGAAGGGAGGGAGGGAGGGAAATATCATTATATTCTTGGAACTATTTCTGTAAACTGTAAGAAATCTGTTCTCTTTATATTGATTTTAAAAAGTAAACAAATTTAAAAAAAAAGAAAAACCTAAGACTGATAAATGTTATTATATTAAATGATAGAGATTTCCCAAAACCAACCAGGGAAAATCCAGAGAACACTCTCAGATTTCCCCATGAGCATGTTTCCCCGCAGCCTTTTTAAAAAGTCCTTGGGTGGCAGCAATGAAGGCTCCTCACAGGACGGAGGTTGAGGAATTACTAGAAGGTTCTGAGCAAATGGTGGCCAGGAGGAACTGCATGCCTACTACCTGCTCCACGTACAGCTCACTGTCCTGAAGTGAGACCTGCAGAAGTGAAGTCCTAATACTCGGGCTTCTCTACATTATCATCTGGGCACACAGACTACGCCCTCAGCCAAAACCAAACCTGTTCACCTGCACACAGCATTCAACCCCAAACTCCTGCACACATCACTGGGAATCATCAAAAGCCCAGAGTCTCAAAATATCCTAAACCCTTGGCTCCCACCCAGGATATTTCAAACCAACACAGACACTAGCACTGTGAGGAAAATATCTAAATCTGGAAATGGTAAATGCATATCATTCTCATTTCCAGAGAACATGCCTCAGGCCAAAAGCCTCAGAACAGAGAAAGGCAGGCAGCATGAAAACACCCAATCTTTACTAAACAACAAGGGGAGAATAAAACATGAAATATAGCCCCAAACATTGATTACTTCATTTTGTTTTCAATTTCTTTGTTTCTTCAAACGTAAACCTATGTCAACCCATATCAACATGAGGTGGGCCTCAGTCAACAACAAGAAAAGCACAGCACACTTCAAGATGTTTGATAAAGAACTGGTAAGTTCCTTCAACTCCATAATCCTTTTGACTATTCATATTCTTTCTATACTGTGAGGATAAGTAGGCATTTGTCTTAAAGAGAACTCAGATTTCTGTGGAATGTAACAGTCATATTTTTTAAAGATTTAATTATCTGAAAGAGTTAGAGAGAGAGAGAGAAATGTCTTCCCTCTGCTGGTTCACTCCCCAAGCGGCTGTAACAGCCAGGGCTGAGCTAGGCCGAAGGACCCAGGAACTTCAACAGGTCTCCCACATGCCTGGCAGGGGCCCAAGCACTTAGGCCATCAGCAAGGAGCTAGATTGGAAATGGGGCAGCCAGGACATGAACCAGCACACATATGGGATGCCAGTGTCACAGGCAGTGGCTTTACCTGCTATACCACAGCACTGGCCCCAGTAATGTCATTTTAACAATAGTAGCCCAACACACTAACAGTCATAATTTGATTTGCAGTGCTCAGGTCCATTCTCCCACATACACATACATGCACACAAACACAAGTACAACTACATATTCATTTTGTCTGAAAAGCAGAGAGACAAAGACAGAGTAAGATTTTCTTTTTTTCTTTTTTTATTATTTTTTTTTTATTATTTGAAAGGCAGAGTTTCAGAGAGACAGAGGCAGAGACAGAGGGAGGGAGGGAGAGAGAGGGGGAGGGGGAGAGAGGGGGAGGGGGGAGAGGGAGAGGGGGAGAGGAAGAAAGGGGGAAGGAGAGGGAAGAGAGGGGGAGGGAGAGGGGAGAGAGGGGGAGGGGGAGGGGGGAGGGAGAGAGGGAGAGAGGGGGAGGGAGAGAGGGAGAGAGGGGGAGGGAGAGCGGGAGACGGGGGCAGAGAGGGGGAGAAGGAAAGAGAGGGGGAGAGGGAGAGGGAGGGAGAGAGAAGGAGAGGGAGAAGGAGAGGGGGAGAAGGGAAGAGAGGGGGAGAGAGGGAGAGAGAGGGAGAGAAGTCCTCCATCCATTGGTTCACTCTCCAAATGGCCACAAAAGCCAGAGCTGGGCCTATCCAAAGCCAGGAGCTTCTTCTGGGTCTCCCACTTGGGTGCAGACGCCGAAGCACCTGTGCGGGCCATCCTCTACTGCTTTCCCAAGCCATAGCAGAAAGCTGGATCGGAAGTGGAGCAGCCAGGACTCAAACTGGCACCCATATGGGATGCCAAGATTGCAGGTAGTGGCTTTACAGCCACTATGCCATCGTTCCAGCCCCAGAGTGAGACTCTCCATCTGCTCCTTCACTCTCCAAGTGTGTAACAACCAAGCCTGAGCCAGGCTGAAGCCAAGAGCCTGAAACTCAATCCGAGTCTCCATGCTAGGTGACAGGGACCCAAGTACTTGAGTCATCACATGCTGCCCTCCAAGATGCACATCAGCAGGAACCTGGAAATGGAAGACGAGTCAGGACTCAAACCCAGGCACTCTGAAATGGGATGCGAGTGTCCCAGTGTGTGTCATGTTAACTGCTCCACCAAATGTCTGCCCCAGGTCCATTCTGTGTACTCATCCAAGAGTTGCTGGGTGAAGAAAGACAGCAAAAACAGGAAATTTTATAGACATGAATAAACATCCATATTGGAACTTGAGCTTTCCATGTTTGTACCTTTAAACACAGGAGAGAAACTCTAGGTTTTGCCATTTGCAGCAACATCTCATTTGGCAAACCTAAAAAATTATTATTGCTTTTGATGAAGGCTTTCTTAATTCTAGAGAGATCAAGAGACTTCTCTTGTTCCAGCTTCAGTGTGGAGTTCTCACAAAGTCAGAAGAAAGAACATAACCTCCAATATATTTGACATTAAAACTGAGGAGCAGAGGAGATTGGTTCTGTAAGGGATGTTGACTTTCTTGAGCCCAGTGCTTCCCTACTCTCTTATAAATGAGTTATAAATTTCTACAGGGAAATAGATAAATTTCTGTATGTGTCCTGGCCTACATCCTGCTTCAACTACTCTACTGCCAGTCCTCCTGCTGGAATCACAGAGAGCTCCAGAAGACAGAATCTGGAGCTGGGCCACATCTAAGGTACACGTGCTCTGCCTAGCTTCATCCCAGTTCTGAGGCCACGTGTAAGTGCTTAGAATGTGGTGGCCATGCTCAAGTGTTGAAAGAGCAGGGCAAAGGTTTTCTATCTCCCTCCAAGAGAATGATCAACATGTCCTTAATCTCCCATAAGACAAAAAGAAAATCTGCAAAATATAGTTTATTCTATCCTTGTAAGGTCATAATGACTTGGCAAAGAAGATATTTTAATCTCTTTATTTATCATTCTCAAAACACTCTCCTCAATAAAAATTAATTCTACTTTGGTGACATAGGAGTAACACTCATGTTGAACAAGAGGGATCAGCACAGGGAGTTTTACCAGTTACACCACTCCAGGCCCAGTGGGAATGTCCTTCCCAATATCACCTCATCACATTAACAGGATTAAGTCCTTTGGAAAACCAGTATGAAAGCAAGTAACCCTCAGTTCAAGCAAAGGGACAAAGGACTTAGTGAATGTGGTTATTAGTGTAGTGGTGGTGATTAAATAACATTTCTCCTCCTCCCCACATTACCTCACTGAAAATACTAAAACCAAGGCATTGTAATCATTTTGGCTGTGAGCATAGATATTGTTACCATGGAAACTCTCAAATACCCAAAGTTTTACATAAAAAAAATAAAACAGCAAGTGAATCAATGATCTTCTCCCCACAGCATACCCAATGAAACCTGGATTTTGAATTGGTAAATAGAGCAAGGTTATAAATTTGAGCACAGTGAGCTTCTGTTTGTGCCCACCCACCTCCACAGAAAATAACCCCAACTCAGCAACCCTCAGCAGAGACAACACTTGCAAAGAGTAACTAACGATGTGATTCTCAAAAATTAGCCAGCCCTATCCTAAGTCTGTAAATTGGTCACAGATGTCCAGTAAAATGACAGAAGCCAAAACCTACTGTACCTAAACAGAGTTGATCTTCACTTAGCATCATGAACTGATGCAAGGCATCCACAGAATGTATTTAGGATTGACATCCCAGCTTCTAAAAGGCAGCAACTTTCAGCCAATTTCCACCTATGTTCCAAGTCCACAGGCATTCCATGGCCTATGTGAACACCATGACCAAACAAATCCTTAATTCAGCTCACAACCCTTGATTTCTAAGGGATGCCTTTAAAGAGCTGAACACACATAAATGAACCAAAGACATGGCCATAATAAAAGCACCTTCACAGTTTACTAAACATTTTCACACACATGATCTTTTGATCTCCACAACAACCCTATGAAGCATGCAAATGGGTGTTAGTAACATTTTACAGAAGAGGAAATTGCAAGTCAAGGAAATAAAGGATTTGCCCAGCATCATACAAAGTGTCTGAGACCGGACCAGAACACAAGTCTTCTACACACTAGTCCAGCATTCTTTTCTGTCATTCTATCTGCAAACAGGTAGTAAGAAAACCTGGATATCCACCATAACATGCACACTTCCATAACACATATTTGTGACTGTAACAGTCTCAGATAACTACCCACAAATTAGCTGTGCACATGAAAAACATGAATGCCAAAGACCAGCTAAGGACCACATGCCTGTCGAAAACAAAACCAAGTCTGAGTTCCTGGGACAAAAAGGGCCACCAATGTTGCACTGTGGAACCACCCTTCACATACATGCCCTAATGACTGAGAGCCATTCATTAGTATCAGCCCTTCCTCCATAGCAAAAAAATTCCACTTCTGAAAATCTGCCAACCCTAGGATTCAATATAGTGCTATGTATTATTTCTCAAAAAAACAAAAACAAGCCACTCTATGAGCTAAAAGAATGGGTGAAATTGTAGAGTTCTTTTTTTGTAAAACTGTAACAAGTTACCATTTCTTCTCAAAGAGCAGCATCACAGAAACCAAAGGACATGATGGAATTACAAGTAGAATCAGATTGTAACAATGAGCCTACCTTAAGTCCTGACAAGCTTTTCACACTTAAAAATGATGACCCTATTAAAATAGGCAGCCCAGGGCCAGCACTGTGGTGAAGTGGGTTAAGCCACCACATGCAACACCAGCATCCCATATGGATGCTGCTTCGTATCTCCAGCTGCACCATTTCCAATCCAGCTCCCTGCTAATGGCCTGAGAAAAGCAGTGGAAGATGGCCTAAGTGCTTGGGTCCCTGCCAACCATCTGGGAGACCCAGATGAAACTCCTGGCTCCCAGCTTCAGCCTGATTCAGCCCTGGCCATTGCAGCCACTTGAGGAGTGAACCAGCAGATAGAAGACTTCTTTGTCTCTCTCTATGTAACTCTGATTTTCAAATAATGAAATGTTTAAAAAAAAGGAAAAGAAAAGAAAGCAACCCATCACCATTTGGCCACAGAACCTGTAATTCAATTGATTAGAAATAAATCCTTCCAAAGAACACATCTGCAGTTAAGTTACTGAAAACTGAACCACTAAACAGGAAAAGTGTGGTTCGCTACTCAGAGAAGGTGGGTAATAGCTAATGTGGTAAACCAAAAATGCTGTAAGAAATAGAATATTTTCTTCATCTGGTTTGCTTTTCTCTTGTTAAAAGAATCAACTGAGATGGAAAAAGGACAAAAACCCGCCTTCCCAAATCAAGAAATCATCTATGCAGACACATGCCTTTAATAATATTGAATCCCAAGTTACAAAACCTCCAATAGCTCACAGCAGTCTTTCCACGACTGAGAATACCAGGTTCTTGTCTTCCAAAGTCAAAAGTATAAGTTTTATCACTACAGTTTGGTATATTGTCCCATAAATACCTCATTCATGTCTACAGCACTAAAAAATTATAGAAAATAATGACATGTTAAAATAGTTCACTTTTCTGTTTTCCTTATGACATTTTTCTAAAAGATATCTGACAGTACATAGCAACCCTGGACCTTGAATTTAAGTATTCTGTACAAATTCAGGGGATCTGATGAGAGAAATTTGAGGAGAAAATGCATTTTTGAGAAGTCTAAGGCAAAAAATAAATAAAAACTAAATGACTATAACCAAAAAAGAAAGGAAATGGGCAACTTCTTTTTGTGCATCTAAGCCTCAACTTCTGAAACAACAGCTGTCTTTGCTCAGCTGGAGGAAAACCACAGGACTTGGAATAACTCAACGTACTGTCCCTCCTTATGTTAAAATGACACTGTTGACTCACCCTCAGTAGGACATGTGCTTGGTTTAACTTGTTTTTCCAGTAACAGTAATGAACTGGGCTACTCTAATATTGAAGTAATTTGCATCCCCACAACTGAAAAAATACTTAGAAATACTTAGTCACCTAGTATGCATGTCCCTGAGTTAGTCGGCGTCTGCTATGCAGCTAGAGCTTTAGCCCCTCCTAAATTGCTCTCTAATGTCTCTCCACTAGTCACGATCAGTGTTCTTTCTTTTTATCTCATTACAGAAATGGAAATGTTTCTAATTACCAAAATAATCACACTGCATTTGTTCAGTGTGCCCTGGTCTATCTTAATTCCTGTTGTCCTGGGTTTCCAAACTTCAAATTAAATTGTCTAATCTATTTTCCTTATTTTCTGGTACACATCCTGTTCAACCTCAGGTGTTTGCCTGCTACCAGTATCATCCAACAGGGCCCCCAGGAGAGCCCACTGTACTTGCATTCTAATGTTCTGTCATTTCTGGAATCTTCCAAAATAAATTAGTTAACATTTACCAGACCCTGACTCTGTAATGGGGTTTTACTTCCACCAACCCAGACCATGAAATAGAAGGCTGTTAATATTTTTTAATGCATTCAAATGTTCAAGCAAACACAAATCTTTTTTTTTTTTTAGATTTATTTATTTATTTGAAAGAGTTACACAGAGAGAGGAGGGAGAGGGAGAGGGAGAGGGAGAGGGACAGAGAGAGAGAGAGAGAGAGAGAGAGAGAGAGAGAAAGAGGTCTTCCATCAGATGGTCCACTCCCCAAATGGCTGCAATGGCCGGAGCTGCGCCAATCCGAAGCCAGGAGCTTCTTCCGGGTCTCCCATGTGGGTGCAGGGGCCCAAGAACTTGGGCCATCTTCTACTACTTTCCCAGGCCATAGCAGGGAGCTGGATGGGAAGTGGAGCAGTCGGATCTCGAACCAGCACCAGAATGGAATGCCAGTGTTTCAGGCCAGGGCATTAACCCACTGAGCCATAGCACCGGCCCTGGCAGTTAATATTTTTTAGCTCAAAATCAGTATTCTTTCTCAAGAAGAGAATCAACCAAATTCATACATTTCTATCCTTATCTTTTCTACCTCAGGAAGATAGCTTTTCAATTCAAAAACTATTTTGCAAACAGTTACATTAGAAATACTGGGAAGTAGTCATTAAAATCTTTAGTTCATATTCTGGGTCAGTGGTCTGCAAATTGAGGTGTATTGTGGGGGAGGCACAGGATTATCCACTGGCATACAGAGAGAAAATTTCAGAACATCTATACTTCAACTGTCTAAAAAAAATGAAGTTTTAGTAAGAGTTAACATATGCATACTGCTTATAAATATGAAATTACTTACTTGAGAGGAAGGATCCATGCTCAAATAAATGGTATTCTTATAGCACACATTTTGTAAAAGTTTGGAGGATCCTGCTTGACTCCCACATTTCATGAACTAGGACATATATTTCCCTGAGGTATAAGGTATACCAGGAAAATGCAAAGAAACTGTATAAACACAGTACATTTTTCTGGCACTTCCACTCACTCTATGGTAAGTGACATTTCACTCCTCTCTGTATCAAGCTGCTCTGAAAGACATTCTGCTGAGTATGTCTCAGGAAGAAGGGAGCTACAAAATGATGGCCTGGTTCTATGCCCAGAAGTCCATCACCAAACAATCTGACCAAGGGTTAACTGCCTCACTCTTCCAGGCCTCTTATGCTCCTTTTTACTCAAATTTTCTGATTCACATGTTGGGTTTTTCACCTTATCCTTACTTGCTTCACAGTCAAGCACATGTCATTCTTCTAATTAGAATGTATTAACCACTCCTCTCCATCAATCTCGGCTCCATACAACCCTCCTCATGAAGTCTTGACTGCATTCCCTTAGCTTCCTGGATATTTATATGATGCTAAAGAGCCCTTGCTGGAAGGGCTTGTGAGCATTCTCAAGTCCTTTCCAGTGTCCCTCATTACTTCTAGACAGGCTGTAAGCTTCTATGAGTATAGCCACTGGGGCAACATTCTGCAGGAGGAAACCAAAATATACTGCCACCTGACCATGTTAACAATCCACAGCCCTGCCCTTGTGCCAAACTAGGAACAACTAATTTAAGAGAAAAAGTAACAGGAACTAAAAGTACCCACCAAATAAAAATGTATGATCTAGAAAAAGAAAATGAAGCCTACACCATATTCAGGTGTGCCAGGCTAGAGGAAAATATCTCTGAACTCAGCAGGAAGAAAATGAGGAACTAGGGACAGCACAGAGAAGTGTTAATTCACTATGACCCCTCTCAACTCAAAACAGCTGAGTGCTTGTCCCTACCATGGCCATTCTGTCAAGTTAATATATGAAACATGCTTATAGCCTGGCACTGCTGGCTAATATGATTACTTCACTCCTCCAAGTGCACCAGAATGAGCAGCAGAAATGCTGCATCTTTATCTGAAGACTCTGGGACTCCATGGCAGAATCTTCACCTACTCAGAGGAGGCTGAGGTTCAACTTCCCTTCTCAAGTTTTGTCAACATCCCTGATAGTTCTGCAGCATATTTCCCATTAGGTGGAAAGATAAGATTCAGTTCCCAGGTACTTTGCTGCATTTTTATAAGGAGGGAGAAAGGTATGAGGGATAAAGCAGTGGCCCTGATGGTTGATAAGGCAGACATCTTTTCTTCCCACTGTCACTATCTAAGGCCCAAATTTTCTAATCTGGCAAAAAAACAAAAGTGATTGAACAATATATGGTCTCACAGCCAACTAAGTAACAGCTTGCAAACATTTTTCATTGGGACCTATATAAGAAATCTATTTTATATTGGAATTCAATAGTCACATACAAGGGATCTTTAAAAAGTTCATAGAACGCTTATATTATGAAAACTGTACACGACATCAAAATGTTTTGTACCAAAACAAGTTTATCTTTTAATTCTACTTTCCATGAACTTTTTGAAGTGCATAGCAAACACAGAAATTTCAAGACACCATGCTTACCCTGCCATATGATACTCTGCATTCTATTCTGTATTTTCCCCCAGAAATATTGTTTGAAACTCACCAAACGTGTTACATAACCTGCTAGTGGTCACAATCTGCAGTTCAAAAAACAGCAGACCAGGGCCGGCGCCGCGGCTCACTAGGCTAATCCTCCGCCTAGCGGCGCCGGCACACCAGGTTCTAGTCCCGGTTGGGGCGCCGGATTCTGTCCCAGTTGCCCCTCTTCCAGGCCAGCTCTCTGCTGTGGCCCGGGAGTGCAGTGGAGGATGGCCCAGGTGCTTGGGCCCTGCACCCCATGGGAGACCAGGAAAAGCACCTGGCTCCTGGCTCCTGCCATCGGATCAACGTGGTGCGCCGGCCGCAGCGTGCCGGCCACGGCGGCCATTGGAGGGTGAACCAACGGCAAAAGGAAGACCTTTCTCTCTGTCTCTCTCTCTCACTGTCCACTCTGCCTGTCAAAAAATTAAAAAAAAAAAAAAAAAAAACACAGCAGACCAGAACCTGGCAGTAAAGACTGTCTTACAATTAGACAGATTAGCATCACCATCAACTAGTTGTATAATCTTGGGTTAAATTACCAACATTTTCAAAGTTCATCATGTTTTAAATGAAGGTTAAAACACTAGGGTTTTTCTAAGGATTTCACGAGATAATGTCTAAAGCCCTTAGCCACACTGTCTCACACAAGCATCAATATAAAGTTATGAGAATGATCAGTAATACCAGTATCATTACCAAATTCAAGGACTCCTAAAGAAAGTAAAGTAAGTGGAAAGGGCTAGGAAAAGGAGCAGGTTCCTCCATAAGCACCAATAAACAGCAGGACTCACATCATGTTACTCTTGGCTTATGCTCACCGATGGTCCACAAAGAGGTTCTGGTCTGCAGTCTTCACAGTATCTCCTAGGAACTAAAACAGTGCCCAACACCTAGCAGCATTCACACGTTTGCTGAATGAATGAATGAATACATCCGACTGCTCACCTCTATGCACTAGAAGAGAGATGACAAGATTCCACCACAGTTCTGTATGCCCCAAATTTTAAATACCTTGAGGTTGCTGCAAGACAATGCTTTTAAAGTACAGTTCCAAGAATATGAGCAGCATTACGTGGTAACTTGTTAGAAATGCAAATTACCAAGTCTTACCTCAGACCTATCAAATAAGAAACTTCAGAGTTGACCCAGAAACCTCTGTTCTAACTAGCCTTCTAAAACTTGATACACTCAAGTTTCAAAGCCAAAATTCTGAACTGTGATGACTTGGGAAACTGGTGCAATCCAGGAGAACTACCTGTACAACCAAGGGGATTCCTGTGAAGTTCATTGGTCCCAGGAATTTGTCACCTATCTAGTTCAACCCAGACTCCGTAGAGCCAGCTATAACCTCCAAAGAAGTTCCTAAGAACTGCTTCTCCTCTTCTGCTTCTTCTTAGCTCACCAATAGAGCCTACACTAGACAAAGAGACCCTCTGAAGCAACTTCTCCAACATTCAGTCCACGAGCTGACTTAGAAGGAACACCAACCCTACATGTTAAATGACCTTCTATCTAAGGATGCTCCCTAGACTCACAGTGTGCCCTACCAGAACTGAAATGCACACCCAGAGTGCTTCCTTAAACTCAACATCAGCTCAGTTCTCAAAAATCGAACATGGTCTCACAGCCAACGTGTACAGCAACCTGATTACCCAAGTTCTAACAGCACTGCCTTACCAACACCCATTTTGTGCTGATACACACTTCAGAAAGAAGGTAACCAAAGAGGAGCACTTCAAAATTCAGATTTTTAATGTGTTGGTAAATCAAACAACACATCTGTCTCACTAGATAGAGCCTACTCCTGTAGCAAGCCATGGGAAACACATGGTAATTTCTACAAAACCTTAATTTCCCAGAAGTCACCTTAGTTGGAAGTCCTGCTGTGCCATCAGATTTAAGTCAGAAACAAGATTTAGAGAAAACACAATGGCTTTTATCAAAATGCAGGAAACTAGTATTATCTTCTTTCCACTCTGGAAAGGTTTTCTAACATGCTTTCCAAGAGTAAAAAGATACTTTTTAAAAACAAAAAGACTCCATATTTCAGCCAATAAAATAATGTTCCAGTTACACACTGAGGAACAGACAAAAAACCTACTTTTGCTTCTCCCAACTCATCCTGGTAACCTGTAGAGGGAATGTGTATTGCGTCTCACAGGGTTTCTGCCTAGTTTTCTGCAAATGAACACTCAGCCTTGCCTCCACAGAAGACACAATGCACATGGAAGTGCTTTGTAAACTATTACATATTACCTTTTCAACATGCACATTCACCCTTGTGAACTCATTCCTTCCCTCCTCCCCACCACAGATACCAAAATGATGTATATCAGAAAATTCTTATATGTAGTTTAACAGCAGTTGTGACAGAAGTATAAACTAGAAAAATACTGAATATTTTCTTACATATAAAATAGCATGAAATGGCAAAGAAATGAGTTTTGTAAAAAAAAGATCCACAGTACATTGGCCTTCTTTAGTTCTGGCAAAAATCTGTGCTGGAAAGACATGGTATTTAAAATGATAAACTAATAAAAAAGAAAAAGTAGAATGAATTCTTTTGAAACCTCATAAAAGGGTATATTCAGAAAGAATCTGGGAACAAGGGGGTATGTGGAAGGGCTGTTTCTGTCAGGTCTGACTTATCCTTTGCCTTGGGTTCACTGTCTTTTCATGTGGCCCCAAACAAATAGTTGAGCCATTATTGTTGTTGATAGTGATGAGCAGCAGATGCTGATGGGATGACTACACATCAACAGTTCTCAGATTCAGGTCTTGTGTAATTGGGTGTGTCGATCTATGTCACTCCACAGAAGGCTATTAAGCTAGTTACAACTTCCCTAAATCTTTTCAGCAGACCTGAGCAGCATTCGGCATAGCTATCCTCTGACAAGTGAGAATAGGCCCTATGATAAAAACTTTTCAGAAAAACATCCAAGACTTAGTCCTCCTCCCAACAGGCATATGTGCACCCTGCACACACACACACACACACACACACTTAAAATCAGGGATATTTCATTTTTAATTCAATTTCCAAATTTTCAAATATAAACATAAATCACTATCAAAAACAAATATTCCTTTACTGAAATTAAGGCAGCAAGTCTAGTAAGGCTATTTCAATATATCTTGAATAAAAACTATACTCTATCCCCAGTTTTCTACGAGAAACATTATATGCATTTATCTATGTGCTTTACAGGTAGCCTGCTATCAAAGCAACCCTCGGGATGATGCAGAACAGGAAATCCCAGCTCTCATGATCTACAACTGCCAACTTATTTTTTAAAAAATTTATTTATTTATTTATTTGAGAAGTAGAGTTACACACAGTGAGAGGAAGAGACAGAGAGAAAGGTCTTCTACCCGCTGGCCCACTCCTCAAATGGCCACAATGGCCAGAGTTGTGCCAATCTGAAGCCAGGAGCTTCTTCTAGGTCTCCCACGCAGGTGCAGGGGCCCAAAGACTCTTTTTTTTTTTAATTAATTAATTTATTTGAAAGTCAGAGCTATACACACACACACACACAGAGAGAGAGAGAGAGAGAGAGCAAGTGAGCGAGCGAGAGATCTTCCATCCGCTGGTTCACTCCCCAATTGGCAGCAATGGCCAGAGCTGTGCCAATCCAAAGCCAGCAGCCAGGAGCTTCCTCCAGGTCTCCCACGTGGGTGCACGGGCCCAACGACTTAGGTCATTCTCCACTGCTTTCCCAGGCCAAAGCAGAGAGCTGGATAGGAAGTGGAGCAGCCGGGACACGAAGTGGCGCTCGTATGGGATGTTGGCACTGCAGGCAGCAGTTTAACCAGCTACACCACAGCGCCACCCCACCCCCCCTTTTTTTTCTAAAGATTTATTTATTTTACTTGAAAGAGTTACAGAAAGAGAGAGAAGGAAAGAAAGAGAGAGAGAGAGAATCTTCCATCCAATGGTTCACTCCCCAATTGGCCACAATGGTTGGAGCTGTGCCAATCTGAAGCCAGGAGACTCCTCTGGGTCTCCCATGCAGGTTCAAGGGCCCAAGGGCTTGGGCCATCTTCCACTGCTTTCCCAGGCCATAGCAGAGAACTGGATAGGAAGTAGAGCAGCCGGGACTAGAATCGGTGTCCATATGGGATGCTGGCACCGCAGCCAGAGGATTAACCTACTGCACCACAGTGCCAGCCCCACAACTGCCAACTTCTTCTTAGTGAGAAGATACATAGCCCTGACAGGGTGAGATGACAGTGGCCTTCATCGAGGAACAACTCAGCTGACCACAGGGCACAGCCAAATGTCTAGCTGGATTGCTGCAAGAGTCAAAATGACCCACTCAGCATTTTGTTGATACTCAAGAGGTCTAAACTTCAACTTGCTGGCTCCTCCTCACAGCAAGCTTTCATACACGGGACACTTGAAAACATGTTTGTTAGGAAGACTCCCTTGAACAAAAGCCACAGCTTGTGAAATGCATGATCATGGAAAAGAAAGCACAGTTTCAGAAGAAAGGGGTTCTCAGGTAAGTCATTAGTCTAAGAATTAGTAGGCTAAACCAAAGCACAATGTGACTTTGTTAGGGTTTCTTTCTTTCTCTATGAACATCTGACAGAGTTAAAATTTTAGCCATCATGCATTTTCCTCCCTGAAATGTATCAGTTACAGTTCCCACAGAGGTTAGATAGACATTTCCTTGTGGGTGTATACGTAAAACTACCATAACAAAACATTTTCTATTTCCTCATTTTGATTAAAAGGAAAGAAGAAATTCTAAAGTGCACTTACATAAGTGACAGTGCAATAATGACACAGCTATCTGCATCTGCAATTTGAATTCTGTTTAAGTTTAAAGTTATACTGATTAAGGGGAGCAATGCCAAGAGCTGTGTAACAAAATTACAGTTAAGGAGAGTATGCTCTTGAGAAACCTTAGGGAAACTTGAAGAAAACAGTCATTTCAGGACACTTAAGAAGAACCAAGACTTCAGACATTAAAAACAACTGAAGAATAATACTGAGGACTAGATATCAGAATACAAAATGTCTGTAAATGAATAGGAGATTCTGGACTCTCTGGCAGGACATATGGAAGTTGTGATGGGTTAAGCTGAGTCAGCCATGTTTTCCCACCTGTTTCACTTTGGATCAACAGCCTGTCTAGTTATCAGTGACACCTGGGTAGCAACGCAGGCACAGACTAGCTTTAAGAAAAGTGAATCAGGGTGGGTATCATGGCGTAGCAGGTTAAGCCACTGTTTGAAACACCTGCATCTCCTATCAGAGTACCACTTCAAGTCTCAGCTACTCTACTTCCTATCCAGCTCCCTGTTAATATGCCTGGGAAGCAGCAGATGATGTATTTAAGTCCTTGCCACCTATTTTGGATATCTTGATGGAGTTCCTGGCTTCTGGCTTTGGTTTAGCCCAGGCTTGGCTATCATGGCCATTTGAAGAGCGAACCAGCGGGCCGGCGCCTTGCGGCACCGGCACACCAGGTTCTAGACCCAGTCGGGGCGCCGGATTCTGTCCCAGTTGCCCCCCTTCCAGGCCAGCTCTCTGCTGTGGCCCAGGAGTGCGGTGGAGGATGGCCCAAGTCCTTGGACCCTGCACCCGCATGGGAGACCAGGAGAAGCTCCTGGCTTCAGATCAGCGCGGTGCGCCAGCCGCAGCGGCCACTGGAGGGTGAACCAATGGTAAAGGAAGACCTTTCTCTCTGTCTGTCTCTCTCTCACTGTCCACTCTGCCTGTCAAGGAAAAAAAGAGAACCAGCAGACGGAAGATATTATCTATTTTCTCTCCCCCAGCCCTGTGTGTGTGTGAGACACTGCCATTCAAATAAATAAAATATTTTAAAAGAGAGAGAGGGAGGGAGGCCGACGCCGTGGCTCAGTTGGCTAATCCTCTGCCTGCGGCGCCGGTACCCCGGGGTTCTAGTCCCGGTTGGAGCACCGGATTCTGTCCCGGTTGCCCCTCTTCCAGGCCAGCTCTCTGCTGTGGCCCGGGAGTGCAGTGGAGGATGGCTCAAGTGCTTGGGCCCTGCACCCACATGGGAGACCAGGAGGAAGAACCTGGCTCCCGCCTTCATATAGGCACAGCGCGCCGGCCGTAGCGGCCATTGGGGGGTGAACCAACGGAAAAGGAAGACCTTTCTCTCTCTCTCTCTCTCGGTCTAACTCTGCCTGTCAAAAGAGAGAGAGTGAGAGAGAGAGAGAGGAGAGAGAGAGGAGAGAGAGAGAGAGAGAGAGAGAGAGAGAAGAGCTAATCAACCCATCTGGGAGAAGAATTCTCAAATTCTGCTTCGTTATGTCATGTTTTTCTTGATAAAGCTAGGAAACAGAAGAGAAGAGAAGCCTTCTGCATCACAGGAACAGAATTCAGAATCAGGGATATAATGGAGGAAGCAACCTGGCACTGTACAATGAATCAAGAACTAGTCTGGATATCAGAACCCGAGTTCTAGCCCTGGCTTTGCCACATACTAATCATGTGACCTAAGGACTCTTTAAATTACTGGAGACTTACTATATTCGTATCTGCAAAACTGAAATATTACAACTGGCCCTCTCTCCTTAGCAGAACTGATTTGTGGCTCAAATAAGATCATGTATATAAAGAGGATTATAAACTGGAAAGGATTAATATAAATTATCTTGTAATATTAAAATTCCCAGCCCAAAATTCTATAAGCAGAATATCTTCACCATTTAGCTCAGAAATGCTAAATGGCTACATGACTCAAGTTAGGTCACATACACCTCCTATGCTATTATGGGGCCCACTCCTCCAGGCCACACGGTGGTAGAAGGTACATGCTGGGCTAACACAAGTAACATCAGTAACTTTTCAAAAACAATTTCCACACTGCTCTCCCACTGCCTCAACAATGCTCAGGAATTACAAGCAAGAGCAATAATCTCCTCAGCCTCCTTTAGCTTTCTCCAGCACAAAAGTCTGACATAGGCCACTTCACATGCCTGATTAGATAAGCCTTCCTAGGGCTGAAAACCAACTGCTTCTAGTATCTCAAACCTGATTTCCATGAAGGCTCAGGAGTAAAAAGAAGGAAACAAATAATCCAACCAAGTAGGGTCCTCTTTATTGAAAGAGTCCTTCAGCTTTGCTTTGAAAGCCTAAACAATTTCTTTCTATGAATCAGTTGCTTCTAAGAGGAGAGGTGTAAGACACTGCAAACTATGAAAAGACAAAGGACTTTGAAAGCTCTAAATACTCACTGAGTTAAACCTGAAATTGCCAGACTGGCAACAGTACATTTAGTGGTCTGCTCTTTAGGTTATCCATAATCATGCTTTAGCAATGGAGCACAGCCTAAAGAGAGACATTAAAAGAAACTGAAACAAAGAGGTACAGAGACAAGTACTCCCAGATGGCACCCTCCAAGGTGGAAATTATCAGACTAATGAAGTCTAAAGTTCAGAACACCTGGGTGCCTATTTTGTATCCAGAATCACACAAGCACAAGTATGTTGTTTGTAGTGATTATAAACAATCCTGCAAGTTACACATTACTACTATTCCCATTATGAACAACAGGAAACTGAAGAGAGAAGGGGCTCATCCAATATTCTTAGAATCTGTGGCGTAGCAGGTAAAGCCACCACTTGCAGTGCCAGCATCCCTTATGGGTGCTGGTTCGAGTCCCAGCTGCTCCACTTCCCATCCAGCTCTCTGTTGTGGCCTGGGAAAGCAGTAGAAGATGGCCCAAGTCCTTGTGCTCTGGCACTCACATGGGAAAAAGCTCCTGGCTCCAGATCAGCCCAGCTCCGTTGCAGCCATCTGGGGAATGAACCAGCGGATGGAAGACCCCTCTCTTTCTCTCTCTGCCTCTACCTCTTTGTAACTCTGCCTTTCAAATAAATAAATAAATCTTTAAAAAAAAAATCAGAGCCAGGTCTATCTAGGTCCAAAACTCACCAACTATCCTAAAAGAAAAATCAAAATGTAGCAGGAAAGGGTATCCAGAAGTAATTCTGAGAACTAATTAAAAATAATTTGGGGTTAGCATTGTGGCAAAGCAAGTAAGCCACTGCTTGCAACACCAGTATCCCAAATCAGAATGCTGCTCAGCTTCCAATCCAGCTCCCCGCTAATGTGCCTGAGACAGCAATAAAAGATGGCCCAAGCACCCAGGCTCCTGCTACACATTGGGGAGACCTGTATGAAGTTACTGACTCCTAACTTCTGGCTGGCCTAGCCCCCAGTCATTGTGGCCATTTGGGTAGTGAACCAGCAGATGGAAGATTCTTTCTTTCTCTCTCTCTTTCTCTCTCTCTCTCTCCTTTTCTGTCAACTCTGCCTTTCAAAGAAATTAATGAATAAATCTTAAAAAAAAATCAACATTTACTGTCATCTGTTTCTTCCACCTTCCTTCACACCCTTACACATTCTCTCCTTCACCACTCAACTGGTGGCTACACAACTAAAACTAAGGGGAGCACCTGGCACACGGGGAAGGACCCACATGTCTAAGCATGTAGGTGAAGGGATGATCAGGGATTATCTGCTGGTGTCAAACACGCTTCTCTCATATATTGGTACAGATGACCACCTGTGTTCAATAAAACTGGGATACTAATAAGGAAAAGGTTCACAGAAAACAAAAGGCCAGTTGTCCTCATGCTTGTTCTGGAACCGCATATGTAGAAATGCTGCACACAGTTAATTCCAAAGTTGCTAAGCCAAAGAGGGTGGCGCAGGGTAGCTTTAGTAACTGGCTGTGTGCACTGTTCAGATGCTGTGGCATTCTAATTGGTTTACATGGTCTCTTCAACATCTCTCACAATGGCACAATGAGAATACAATCACACAGTCAAGAGAAAGCAGCTTGTAACTAAAAAGGTTGCCATAAAACACTGCTGAGCACAAATATGACTGGATTTCCACTTTGTTTTTTATTTAAAAAAAAAAAACAGCCACACATTAATTCCTAGTCTTAATCTACTAAGGAATTTCTTTGGGGATCAAGAAGTAATAGGGAAAGAAACGCTAAACAACTTTCCATGGATTATAACAAACATAAATCCATTCTCCCCAGCTACAAAAAGATTCAGAGGGAAATACATTCTTCTCAAAATGGTATTTTGCCATTTATATAATTTTAATATTATGTGAATATTTGAAGTTAAGATATTGTTAAGGAGAGTAAAACATGAGTCAGTTAAGTACAAAAAATACTGTCAAATCCAAAACTGCATTATCTGTGGGAGTATAGCACTCCTCCACACAATGGCATTAATAACTGAGGTTATGATGGTGAGATGGGTAGCAGTGGTTGCCCTACACCACTGAATGGCTAGCTGAGTGAGCTGAATGATCATTTAGCAGGGAGCCTTTGGTAAACTGGAATCCTAACACCTACTTGAAGGACTAAGGGAAACAAGTAAAGAACTTCCCAAGCATCTGTCACATAACCCTGGGTTTGCAGAAGCTATTGTTGCTCACAGAAGTTCTGTGAGGACAGAGAAATCTTGTCTGTTTCATTCACTCTATTAACAGGGATGAATGCCTTGATCTGCTTTCCTGCAAACATATTTCCTCAAAGTGATATTCACATTTATTTGTATTAATTACATTCAAACTCTGCTATCCTTAGTGTATACCTTTTTTACTGTAAGCAGTTTCAGCTGCTTTCTTTGGAAAGACTTAAATTATAGGAAAATATTTCAAGTACTTTAAGAGTATTTGAATTAACATACGCACCACTTATATTTTCTGTAAACTGTGTGCTTACACATAACTATAAATATCTCAGACTATAAAAGAAAACCTTTCATACTGCTCCCACAATGGAAAAACAAAGTCTTAGAAATAATTATAGAGGAAGCAGAAGGGAGTGGGAGGCACAAGACAGTTTACTAAATCTGCAAAATAAATTTTGGAGTTTTGTCTTAAAACAAAGCACAATAACAACAACAATAAAAAGAACCTAACCATTTGTTCAAGGCTGCCAAAACTTGAGATAAGCAAACCGTCATGGGAAACAAATGTTAAAATACGAAGCCCTTTTCTGAGTAAGTAATTCCACCAGTCCTGGCTAATCCAGTTCTGAATCACTAATGACACAAGACCTGCAAGGCTGCCTTAACTTCTACAAAGAAGTCCAAAGGAACAGGCAGGAGTTCATAGGCAAAATATTCTCTCTGCTGTCACTGACATTTTATTTATGACCGCATCTCTGCCCTCCCCCATCCTTCCCACTCCTTCATCAATGTTGGCTCAGACACCAGCTCTCTTCGGACCTCAGAAACCAATGGGTAGACATACTGATGCATCCTTTGAGTAGTGAGTACACAGCAGGAGCGGGGAATGTCTGGTCACAGACCAGATAAGGCCTGCAAAAATCATTTGGCCTGGCCTTGCCTAGGCAACCACAGGCAGGACTCAAAAATCAATAAATCTATAGCAGGCTAACTTTTAAGCTGATAATTTTGCATGGCCTATGAATGCAAAAAAAAAAAAAAAGGTTTTGCCGTCCCTGTTATAGAGGAGAAACCACCTGAGCTGAAATTAGGAACGTGAATTCTAGCCTCAATTCTGACCCAGCTCTGGGCCCCTTGGCCACTCAGCTTCTTTGGTCTTTGATTTTCTCATCTTTAAAACAAAAATGGATTAGATGTGTGGCTCCCCAAATTTCCAGAGCCCCTGAGATTAGAGTAAGAGATGATGCAATATTTTTATTATTTCAAAATGTCTAATAGTTCATGAACTGCTTTAAGGCCAACAAAAGTATTTTGGCTTCAGACTAGTATTCTACATGGTGACACTGAACCACATGTGATGTTTGTCATATCTCAGGAAATTTGAGAACAAGAGTGTTGGACCTGATTTTGTTCTCAATTTGTATCTGAGAAAATAACATCTTTGTACCAAAACAACATCCAACCACAAATATCCAGTTAATAAGTAATGGGGAAATGACTTTACACCTATTGATGCAATTTGTATAACAGACAAAATTTCTCCAAATTGGAAGTGTCCCCCTTAAGGGAACAGACTCCAGTATCATACTTGTAAATATTTTTAAGGTCACAGAAAATCAATGAACACTCCCCACGCTGCAAATGTAAAGTTCTTACTTGCTCACCAAGAGTTCTAATCACTCATCCACTTTTAATTAAAGAAAAGTGAACCCAACAAAAAGCCCATTGTCAATAAAGTCAACAATTAAACATAAAATAACACCACCAACAACTGTCCTAGTCATCTAGCATTTACTAGCTTATTTAATCCTCAGCACAACTCCAACAATTACATACTGCTATTTTCTTCATTTCATAAATAACGAAATTGAGGCACAGAGTGTTAGAAACTTGCCCAAGGTCACAGTGCTAGTCAATATAGAGCCAGATTTGTAAGACTTGGAATTATCAGCTTTTCCCATCCCCAATTCCACCCCAAAAGCTGACAACTCCCTCTCAAAGAGAAGTCTTCAAGTTGAACCTGAAATATCCCCAAGTAGAGCCCACAGAAGCTGGGCTACTGCTCCCGAGAACAGCCCTCTTATCAAAGAGCTCACTGCTGTGGCCACTCTGGCTGTAAAGACTCATCCTAGGAATCAAAATCAGCAACGCATTAGTCCACTAATGTCCATCCATTTCTTATTTAGTCAGAAGATGTAAAAAAAAAAAAATTTCTTATAGATTGGTTGTTCAAAAAAGGTAGTTTTTAAATTTACAAATATATAGACATCACAGAAACGTGTACCTGCAGTGCGCTGGAATGAGTATGGCTTGTGGAGTCAGACCTAGCTCTGAATCTCAACTAAATCACTTACTATTTATGTTACCCTAAGCATGCTCTAAGGCTCATTTCCCCACTTACCCTGCCCTTATCTCAGAGGGATGTTATGAAATGTAACTCTATGAATGGACACAAAGCACCACAACTGACTGCAGAGGCTCTGGAGGCAGACATGGGTTTGAATCCTGGCTATATCCCTTGGTAAACATACAACTCACTCTAACATTTCCAGCAATGAGCCAAAGCCCCCATCTGTAATACTGATACACACTGACCACCCACAGTATGGCCAGGTGATAAGAAAATAGCAGACACATAGTGAAAATCAACAAAATGGGATTTTTTAACAAATTGGCTTTTATTTATTTTGTATTTGAAAGGCAAAGTGACAGAGACAAGAGACAGAGACATCTTCCATCTGCTGGCTCACTTCCCAAATGGCCACAACAGCCAGGTCTGGGCCAGGAAGAAACCAGGAGCTCCTTCTGCATCTCCCACGTGAGTGACAGGGGACTAAGTAACTTGGATCATCCTCTGCTGCCTTCCCAGGCACATTAGCAGGGAGCTGGATCAGAAATAGAGCAGTCAGGACACAAACCTGTGCTCCAACATGGGATGCCAGTGCTGCAGGTGGCAGCTTAACCCACAGCACCATGACATTGGCCCCACCTCAAGAAAATGTTTTAAAAGTTTAAAAAAAAAAAAAAAAAAACACCTCAAACCACAAGTTTGAGTCCCAGCTCTTTCATATACTATCTAGGGGTAAATAAGGGTACACAAAAGCCACTTAACGCCCTCTCTGAGGCTCAATTTCCACCAAGGTACTGTGAGGAAAATACTATCTTCAACTCTAAACGGAAAAACAGACAGAGAGGGAGGAATGCCAATGGTTCCAAAAGGAGACTGGAGACAAGGACTGGGCCAAAACAACTTCAGACCAAGAGAAAGCAGAAAACTTCTAATAATCCTTAAAAGAAAAAGACAAAAATAAACATTCATCAACTTATATCTTCGAACAGTAGCTTCACCTGCTGGTTGGGCTTGCACTGCACAACCTGGGCATGGTAATTCTTTTACTTCCTCCCACAAACAATATTAGACTTCAGGGTAAGAAAGAACTTCATGATCAAATCTCTTTACCCATTTATAAATTATGTAGAAGGGTCACAGAAACAAAGACCTGTGGACACAAGCTGGAATCTCAGTCTAACTGGCTTTCTCTTAAGCCTTATTTGAAAAAAAAAGAAGAAAGAAACTTGCAATCCTTCAGAGAAGTTTCCTTCTTTGGTTGGTCAGAAATGTCCTCATTCCCCAGGTCTCCTCATGCTAAATATGGTAATGGCTGGCAAACAACCAGCCCAGTAAATTCCAATGATACTTAAGAAAGCATTCATATTGCCTGAAATTACGCTGAACCAAACACTGGAGACCAGCAGGTCCTCAGCATAGAGAGTTCAGCTGGAACACTGAATGTCAAAAGCAGTGGGGTGCCTTAGGAACACACAAGCTTGGAAAAAAGCAATCTCAGTCTTCTTTATTGCAACATTCTTCAGCAACAACATTGATCTCCTACCCACTGTGCACACAGCACTGCACTAGAGCCGTGGGAGGCTGGAGAGAGAAATGGAAGAAACAGGTGGTGTCTGTGGGGTGCCAAAACAACAGGTTGCTTCAGTCAGCTCTGTCCCACAACTAATCAATTTGGCAAGGGGAGGGAGTCTTAGTCACCCTGTTTTCTGACCAAACTGACTGGGTAAACCACTGTTCAGGCTTATCAATTAGGTCCCAGTGTCAGAATTAGCAGTGCATGGTGGACACAGCATCAGTCGTGCCCTGCAGGGGTGCTACATGCTTCAAAATTCTTGGATCTCCAGGAAAACAGGACAGTAGTAGACTACCACCCTTCCACCTCTCATCACAAGTTTGGCTCCAGAATACACTGTTTTCCTCCAATATCTAATTTTAAATTAAATACATACTTCCTAGGTATGTAAATTGACAGCCAGTTGATTTATGACACAGATTAGAATTTTAAAGTAGCCACAGAAAATTCCAGTTAGTAAGTACATAAAAAATTGACCAAGCTCAAAGAAATCAAAAGATTAAAAGAAATTACCCTATCAAGGGACCAATCTTTAATATCAATACTGGCAGCAGTTTGATATTATATGTTGCTAACTACTGCAATATGTATGGTGACATATTTAAGACAAAAAACTGATACTCTTAACATTTAAACAGATTTTCAAATTAGTAACCAAGGGGCCGGTGCTGTGGAGTAGCAGGTTAAGGCGCCACCTGCAACACCCTCTTCCCAAATGGGCACCAGTTCAAGGTTCAGCTTCTCCACTTCTGATCCAGCTCCCTGTTAATGCACCTGGGAAAGCAGCAGAGGACAGCTCAAGTACTTGGGACTCTGCACCCATGTGGGAGACCCAGAAGAAGCTCCTGGCTCCTGGCTTCAGTCTGGCCCAACTCTGGCTGTTGCAGCCATTTGGGAAGTAAACCAGCAGATGGAAAATCTCTCCCTCTCTTTCTCTAACTCTGCCTTTTAAATAAAATAAGTAAACCTTTAAAAAATAAAAAGTAAAAAAGTAACTAAGCAACTAGAATACCCTGATGCATAAAATACATGTTACCAAAATGCATAAATAAAAAAGAAGAAGCAATCCAAATGCGAACTGACCACATAAACATTCAACATCACTGTAATCAGAGAGGTCATTTAAAATGAGGTAGCATTTACCACTTATCAAATAGGTAGAGTTAAAAAAAAAAACAAACTTGATGTTGACAATAGTGGAGAACACTGACAGCTTCTTATTCTGCTAATGAAAATACAACCTGGTCAAAATGCAAGGAATTGGCAGCATGTATCAAAAGCCACAGGAAGGTCCATATTCTTTGATAAGATAATTTGACTTCTGGGCGTTTATGTTTGGAAATAGTTATTCTTGCCAAGATTTATGAACATAATAATGTTCAGCACAGCAGTATTTATAATTGTAAACACTAGAAACCAACAGATTTGTTTAAATGAAGTATAGTGGATCTTTAAGATAAAACAGTATACAATCTTTAAAATCATATCTTTAAAGAATAATTATGTACTGGGGCCAGCGCTATGGCTCAGCAGGTTAAAGCCCTGGCCTAAAAGGCTGGCATCCCATATGGGCCGGTTCGAGTCCTGGCTGCTCCACTTCTGATCCAGCTCTCTGCTATGGCCCAAGTCCTTGGATCCCTGCACCCGCGTGGAAGACCTGAAGGAGCTCCTGGCTCCTGATCGGCGCAACTGCAGCCAATTGGAGAGCGAACCAGCGGATGGAAGACCTCTCTCTCTCTGCCTCTCCTTCTCTCTCTGTGTAACTCTGACTTTCAAATAAATAAATCTTTTAAAAAAAATTATGTATGCAGAAAAATGTTCATGTTATTTTAAGTGGTAAAAAACATGACAAAACTCTATATATGTTAGAAAACTCAACTATAATAATGAATTACATCAAAATATTAACCATGGGTTTGGGTTAGAGGAGTGGAATTATTGGTAATCTTAATTTCTTGTTACATTTCAAGGTTTTTAGACATCAGTCTCTTTGATGCAGTAATTTCTTTTCTAGAAATCCAGCTTATTGGAAAAATCCTAAAGAAAGGAAATTTCTTTCAGGGTGAAGGTGGTATCATTTATATAAAGGGGAAAAAAGGGCTGAAACCAACCAAACAAGAGTTTCAAAACACCATAAGCCCATTAAGTTTATGAAAGATGCTTGAAAATATGAAAAATACTTATGCCAATAATGAAAGGCAGAACAGGAAATTGTATATTAAAAATCAATAACTGGGGCCGGCACCATGGCTCACTAGGTTAATCCTCCGCCTGCGGCGCCAGCATCCCACATGGGCGCCGGGTTCTAGTCCCGGTTGCTCCTCTTCCAGTCCAGCTCTCTGCTGTGACCCAGGAGGGCAGCAGAGGATGGCCCAAAAGCTTGGGCGCATGCACCCGCATAGGAGACCAGGAAGAAGCACCTGGCTCCTGGCTTCGGATCGGCGTAGCTCTGGCCGTAGTGGCCATTTGGGGGGTGAATCAATGGAAGGAAGACCTTTCTGTTTCTCTAACTCTGTCAAATAAAAAAAATAAAAATAAAAATAAAAAGAGGACTGCGATGTTTATTTAAAAAAATTTTTAAAATCAATAACTAAAACTGTAAGGGCAGAAAAAGGACCAAAATATTAATATTAGTACAATTGTGGATATTTTTCTTACATTTTTCTAGATTTTTCAAACACTCTTAACTACCTTTAGAGGCAACTGCTCTTTAAACTACTCCTCTCCCCCCCCAAAAAAAATCTTGTTAAGGTGTCAGAGAAAAATCAACAAAGTATAAATATGAGTTAATTATGTATACACATAAGGAATAATTCTGTTGCTGTGTAAATCTACCTTAAACTGTTACAATGTTTGTTTTTAGTTACAACAATCTTCCTCAAATCTCTGAGAAATTATGTCTCAAGTGCCACTGTGTGTTGACACTTACTTTAGTGACACAATGCCAAAGGCACTCATGATTCACCAGATACAGCTGTTTCCTTAAAAATCCTTATAAAGAGTCCTTAATGTTTTCAATTAAAGAAGATCTAGCAGATAAATAAAGTCACAGCAAAAGAAAACACAAGAAAAAATAATAATCAAAATATACATGTCCTCAAACCTCAGTCTTGACACTTTCTGAACAACATCATGTGAAAGTGGAGAATTCAACAGAAATATCTGCAGTTTATAGAGACACTGACCCATCAGCACCATCTAGTTTGGTGGCTATTCATATTTAGAAATTCAACAGAAGAGACAGTGACAGTATCTAATTATTCTTAATTGAATGGTGAGTAAGTGGGCCAACCTCTTTCTACTAGAGGCCAGTTTCAATACATACCAGTATTCAAAATGTTTGTGGCTTAAAAGTCTTCAGATGGAGCCAGTGTTGTGGTGTAGCCTGCAGCGCCAGCAACCCATCTGGGCACTGGTTCAAGTCCTGGCTGCTCCATTTCCAATCCAGCTCCCTGCTAATGAACTTGGGAAAGCAGAGGAACATGGCCCAAGTGCTTGGGCCTCTGCCATCCACGTAGGCTCCTGGCTTCAGCCTGGCCCAGCCCTGGCTATTGCAGCCATTTGAGGAGTGAACCAGCAGATGGAAGATCTCTCCTTCTATCTATCCCTTTAACTCTGTCAAATAAATCAATCTTTAAAAAAAAAAAGCCTTCCAGAATCCTAACAAGACAAGAATAAACAGAAATGAAAAAGCAAACAACAATTTAAAAATGCACCTGCCTCTGAACAAGTCAGTATACTTTAGAATGTAACCACAGCTTCTTGTACAACACCTTATTCAGCAGACAAGACTGTATTTTAAAGTGATGCTATTTGTTAAAAGACAACATATTATTAAAGAGACAATATCTGACTCCAATCAAAATATTATCATCATGTTTTCCTTACCTCACAAAACACACACTCCCTTCACATGAATTATGTTAGGGTGGGAGAACTACTCTTAGCCCAGAAACAGGTTCTGCAACACCCATAGATCCAATCTGTCTTTGTGCAATGAGGAGCCCTTCTTGGCATGATGTTTACCTGATGTATTCAAAGAACCCAGGGTTACCAGCCAGCTGCCAATATCCCACAGAAGTGACTAATCTGGAGACCAGAAACTGCCCACGGCAGGCTTCTAGGGAAAGGTGCTTCAGTGCAAAGGGAAGAGACATCCAAGGCCTTCATCACCTGGCCTGCACTTCAAGATGGGTGAGGGACAGTAAAATGACCCCCTAAGTACTTTTGAATCATATTTAATGAAGCACAAACTCCTGGAAGCTGGGAGAACAGGGTGTTGCCAAGACAAGTACAAAAGGGTGAGGGAGATGTTCATATGATTAATCAATGCCACCTCTGGCAGCAACTCTGGGTGTGTCCACAGTCGCTGCCTGGCTGTGCTGAGAAGTTCCTTCAGCTACTGCCACTGTGAAATGGATCTTCCAAAGATCCCTCTACCCTAACTTGTCCGAGATCAGGCTTGGAACCCAGTACTGAGAAAACAGTTCTGTCTCTTGCCACAAACCCACTAATAGACATAATAGACACCACAACATGTGCCAAATGTATATTTATACCCCCACCAGACAAAGGGGTCTTTGTCTTTTCTCTCATAAATTACAGTACAGAAAGAGGAAGATGGCAGACAGCTCACAACAGCAGACAACCTAGCAAGGGTGAAGTGGGGTCTCTGTTCCCTGGTGGTCTCAGGTCCTAGAGTTTACACTCCCATACCCTACAGCTCTTAGTCATCCTGAATGCAGGAAACTGCTATCAGGTAATGTAGATAAATGACTAAATAATGATATTCCATATTCCTAATTGTGTGCTCACCTGTCTTGTCTCCCTGATAATGTCTGCTGCCTAAGGGAGGATCCTATCTTCTACCTATACTTGTCCAATGATACCCACACTTCCAGAACAGCAAAATATCCTGTACTTCCCCCAACATGAAGCCAAAGGAAACATACAAATTCAGGGTGAAAACACACCACAATCCTCCCAACACATCGTTGGGGATTTGTACAGCTACAAAGGTAACCAACTTCAGAGCCCATAGCAGGGATGCTATGAGAGATTTATATAAGAAACACATACATACACACACACACATTAATTAATACAACAATCACTTTGCTTTGCTCACTCGAAGCTATGACTCTTATCCCCCTTTCTTGGCTTTACTCTTCTTTTTAAAGCCACAATGTATTTTCTGCCACACAGCTAATACTCCCCTCAAAAAGGAGAAGAGGAGGGAAAAGCACTATCAGTGAACACTGGATGGTCGCATCCCAAGCCCCTTTCAGACCACAGCCACTTCCCTCTCCCCATCAAGGACAGCAACATCACAGTCCCTGTCAGAGCCACACTCCCACCCACTCTGACAGACGGCTGTCTCTCTTCTGCTCCAAAGGCCCTGGAAGCCTCCTTTATTCTCCCCTTCTTCTTACTTGGCGGCAGCAGTCCATACATCCCAAAAGCAGGACTACCTGAAACAAGTGTGACCTCTCATCCCACCAACGCCTCTGAGGAAAATTCCTGCCATCAGATACATGTCCATGGGATAGCAAAGCAGACACCCTCAATGGAAGCTGAGGACAGAACTCCTCAGTACACACCAGAAAGCAAGCCTGGGGAACCCTCCATATTCTGGCTTCTCAGGTAGCATTCAGATACAAGGCGCAGGAGGTTTCCACCAGTCATACCCAACACAAACAGCAATCCAAAGACACAGGGTACTTATCAGGTTATTTTTTTTTATGACCACAAAAAGAAAAATCCTTTATTAGCCTTATAGAGAAACCAGAGTAAGCTGGGCATTCAGCAAACAGGCTTTCAAGGGGGGAAATGACCAAAGGACTCAGAAAAAGCAACCTATCTCTAGCACTATCAAAGAACAAACAATCGAAGATTTAACTTCCCCAGATTTACTCTGCAGTGATTCCAAACTTCCCTAAACACAATCACCTGGCTATTACTTAAAGATACAAATTCCAGATAGACTGCATCAAGATTCTTCAGAACACCCCAGGTGTCTTACCCTAAGAGGAGCGCAGGAACACTGCTCAACAAATCCCTCCCACTTTGTCCCAACTAGGCAGGGAGAAGGGAAACACATGGAGCTAACATGGCTCACTCAAGCCAGCACCCCAGTTGGGATCATCTTCATGTCCCTCACCAGGTCTCACTCCTTTCAAGGAGGGGTAGATAGATGCCACTTCACTAAAGGGTACATAACCCTGACACCCACACAGGTCTCAGGACTCCATAGAACAAACACCTGAGAGAATACCCATGGATGCAAGTCATCAAAAGGTAGATTACAGCTCAACGTCACATCTTTCTAAAACTTAGAGCTGGCCAAAGTTGGACTCAACTGCCTCTAGAAACAGGGGGTTAAACCAATAAGAGGAGGTTAAGGCAGGACCAGGTGTGCCAGCCCTTAACCAGCATGTTCTAAGAGGTATCAGATCCAGCATGGGATGGATAAAAGGACTTGATGCATTTTAAAGTTCCTGCTAACACCCAAATCAACAACGAGGAAAATTTCAGCCAGCAGAGTTAATAAAAAGGGATAGCATAAAAAGTAGGTGTAGTCAGTATTCAATTGATCCCACATCTTCAAAGGAGAAAGGAGCATAAAGACACACCCCTTATTACTTAGCATAAGCCTCACCTACAGAATGCCCCCAGGGTGGCAGAGCAGGAGTCACAGGTGCTGTGACCAAGACCTGCTGCTCAGGTGACTCCACACTTTGGGCATTTGCCAGACAAGTGCTGTAGCACACAGAAGGGATGAATGTGGCACAGACCCTGCCCTCAAGGAGCAAGCTCTGGTTGCAGAGACAGCTCATTCTCTCAAATATTTATCACATCTCACCTGTAGGGTTTTTATCAACAGTGGTATTCAACTCTCTTTGTGGGAAAATATATATACAATTTCACTCTATGTATACATCTTCTTTACTTAACATAAGTAAAGAAGTTTGCAGCCCAAGATTTAAAAAAATCAGAATATAAACTTAGTTATCTCTAGTTTTAAAATTTAAAAATGAATAGTCCTCAAAACAACAAAGTTACAGTAAAGTATGGCTGGCAACTCTGAGCAAAACAATAGAAATTGCTAGCCTAGTAATACAGTAATACAGGAAGCAGTAGAAGTAAACTTGAGTGGGAGGCAGGGGGTGGATGCCAGTGCCTTTGAAGCTAGATTCCAATGTCAAAGTGACCTTTATAAATTGCAGAAGTGATCAGAAAAAGAAAGGAAGGAAGAAACCACACACATACACACACACACACACACACACACACACACACGAGGAAATTCAAACTGGCAAATTTAAATAAAATAGCTGGTGAAGGGAAAAATTTGGTTTTTCCCCAAATGTAAGGTAAGCACTAACTCTTGCAAATACCACTTTTTAAACTGTTCCAAGAGGAACACAGAAGGCCATAATAAGAAAATAACTAAAAGCAAATGCCTATTAGATGCCAAGGCATCAGTCCAGGTAGAGGGGCAGGGGTGTGGGCAACAGAATAAACACATAAATGAAAAGACACAACTATTTTCCTTAAGCAAACATTAACAATAAGCATTTGAGAATGTTTCAAGTGTTTTTGTGCACATAAGCTCATTGTACATGAGTTGGAAGTACGGTAGAGTGTGGATGAGACGCTGCACTGAGGACCAGAAGAGAGGAATGCCTGTCTCAACTCTGTAACTGGCTCTGTGGCCACAGACAAAGCATATGAGAAAACTGAGGATCAAAACAGTACCTCTCCTACAAGGTCACAACACTAATAACACACCTGAAGGAACAGGTCTTCTGGCTCCCAGTTCAGTGGTCTTTACAAATCTACACACACTGTAGATAAAATAAGATGGCGAAGTAGAAGGGGGAAGAAAAACTTGGGATTTAAAGTCATTTGCAGAGGATAGAGGACAGGAAAAGGAGAATCAGGAAACAATAATGGACAATGAAGTTCAAGTTGAGGCATGGAGATAAGAGGTATGAAGACAGGAAATTCCTACATATGTAGTATAAACATAATATAATGATAAGAATGCAAAAATCTCTTATATCCTCATTTAAATGATGCTGTGGAGTTGCTTACTCTTAATATATGTAAATGACACAGGTAAAAGAGATGTGGGAGGGGGGTATGGAGGGTTACAATCCAAATGCATGAAGCTCTTCTAAAGAAACAGTGGATACACGGCCCAGAGGAACAATAAATGACACGGTCTATAACTTTTATGTCGGCAATATAAAAATTCCTTGAGAGTAAGAGGGTTAAATACCAGAATGGCTGACTAGGATTAGGTTCACTATGAAAATTATCAAAATTTAGAAGGAAAGACTCTATCCACATAAAAATGGGACTGCGCCAGTGGGCTCCAATGCAATCATTGTGGGAGAATCACCCAAAAACACTGGAAAACCACAGACTCTCAGCTCTCCTGCAGTGGAATCACAAGGAGTTGAGTCCAAGACACACTCAAGATGATTTTGAGGCAGCCAGGACCCGCCATGGTGGGACGGGTGGGGAGGGCTCACCTGGAATGGCATCAGAAAGTGGGAACTAGATCAATGCAAATTTTGTGGGCAAGAAAGAATTTCTGTGGGTGTGATATTTTTAAAAGTCTATTGTAAGGCTGCTCTGAAGCACCCAAGCATATCCCACTGAATTTAAAGGTCCTGAAGTCAGCAACTACAATCCATGAACCAGAAGTTGTACTCTGTAAGAAGCCTACAGAAGAGGCAACAGAGTGCAAATGGATGAGAGAGATGCCAAGGAGACATGGGTAAATATTTTTAAAATCAAAACATAGGGAAAAAGAAGACAGACTATAAATAATCACTCTCCTGCCTCCACCAAAAAAAGGAATAATAAGAATATAGAAAGAACAAGAAGAAAGAGGAAGGGAAAATTGTTTGAGTAATTTCCATCTCCATGTCAAAAAAAAAAAATTTACACTGAGAAATTATCTAGCAGGCAGCAAAAACCAGGCAGTCACTTCCCATTGCAAAGCAAATGAAAACAAGGAGCAAGGGTGGTCCTGGATAGCTGTTTAGACAATGAGACAGATGGGCTGACAGCTCCTTGCCCTAGGAACTCAGTGATGTCTAAATTAACAACTGGCCACAAGCCAGACACCGAAGTGCTCAAAAGTTTGGGAGGGTGTGTTATAATTGGTACCTTGGCAAAACACGGTAATAGATTAGCAGGATTCAAAAAGCCTTCATTGCCAGACTCTGAGATTTAAGATTCGTACCAAGAAATAGGTTTTTTAAATCTCCTCTATTGAATAGTTGAGCATCTAAAGGACACCTGTCTGAAACTCAAAATATCTAAATCCTATCCTTTGAGCCAACTTGACTAACATTCAAGTTGAACACCTAAGAGCTAGCTGGTAACCGCAGTGCCTCAGCACCGTGTGAGGGAAGACACAGCTCTACACACTGAGGTCTCAGCCTAAGAGAAGCCGATTTCTGACATCATGAAGTAGGTCATTCCTTTAGTCCTAGCTCACAGGCAAGGAGACTAGAGACCAGGAAGATTTATTTGCTAAAACAAGTCAATGGCAGATCAAGGATAGTAACCCTGAGACTACCCCACTGGTTACACTCCCCTGGAGCCTAAACATACTCTTACACTAAAGGTCTCACTCAAAGAAAAAGAAAGGCAAAAACGTCACCATATGCTTTTTATTCAATGTTTCAGAAACAAGTTTTGCTTCATCAACACACAGCCTTCTGGGATTCTCGGGGACCCAGCAGTGTATGAAATTTGAATTTTCCAAGAAGTATCCGGTTGGTGCTGAACAACTCAGTAGTGTTTTCAGGTGATAACCAACCTTGTTCTCTTAAACGTCTGTGATTGGCAAGCTGACAGCTTATTAACAATGAACAAACATCATATTTTTCTGCAGCTCATCTTCTTAACCCTTTCTTTTAAAAAGAGATGTCTCATGTTATAGGGTGTTTTTTTTTTTTTTTTTTTTTTTTTTTTTGGTAAGGGTAAAACCTTTCAGATTAGGCTCAGGGAAAAAAAAGGGCCCTCTTTTTAGTTCGTACCATCAAGTTGCAAAAGATTCTAACATACAGCTCCTGAAAGGTTTGTGAGGGTTTTTCTGAACACCTTTTAAGTGCCATAACCTTAATATACGTTCTTTTAATTAATCCTATTAGCTGCGTAATTGCATTCCCATTTTATTGGTGAGTTAACACTGCAGCAGAGGTGGATTTGAATCCCAGAGCGGGGCTCCAAAGCGCCAGCTCAACAGTCTGAGGACACTTAGAATCGAAAAATGTGAGCGAGGTGGACATGGTTTGAGTCGATTTCCTTTCCTTGCTCCAACTGGGTTGAGAAAGACCGTCGGAAAATATGCAACCCTAGACTAAGGAAGCACAGTGAATTAAGGCATCCACTTCTCCCCACTCGCCCCCGCCCCACCCGCAACCATACTCGAGAGCAGCGGCCGCTGCCAGGCTGCAGGGGCTAGCGGCCGTCACGCCACAGTCCTGGGTCCGCACACCGAGCCCGACTGCAGCACCCGGGCTGCGCGCCTGTGCCGAGTTGCGTCCACCAAGTTTCAGCCCGAGGCGGCTCACCGTGCAGCCGCACAGGGGCTCCCCACCGCTCCTGCCTCCTGCCTCTCCAAGCCACCAGCGACCCGACCCGATGTCAAAACCCAGGCGCGCGGCAAAGCCCCGTCCCCAGCCGAACCGAGCTCCGGGCCCTGGACTGCGCTGCCACGAACGGCCGCGAAGTCGAAGCTGCCGGATTCCGAGGCCTGCCCCCGCCCGCCTGCCTGCCTGCCCTCGCCACAGCCTGGCATTCCTGCGCCCGGCGCGCCCTCGGCCCGCGCAGCCCGCCCTCGGCTCTCCCCGACCCCAGGGGGACGCGGAACCTGGAGGGCGAGAGCGCCCCACGCCTCGAACGCCAGCGCTCCGCAGAGGCAGTTGCTGGGACTGGCTGCCCGGGGCCCCTCCAGCCGAGCGGGCGCGTGGGGGGCGGCGGCCGCGCGGGGGAGGGGCCCGCCGCGCGCAGGGGCCCCGGCGATGCCCAAACTCTCGGCACGGAGTGGCCCGGCTCGGCGCGGGCGGCGGAGCTCGGCCGCCGGCGGAACGGCCGCCCAGGTAGGACAGCGCTGCTCAGCCCGGTACTCACCGCGCGCGGGGGCCGCGCGGCTCAGCCAGAGCGCCAGCAGCGCCCACAGAGCGGCTCGGCGCGGGCCGGGCATCTTCTCGCTCGCCGCCTCCGCCGCCGTCGCCGCCGGGGCAGCTCCACATGGAGAGGGGGTCCCGACAGAGGAGCCCCGCTTCCCTCTCCCCGCTCCTCTCTTGCGCTCGCGGCCCGGCGCTCCGCCCCGAAGCTCGGGCTTCGACGCCTCCACGCCTGCACCCCGGCCGCCGCTCCCCGCCGCCGCCTCGGCCGCCGCCCGAAGTTCGCCTGAAACTTTCTCGGGTGTGCAGCGAGACCGCCTCGTGTGTCCTTCCGCCTCAGCCGCCTCCTCCCTCCGTAGAGCCCCGCCCCCCTGTCGCCGGCGCGGCCGCCGCCTTGGGCACCCAGGGGTTTCCCGCAGGAAGAAGCGCCGGCTGGGCCCCGCGCGGAGGGATCTACTACGAAGCGGCGGCACCCCCGCCCCTGCCCCGCCGCTCCTTCCCCGGCTGCGGCGGTGCTCGAACGCCTTAACTCCTTCGGCGCTAGGGCCGCCTCGCGGGCCGAGCCCCTGTGAGGGTGCCTAACCTCAGCCCCCGGCGTTTGCCTGGAATGGTGAACTTGCCCGGAGCGGCGGACCTCACCCAGCCGTCCCGCGTCGGCCACTCCTCTGTGGCCCAGGAATGCGGTAGGGTCCGACGAGGGCTGTCAAAGAAAGAAACGGGGGCCGAGGCGCCCTTTAGAAGGAACAGAGCCATCACCTGTGTGTCGCTGCACTGCTCATTCATTCGTTGGTTTAGCAAATATCTCTTGAGCGCCTTGCTCGGAGTAGCAGTATGCTCGGCACAGAGCAATGATGCTAAAGACGCACCAGTTGCTTTGACGGCCGAGACTCGGATGCTCGAGTTGTGGCTGTTGGGGATGGCTTTCATGGAGAAGCTGAGTATGAACAGGCTCTTCAAAGGTTAATGCAATGTCGGCAAGACAGAAACACCAGCTAACACTGCAATAGGCAAGGACTGCGAACAACATAAATGCCCACTGGTAGAGGAGTGGATGGATAATGTGTTTTTTATATAATGAAATGCAACACAGCAATTGGAAAGACTGTATTCATATATGTCAGTAGGAATAAATCTTAAAAACCAAAGAGATTGAAAGAAGCAATTGCACGGGTGAAGTTGTGGCACTGCGAGTTAAACCACATCCACTCTGAGTGCTGGTTCCAGTTGCCCCACTTCTGATCCAGCTCTCTGCTAATGCACCTGGGAAAGCAGCGGAGGATGGACCCATTGCTTGGGCCCTTGCACCCACGTGGGAGACCTGCAAGAAGCTTCAGGCTCCTGGCTTCTGCCTGGCTGCGCTGAATGAAAGCTCTCCGGTTGCTTCCCCTTCTCTGGCTGTAACTCTGCCTTTCAAATAAATAAATCTTTTTTAAAAACTGCAAAGGGGAATACATAGTATTTTTGGATATCTAAGATATACCATTTTTGGATATCTAAGTTTTTTTCCAAAACAATACTATATATTATTTGAGGATGTACAGATGTGTAATGCATATAGTAAGAGAATACAACCAGAACACTCATAGTTGTTACTTCCAGAGCAGGAGTTGAGGGTGTTGATCAGGCCAAGGAACAAGTGGGCTTTTAAGAAAAAAGGCGCCTGGGCTCACTAGGCTAATCCTCCACCTTGCGGCACCGGCACACCAGGTTCTAGTCCCGGTCGGGGCGCCGGATTCTGTCCCGGTTGCCCCTCTTCCAGGCCAGCTCTCTGCTGTGGCCCGGCCCAGGAGTGCAGTGGAGGATGGCCCAAGTCCTTGGGCCCTGCACTCCATGGGAGACCAGGAGAAGTACCTGGCTCCTGCCTTCGGATCAGCGCAGTGTGCAGGCCGCTGCAGCGGCCATTGGAGGGTGAACCAACAGCAAAAGGAAGACCTTTCTCTCTGTCTCTCTCTCTCTCACTGTCCACTCTGTAAAAAAAAAAAAAAAAGCTGAAGTTAGCAACAAATTGTGGGGACAGGGGGTAACACCCTGGGAAGAGCCACCATAAAGTATAGCTACAGAGAAGAGGAAGTGGGTGAGTTCTGGCACTGTTAGCAGTAAGGGGAGTCAGGGAGAGGCAGGAGTTTGGGATCAGATTATGCAGAGCTTGCATGACAAGCTGGGGAGGTAGTGAGGAGGCTGGCGGGGGATGGTGGTCTTTTGGGTGCTAGGCAACCAGTGATGGTTTCTGAGTCAGAGAACATTATGGAAAGGAAGGGTGCTATGATAACCCTCTGCAAAACTGACTCTCGGGGGCAGGAGATGAAGCGCCCCCCAGGACCCATCAGGAATTTGTGAAACAGTCCAGGCATGGGGTGATGAAGGCCTCAACTAATGAGGTCGATGTCAGAAGGGACAGATCTGAGGTAATCTTGGAAAAGAAATGATGGGGCAGGTGGCAAAACCCATGTGACTCATTGGAGTTGGAGTTTGCAGTGCTTTGGGGACGGGAAATTCTAGCCACAGAGCCTCTCCCTGACACCCACAGGATAAGGTCCAAACTTCTAAAACTGGTACATACAAGGCCTCGCCTCACCAGCCCCACAGCCTGTCCTCCCTGCTGTGAGCATTACACAACTTGAGATTCCCCAAGCCTATCTTCTTGTTGCAGTCTCGGTACCTTTTGTTCCCTTGGCTTGGAGTGACTCCTGAAGCCCCTCCCCTCCTCTTCTCCATGAACTTCTGATCATTTATCCTTCAGTCCTAAGAAGGCATCCACAACTCTGTAACAAATTCCCATCCCTAACAGTGCTTCCTGTATACTGCTTCTTTATCTTAACACCGATACCTATTTTTCACACAAGAGTCTTTGTATGTCCATCTTCTCAGCCAGATGAAGGTCCTGACAGGCAGGCACCACGGCCTCATTCACCCCCAGTGTCTATCACATAATAGATGTTGAACTAGATATAAGTCAACACTGAGCAAGTGCAAGTTAGGGAGAGCAAAGGCCTAGAAAGTTCCAAAACTGCATTTTAATAAGAAATTCAGGGTTGGAAGTAGTCTCCTTGGAATACTAGAAACTTTTCAAAAATAACAGTCAAAATAGTTTTGAAATTTGTGCAAACACTTCAGAAAAAGATACCATTTCAGTTGTTGATACACAGTGTAGCCAATTTGATCATCCTCTTTCCTCACTAAAGATAGTACTTAATGACTTGGTTATATTCAAATTTTTGAAAAATCATGGGGCAGGTATTTGGCCTAGACGTTAAGACACTAGTCGGAACACCCACATCCCATATCAGAGTACCTGGGTTCAAGTCCCAGCTCCAATCCTGGTTCCATCTCCCCGCAAATGTGCAACCTGGGAGGCAGCAGCAGTGGCTCCAGTACTTGAGTCCCTGCAATCCATGTAGGAGACCTGGACTAGGTTCCTAGCTCCTGGCTTTGACTTAGCCTCTCTGTCTCTCTCTCTGTCTCTCTCTCTTGTGCACGCCATTAAAATAACTTTTTAAAAAATAAAAAAGCAACTATTCACATGCAACTTCTGCTACATTTGTTATAACCTTAAACTTACTGCAGGCCTCCTGTCAGGGACAAGAGGAATAAAGAGTAGCATTATAAATGACCGCTGAAGGCTATGACTGAAGAGGTATTTTGAAATACATATTGAAATAAGTGATATAAGTTGGTAAAAACAAAGCAAAAAAGGAGCTACAAAACAAAGGAAGAAATTGGAATTAGCAAAGACTAAGCAATGAAAATAAATAAGTTCAACCCATCAGCTAGCAGGTTCATGAATATTTACCATGGGCCAAATCCTGGGCAAGGACTTGAGGGATAAAGAAAGAGAAATGTAAAGCAATAATTAAGATCCAGTGTGACAAGTGGAGTGTTATGGGCTCACAGATGAAGGTGAAAGGCAGTCAGGGAGCACCCAACAGCTGGACTAAGAACTGGGGGACCAAAAGATGAACTTAATCGGGTAGAGGAGATTTCTCATGTGTAGAGATTTAGAGCTGTTGCAGGCACAGGGAACAGCATGTATAGGCAAGCAGACAATAGAGATCAGAGTTTTTCCCTGTACTGCGAAGATAAGAACTTAGGAAGGGCTATGTGGGAATGCAGAAATGATGGGCTTGCCTGCTAAGATTAGGAACTGCATAGATAAGAGGAAAGGTAAATCAAGGACTCAATGATGACCTCAGTACCTTGAGGCATTCTGGGGGTATTCTCAGATACAGGAAATATAGAGGGAAAAGGAGGTTTGATAAAGGAGGTCTGAGTAGGCGGGAGATCAAGCTACCTGGAAGGGGAACCCGTGTTCAGCCTTAGGGGGAGCAGGAGGCACCCTGACTGATTCCCAGATGGAATTACACTCTTGCAATTGGCCCCTCACCAAAGCTCAGCCTACATTCCACTGTGTGCATTTAAGTGACTATTTCTCTGATCCCTATTAGAATCCAGGAAAGACTTAATGGTGGTGTTGCAAAACCTGAGTAGAAGCTCAGAATGTGAAATACCAGGATCTGCATGGAGATATCAGTCATGAATGTATTCAGCAGTTTCATCATGCACCTGAATTAGAGACAGTGCTTCTAGTCACAGCAAATCCTGCTGTATAGGGGAGATTGACAGGAAAGCCTTCAGGGGGTCTTATAGGTAATCATTGCTATTCCTCAAAGTTCCATAGCTTCACTGATGAAAAGAAAAAAAAAAAAAAGGAATCCCACAAACTTTCACCTGAAAAACAAACATGTATCAGTCTTCAGGACCCAGTAACAATCAGCAGTAGAAAAACATGACTATGCCCACTACCAATAGTGTTAGTCAAAACTGAAATACAACTGTATCTTTTACTAATGAAGGCTCTACTGTAAAAATTACCTCCCAAACAGATGCAAGACTGGGCACTTCTTTGTTTTCATCTCTACCCTCTCAGCCCCAGTAAGCTATAAATTCTCCACTGTCAAGTAGAAAAGTGATTGATACTGTCTTTTAAACAAATGTGAAATGAGGAACATGGCCATCCATTTAAACTGGGGAGAGATGCAAGGGCAGAAGATAGTCTCGGCATGTTGGAGACTCCCAGGCTGTGGCAGACACATCTGATGCTGAAGAAGGGATTCCGGGATAGACGTCAAGCGTAGGCTGATTTCCTCCACACATCTCACTGCACAACCCAGGGATGCGTGATGAGCTGTCTGCAGAAACACGAATGAGAAGATTTCTTCTAATAATGCCTTGCATTTCTGGAGTGCTTTAGATTTCCTAAAACGCTCTTAAGTGTATTATCTCACTGGATCCTCAAAGCAGCCGTGGGAAATAGGCAGGTCAGTCATTAATATTGCCATTTCACAGATGAAGAAACTGAGATAGCACGTGTCTTGCCCAAGGTTACACAAGTAATTAGTGACAGAACTGAGACAACCCCCCTCCCCGTCTCATTTTATTCAGTCTCATCTCATTGCACCTTTGGCCAACAGTGGGAAACACATCCAAAACGATATTCAGCGTGAGGACCTCTGGGCAGGAGGCCACCAGCTTCTTATTATTTCTACATTTGTATGAACAAGCTGACCTACTGCACTGAGGAAACTCACACTCGTGAACACACACACCCTTCTGTTTTAAAAGATTTTCGGAGCGCCTACCCACTGCAAAACACTTCCTTGACTCTGGCAATACAAATGTGCATAGGAGCCAGCCCCTGAGAGCTAAAGATCACAGACTGTTGAGGGAAGCCAGTGTACAAATAACATAACTACAACACAGACAAGGCACACAGCTGTGGGGAAGTAGTGAGCACTGTCATTAACTTCAGGGCCACTTTCATTCGTCTAGTCCCAAGCCAGCAAGCTACTGAGAGGTCTACACATCTGGACTGGAATCAGTGTGAAGACAGGAACTACCTCTTCCGGTTTATAAACTCAACAGTAGTTGGTTCTTTGCCTTGCCTAGAGGAAGTGCTCAATAAAGACCCACATTCGGAAAGGCCCACAAAGTTAGCCAAACAGAGGGCAAGTTCTAGAAGGCAAGAGTTAACCCCAAGATTCAGATTAGCTCTGAGAATTAGGAGGCAGTCAGATCCTCCCACTGGGTGTAGACCCAATTGTCCCTGCTCCAATTAAGGGTCCAAATAATATATGTAATTTTAATTTGAGCTTCTTTACATATTTTTGCCCTTTTATGAATGTGATTACCTCAATTTAATTGATGTTAAGGGGGGGGATTTTAAGATTATCTTTGTATAATGACCTGTTCCTCATGTGCATGTGCTATATGATGAATGATACCTGTGAAACTCAACTGGGAATCCAAACTCATGGGCTTTCCAAGAGATATAAGCAGGAAAATTTGTAGAGAAAAGCTCACTTTAGTACAATCTGACTGTAAAAAAAAAATTTCTGTTAAAGTATTTTATACTAGGAGGTATTTATTGCCCTTTACTTCCTAACTGGGTGCATACTTTTTATATATGATGATGTAAAAAAGTGCTGAGCTGTATGCACCAAGACATCTCACCAATTCACGAGCATCATAAATCCACAACTGGGTAATTATCAAACCACAATATTACTGCATGAGTCTCAAGGCCTTAGTCACTACAATGGTTATGCAACACTGAATATTTATGAAATGTTATGGCGTTTGTTCTCAGAGACTGTCAATTGTTTCTTTTTTTTTCTTTTTTTGACAGGCAGAGTGGACAGTGAGAGAGAGATAGAGAGAAAGGTCTTCCTTTTTGCCCTTGGTTCACCCTCCAATGGCCGCCGCAGCCAGCGCACTGCGGCTGGCGCACTGCGCTGATCCAAAGGCAGGAGCCAGGTGCTTCTCCTGGTCTCCCATGGGGTGCAGGGCCCAAGCACTTGGGCCATCCTCCACTGCACTCCCTGGCCACAGCAGAGAGCTGGCCTGGAAGAGGGGCAACCGGGACAGAATCCGGCGCCCTGACCGGGACTAGAACCGGGTGTGCCGGTGCCGCAAGGCAGAGGATTAGCCTAGTGAGCCGCGGTGCCGGCCTGTTAATTGTTTCTATCCAGCCTTCTGATAGTCTTTCTTCATGATTAGCCAACAAATTCTTAAGCAGTGAGGTCCAGGCACACAGAAAGTTTCCACCTTAAAATATTAAAAATCTTTATGCCATCTGCATTCAAATCACATTGAAATCCCCTGAAGCAGAAGAAAGGGGACATTTTCTTATTAATTGAGATTCAAAATGGTTAACTAAGTAGAGAGTGGGGCATCAAAAGCAAGGAAGGGGAATCCCATTTTTAAAGGAGGCATAAAAAATTTCCTTCGAAGTAAGTAATTCATCAGGAGATAATTAATGGCTGGCAACAGGTATTTATAATGGAAGCGTACATGGCCCTAACGATAGGGTTTGCTTCTGAAAACACTCTAATTAAAAAGGGAAAGAGTAATTTTATAGTAAAGTACAAATCAGGGATGCGTATGTCTGCTAATGAGCGCAAAGAGACATAGGTGGAAGTTGCTGGGCTCAGACCAGGTATCTGTTGCTGAAGATAATGGCCTTGTAAATATGCAAGTAGGGTTTCCAATAAAGTGAAAAGCACATCGTTCTTATCTGTCAATGTGAAATGGAATGTGAAATTGGAATTCAGTGGTTGTGCCTGAATGTCTTGGATTCTGTCGTGTTTTTGTTTTTAATCATGCCAATCTCTGTTGAAAATATTGCAATATGACTACTCTGTTCTCTTGCTCAGACCACTGAGTCAAACCTTCGACCTCTTCCCTTCTATAACACTTAGTAGAAATGTTAGCAGAGAGAAAAGGATAGGTAGGGGCAAGACAGAAAATGTTTCCCGCATTAAGATCCATGTCTGAATCCTGCAAGGTGCGCCTGACTGCCGAGAAAGCCCTTTGAACAGTTCACAGCACGGGTACTGCAAAAAAAACCTTCCTTAATTGATTTCTTGTGGCCTGGAATACTTGTCCCTCTACTGATAACTAACATTTGAGAGTACTTAACTGAAGCCAGTGGTTGGGGGAACAGATATTTTTACAGTAAGGGAAGGAGTGCATGGAGGGAACACAACCTGACTTATGTCAACTTCCAAATACTAGAAGTGAGAGACAACGTTTCGGTTTCAAAAAAAGGCAAACTGAGAACACACAAGAGGTAGGAGAGTTCTCTACTCATCCACCACTTGGGGTTTTGAGGAGAAGAGGGAAGCCAGGAGAGATGTAGAAAATAAAAAACAGGACAGAACAGTGGGAGAGGAAGGTGAATGGGTGCTCTGGAGCCCCAGGCACCTGTGTAGAAGTGGGGAAGTAGCCCGAGGACAAGCAGAAGAACCCATGTGGAATTCCCCCTTGCCCGTCTCTGCTTTCCTCCAGAAGGGCGCACAGCACTGATCCAGTGGTAGCAGAGACACTCCCTCAATTCCCTCCAAAGACATTAATATAGCCCCTCTCTGGGTACTAATCCATTCTTCCCTTCATAAATATTCATAGACTGTAACACCAATAATAGCATGAATACTGATAATGGCAGCAAACATTTCTAGAGTGCTTCTGCATGTGAGCACTGTATGAATTAAGTACTTCACCTGCTTTCTTGTTGATAACGCTCCAGCCAGCATATGAGTAGATGTTATGATTCCTACTCCACAGAAAGTGACACCTGCCTGAGTCAGTTGCCTAAGCTCACACAGCTGCTCACCAGTGGCCCAGGGACTTGAGCCCAGCTCCACCTGACCAGTTCCAGAGGCACAGTTGATCTTTGCATGGTGCTGCCTGCCCACAGAGTGCTGCCTTGGACATCACGTCAGGTCCATTGCTTAGGTGGCCCACTTGGGCTCTGGAGAAGTGCTCTACTCATTTACCAGACGACTGCCCTCCCAGGTTTGCTGAGACAAGGGCCTGATCTTAGGCCTTGCTGGTTCTCCCCCACGGCATGGGACCCAGTCTCTTGCTTGCCAGCCTCTAACTTCTTTTCCTTGCTGCTGCCACTCACATGGCAGAAGGTCAGGCAATTTTGTTGACTGGTTCCATGATACAACTTTTTATTTTGAAATACTCTGCTAAGTGGTCCTAATAAAAGACAAAACCAGTAGGAAAAGAACCAATTCTGTTTATTGCCATAGTTTTAATTATAAACATAAAAACGTCAATTTTCAATTTAAAGGAAAATGGACTATAATACCACCAGTAATAGCATTTTATAATGTTTAATTAATTGTTATTTATATGCATACCTTTCTCTTTTTTTAAAGTAGGGGAGTTTGTTTTTTTTTTTTTTTAAGATTCATTTATTTATTTGAGATGCAGAGTTAGAGAGAGAGGGAGACACAGAGAGAGAGATCTTCCATTCTCTGGTTCACTCCCCAAATGGTTACATGGCCAGAGCTGGGGAATCTGAAGCCAGGAGTTCCTTCCAGGTCTCCCAAGTGGGTGCAGGGGCCCAAGCACTTGAGCCATCTTCTGCTTTCCCAGGAAAGCAGGAAGCTGGATCGGAAGTGGAGCAGCCGGGACTCAAACCAGTGCCCATATAGGATATCGCCACCACAGGCAGAGGCTTAACTTACCACATCACAGTGTCATCCCCTATATGCATATATTTCTAAAGTTATAATCCATACATACAATTCATGAAAAATGTGTATTAAGAAAAACCTATGTGTGGGTTTTAAAATTTGTTTTACATCAAAATAAACCTATTTTTAGTCTTATTTTTCCATAACTTTTTTGGAATACTCATATATGTGCAAGTTTTTATCCTGCTTTCTCAAGTAATTCATACATCAAACATTTTCCTTTGTTGCTACTAATTGCTGTATGCAGCATCATTGCCTGCAAAATATTCCAATATTAACTGATCTATAGAGTTAGAATTATTATTATTTTTTGGTATTGCGATCTGTAACCAGAAGTTGTCTATCTTGTTAAATAAAAGCCCTTAGAGACAATCCCCCCACACCTCTTTCATTGTCAAGGTCACTCAGTGAGTGGGTGGGTTCTTCTTTATCAGGGAGATTCGGCAGCCCAAAATAGAGCCCTGCTGCAGTTCTCTAACTCATGACCGCCTTTCCCATCCTTCTCTTCCCCTCTTTCTGTTCCTTGTCCCCTTCCTAGCGAAAGGCTTCACTTCCTACTTCACTAAAGACTCTCCTAGCTCAAAAGTCTCCTCCCCTGCAATACCTCCCCAGCCCTCGCCGTTGCCATGCCGTCAGGCTGTCCCAGGACTCCCTGCCCTCTGGCTCTCAGCCTCACCACCATCCTCTCCTGTGCTTGTCCTTTTTTTTTTTTTTTTTTTTTTTTTTGACAGGCAGAGTGGACAGTGAGAGAGAGAGACAGAGAGAAAGGTCTTCCTTTGCCGTTGGTTCACCCTCCAATGGCCGCCGTGGCCGGCGCGCTGCGGCCGGCGCACCGCGCTGATCCGATGGCAGGAGCCAGGAGCCAGGTGCTTTTCCTGGTCTCCCATGGGGTGCAGGGCCCAAGCACCTGGGCCATCCTCCACTGCACTCCCTGGCCACAGCAGAGGGCTGGCCTGGAAGAGGGGCAACCGGGACAGAATCCGGCGCCCCGACCGGGACTAGAACCCGGTGTGCCGGCGCCGCTAGGCGGAGGATTAGCCTAGTGAGCCGCGGCGCCGGCCTGTCCTTTCTTACTGAGTCTCTCCTTCCTTCAATGCCAAGTCTTCTGCACTGGCCGTTGACTTCATCCCCTTCTGCTTTTTCCAGGGATTATTTTCTGTTCATTATCCATCAGCTCCCACTGCCTCATCATTCATCTCTCCCTCTCTATGGCTTAATCCCTTCAGCCAAAAATTTTCTTCCAGTTTACACCCCCCCACACACACACCCCACACATACACACACTTATTGTAGGCTCAAGCAAATTTATCTTGCCTTTTACTCCCAAATCTATTTTTTTTAAAGATCAACTTATTTCATTTGAAAGTCAGGATTATAGAGAGAGGGAAAGACAGAGAGAGAGAGAGAGATCTTCTGTCCACTGATTCATTCCCCAGTTGGCCACAACAGCCAGGGACAGGACAGACCAAGCCAGGAACTTCAACCAGGTCTCCCATGTGAGTGACAGGGGCCCAAACACTTGGACCGTCTTCAGCTGCTTTTCCCAAGCCATTTGCACAGAACTATATCAGAAGTTGAGCAGTATCAGTTGAATTGTATCAAAAGTTGGCACCCATATGGAACACTGGCATTGAAGTGGCTTTACTTGCTATGCCACAATGCCAGCCCCATAAATCAATTTTAAAAATAGTTGACTCTAGGCCGGCGCCGCGGCTCACTAGGCTAATCCTCCACCTTGCGGCGCCGGCACACCGGGTTCTAGTTCCGGTCGGGGCGCCGGATTCTGTCCTGGTTGCCCCTCTTCCAGGCCAGCTCTCTGCTGTGGCCAGGGAGTGCAGTGGAGGATGGCCCAGGTGCTTGGGCCCTGCACCCCATGGGAGACCAGGATAAGTATCTGGCTCCTGCCATCAGATCAGCGCGGGGCGCCAGCCGCGGTGGCCATTGGAGGGTGAACCAACGGCAAAGGAAGACCTTTCTCTCTCTCTGTCTCTCTCACTGTCCACTCTGCCTGTCAAAAAAAAAATAGTTGATCCTTTGCTGTTCTTGCTTCCTAAACCCATTACAACTTCCTCCCCTACATTTATTGAGCACCTACTACATAAAAATAATATGGGAAAAAAGATGGATAAGGCCGTCCCTACTCCTAGGAAGCTTCTAGTTAGCAAAAAAGACAATGAAGGGGCTGACGCTGTGGCATAGTGGGCTAAGCTTCCGCCTGCAGCACCGGCATCCCATATGGGCACTGGTTCATGTCCTGGATGCTCCATTTCTGATCTAGCCCTCTGCTATGGCCTGAGAAAGCAGTGGAAGATGTGTCCCAAGTGGTTGGGACCCTCCACCTGCGTGGGAGACCCGGAAGAAACTCCTGGTTCCTGGCTTCAGATCGGCACAGCTCCAGCCATTGCAGCCATTTGGGGGAGTGAACCAGCAGATGGAAGACCCTTGTCTCTGTCTCTCCCTCTCTCTGTCTGTAACTCTATTTCTCAAATGAATAAATAAAATCTAAAAAGACAATGAAACAAAACAATGCAATTAAACAAGTGTCAGAATAGAAATCTGCACAGACGTAAGCTATAGGAGGGCTGCCTAGAGGAAGCTGGAGAGCTTCCTGGGGAGGTGACGCCTGAGTTAGGCCTGGAGACTGAGTTCAGCACTGGTGGGCAGACTGGGCACAGCTGAGTCAGACACAGCACACAACTGACAGAGGGAACAACTGTAGCAGAGAGCAGTGGAATCATAATGTTAATTTTATTAGTAATAGTAGTATTTACTTAGGAAGTCCTAGTGAAACATTTGCTTAGCCAGTGGTTCTCAATTGTTAGCATGCCTCAGAATAACCTCGGAGGTTTGTAAAACACCAGTCGCTGGGCTGCATCCCCAGGGTGTTGAGGGGGCCTCCCGGGGCGGGCAGGATAATTCACATTGCTAACAAGGTCCCAGGTGTTCTTCATACCCACACTTGGAGAACCACTGACTTAGTAAACTGCCTTCTGCTTGAATGGCCCTAGTGGAATTGCTTTGAATGCCACCAAAGATCTCCAGCTGCTGAATCCAGGGAATTCAAGCTCAGTCTGAGGACCAGTTTGCAGCATTTGATACAACTGACAGTGTCAGTGGCCTCTTCTCCATCTTCTATCAGTCCATTCACTGCACTGAAGTCCACAGAAGTTTCTAAAATACAAGTGTAATTCCATCGCTCTGTACTTAAAACCCATCAATGGCTCTCCATTCGCTGTGGTTACAGCTCAAACTCCCCAGACTGTCACAGAGCACCCTGCTCCTCTGGCCATATTTACTACCTGCCCCACATTGGACAGCCCATGTTCTAGCACCAAACTACTGACCAGTGCCCAGACATGCTGTGGGCTCCTGTCCCCCATCTCTCTGTGTGTGCTTTGCCCGGAGTACCCCTACTCCCTCCCTCAACACCTTCCATCATACTCCCTCCCACCCTCTACACACCTGTGGAATCCTAGCTCAAGGCCTGGCTCAAACGTCACCTCCCCTGTGAACCCTGCCTCAGCTTCATGGCACCTTCCACTGAATCCATCTTCAGTTTGTTTCTTATATGTAACTTTCAACAATTATTGGAACATGTTCTATATTGGGACTTACTTGATTTTACCCTCTATTTTTATTACTTTTGTTACTCCAAACAAACAAAAAGGTGTACTGAATGAATGCTAGGTGTTGGAAACATAGCACAACCTCAGTAAATAGTGATTTGGGTAGGCACTTGGCCGCCTACGCAGCAGAACCCAGCAGTAGGTAGGCAAACAAAAGGGAGGAGAACATAAAGAGAAACTTTGTTAATGAGCAAGAGTCAAACATGCCACTTGACTCCCTGACTGAGAGGCAGAAGCACAGGTTTTAATTTCCCATGACTCTCTCTTTCTTTGATGACACGGTGGTTTGTCAGCTCTGTGGACCAGGTAGTTAGTTATGCAGCTTGCCTTTCTTGCTTTTGGCAAAAGCCTTCCTAGGAGGGATTTATCTAGGGCTAAGGAGCAACATCTGTGGAAAGTGAGTAGGAACCATTTTGGTAGCTGGGTGCGTGCACCGCCGGCAGGCAGCCACTTGCCTCCTGATCCTGTTCTGCTGAAGGAATGTTGGAAGTGTCCCTGCCTTTAGACAGAAAAGACACTGTCCACTGTCCATTCCTTCTTATTCTCCTTCCTGTTCCCTCTCTCCCTCAGCCTGCACATTGGTTGCTGTGGTGAACCAGATCCTGTAGAAACTGAACAGGCTTGCGTTACTATGAGTCTGGGCTGCAGTCCACTCATTTTCTGGTTATGCTGTAAGTTTAAGGAAGCATCTGTCCACTCATGAGCTCAAAATGCCCACGCCTCTTGTCACCTTGCCTTTCCCCACCACGCTACAGCTATTCCTAGGAAAGCAGCCATTTAGATCATGATTCCTGTGTGCTAGGTATTTGGCATGTATAATCTTATTGAATCCTCACAACATCCTTTCAAGGTAGGTATCTCCATTTAACAAATGAAGACACTGAAGCTATGGGGCTGGCGCTGTGGCATAGCAGGTAGGGCCGCCACCTGCAGTGCCAACATGCCATGTGGATGCCGGTTTCAGTCCTGGCTGCTCCACTTCCGATCCAGCTCTCTGCTATGGCCTGGGAAAGCAGTAGAAGATGGCCCAAATCCTTGGGCCCAATTCCCTGGGGCCGGGGGGGGCCTGGAAGAAGCTCCTGGTTCCTGGCTTCGGATCAATGCAGCTCTGACCATTGTGGCCATCTGGGGAGTGAACCAGCAGATGGAAGACCTCTCTCCCTCTCTCTACCTCTGCCTCTGTAACTCTTCAAATAAATAAATAAACCTTTAAAAAAAGACACTGAGACTCAAAAAAGTTAAATATTTTATGCAACATCAATAAGCTAACAAGTAGTTGGGGGTAGACTCTAAACCCATTGTGCAGAAATTACAAAGCCAGTGTGTTATTATTCATTAAAGCCTAAGGTTACAGAGCCAATCAATGTCACAGCAAAATTTAAATTCAAGGTGTCTTGATTTTCAGGGAAGTCTGCAAATATCTATTATATTGGCAGAATTACTTGAATGAATATGTTTAATGTTGCAAGAGCTCACAGAACTTTAAAAACATATATTGATGCTACAATGTGAAAATGACCTACAATTGGAAAAGCTGACTGATTATTCCCCACAGTTCCTTGTCTGGATCTCCTGTAGTCAACAGTCCCTCTCAATTGGTCGCACCTGAGGAGAGATGCGTCCCCTTCCACTGGTCATACATTCACCTGTGATTCGCCTGTTCCCTGGGAACAGTGCTTTTAAAATCCTTCTTCCTATTCTCCTCCCTCTCAAGTGCGAAGTATGACCAGAAATCAGAAATAACACAGTGTCTACAAACATAACTACCTTGACAACATATAAATTATTGTTTCCATCTAAAACAATGCCAGATTTAGTTAAACAATGACGACTCTTTTTTCTTGGTCAACTTGACACCTTAAAAGTGGATTTCCCTCAATATATCTTTATTCAACTTGTGCTCTTGGCATTGTGAATAAACAGGGCTGGAGATAACATCCATCATGGAGTTAAGCACACAGAGTGGGTGATAAAGTCAACAAGAAGCTAAAAGCAAGATTTACCACGGATAAGCTGCCAAGGAGTTGGCTGTAGATTCTAAGTGGACACGATGGCTCATTCATCTCCACCCTTCACTGTTCACCCTGCTTCTGCCCTTGTGGCAAGAGGAGGAAGGTGAGAGAGTAGGGAAGCACAAGAATCAAGTACATAGCATTCATGATCAGCCCGGGATAAAATGCAAAGTCTTAGTAGTTATGTCTCGATGAACACTGTGAGAGAACAAATAAGGGAAATTTTAAAGTGAAAATAAACAATGAAAAAACCCGAAGTCCTACTTTAGAAGAACAAGTAGACATAGATGCTGGGCTTACTTGAAGCAACATTCTGTTTTCTTGTCCTAGTCTGTCTCAAGCCCAGCTGAGGAGGTTCTAGAGTCTGTCTATTGTTCAAAGACTTGAAATTGTTTTCCTTGGATTACTCCCAGCCTGTATTTTTCTTGCCTCTCTTTTCAAAAGTAGGTTAAGGATATTCAGGTTTCCCTCAAGCGTCTTAATGAGTTAGTCATGATTACAGTTGCATCTTTTAAATTGCCCAACCCGTTGAAAGGCTGCCATGAAAGGAGCTTCTACAAACACAGTCTGGGCAGTATTTTTCATTGTCTTATGTTGCAAAATATGAATGAGGAGTTACCTCCAAGTGGCTAATTAGCATGAAAGCTACAGAAGCTGAGAGAGGTGGGCTACTGTTTGGATGGAGTATGTTGCTGTTGTTTCTACAAGGAACATGTACATTGAGGCTGAATGAGAAGCTCCTTGCTAACAAATGTGAAAGGGTTTCTTACAATTCATGGCATTTAAGCAGTCACAGTTTGTTTTTGGATCAGAATCCTCTCCATCATCTACATCTCAGCCAAGTGGTCAACCTAGACTGCCTCTCCCCACCACCCCATACTTTCCTCTTGTGTTCTATTTTTTTTTTAAAGATTTTATTTATTTATTTGAGAGGCAGAGCTACAGACAGAGAGAGAGACATAGAGAAAGGTCTTCCACCCGCTGGTTCATTCCTCAAATGGCCGCAACTACTGAAGCTGGGCAAATTTGAAGCCAGGAGCCAGGAGCTTCTTCTGGGTCTCCCACGTGGGTGCAAGTGCCCAAGCACTCGGCCATCTTCTACTGCTTTTCCAGGTCATAGCAGAGAGCTGGTTGGAAGAGGAACAGCAGGGACACAAACCAGCACCCATATGGGATGCCGGTGCTGTAGGCAGAGGCTTAGCCTACAGTGCCACAGCACAGGCCCCTTGTGCTCTTGCACCTGGCATTGCAGCCTATCATCTGTCACAGTGTGTCTCAACCTTTCTTTTATCATTATTGCCCTCCTGAAGAGCCTTTTTAGTTTTTTTTTTTATTACTCTCTCCCATGAAATTTTGATACCACAGTTTGATGCTTAATGTAATAAGTCAACTTTACTGGGCTTAGGATTACCCAGATAGCTGGTAAAACATTATTTCTGGGTGTGTCTGTGAGGGTGCTACCTGAAAACAATAGCACTGGACTTGGAAGTCTGAGTAAAATCCTTGCTAGCCCTGGGAAAAGTGGGTGGGCATCATCCAATCTACTGGGGGCCCAAATAGAACAGGAAGGTAGAGGAAACATGAATTTGCTCTTTGTGCTTAGAGATCCATCTTCCCTGCCTTTGAATTTTGGTGTTCTTGCTTCTTCAGCCTTTGGACTTGAACTGGAACCACATCAGTGCTTTTCTTGCACCTCCAGCTTGCAGACAAGAGATCATGGGACTTTTCAGTCTTTATAATCACAGTAAATCTTTTTCTTTGTATGTCTCTATCAGTTCTGTTTTCTCTAGAGAACCCTAACACACACATATATATTGTGGTATGAGTTTATATACTACATGGATATGTACACTTTATACAAAAATAAAGTTCAGGGTCAGCACTGTGGCACAGCAGTGGCTTTGCCACTGCCTGCAGCTCCAGCATCCCATATGGGTGCCGGTTCTAGTCCCGGCTGCTCCACTTCCTACCCAGCTCTCTGTTATGGCCTGGGAAAGCAGTAGAGGATGGCCCAAGTTCTTGGGCCCCTGCACCCACGTGGGAGACTTGGAAGAAGCTCCTGGTTCCTGGCTTTAGATTGGTACACCTCCAGCCAGGGTGACCATTTGTGGGGTGAACCAGTGGATGGAAGACCTCTCTTTCTCTGCCACTGCCTTTCTGTCACTCTCTGCCTTTCAAATAAATCAATAAAATCTTTTAAAAAAATAAAGTTCTTTTTCATCTCCAAGAACCATCCTCACTTGTAAATGCATGACCTACCAGACCACCGTAGACTTATCTGGACTCAACAGAAGCAGATCACAGGAAAAGATAAATTTGGGCAAAACTCCAGATGCATGGCAGGTATAGGAGTTTATCCAAATGAGGCTTAGTATGGTTGAAGACATACAGATGGCCAAAAAGGTTAGCCAAACAAGACACATATTGGAGAACACAGCTGAAGGCAGTGCTGATAGAAGACAGTAGAGCAAGGTTGAAGGTAAAGTAAAGAGGCATGGAGACCATTCATCCACTGGGCCAGAGAAAGCCTCATACAGAAAATTCCATCATCCAGAAATGTTCCACAGAAGAGAAGTTGCTCTGAGGTTTGCAGCTGACTTAGACACTTGACTCTTGATCATGAAGAGCCTAGACTACCAGGATGACTGTGTCCCACTGGTGAGATATCTGTTTATTAACAGGAACACTTCATGGTGGTTCCTCTATTCCCTGAGAACCATCTGCATCTCCCAGGACTTTGACCCTCAAATTGGATGGAAGATTCAAGACTTCCAACTTGACTTGGTGCTGTGCTAGGGCGCCCATGTCCCCAGTCATTCAAGCAGCCTATTCAGATAGGAAGTCTGGTGTTCCTTTTCCTCAACTCATTTATCTTCTGGAGATCCTTCCTCTCCCGACCTAAAACAGGAGGAGATCCAGAGTTCCAAATGGGCTTCCCAAAGTTACATTCCCTGGAACCATTAGGATGTCTTAATGGTCAAGTCCCATGGCCTTTCTCATTGATCTCCCGCGCCCAAAGCTCAGTGTATTTGGTGCTGGTACTCCTGCTCTCTCCTTAGTAAGAGGCCAGCCACGGACTCCAGCCTTCATCACTCTTTGCCTCCTCAAGTCTTCCAAAAGCTCCCTGTGAAAATCTTGTCCCTTCCTCAAGGACACCCTTTTAAATTATTTTTTGTTTCTTTATTATTTTATTCAAGAGGCAGAGAGACAGAGCTCCCATCTGCTGGTCATTCCCCAAATACCCACAATGACCGAGGTTGGGTCAGGCCAAAGTGAGGTGCCCAGAACTCCATCCATGTCTCCCACATTAGCAGGAAGCTGGAACTGAGAGTGGAGCTTGAACCCAGGAGCCTTGATGTAGCATGTGGTTGTCTCAGGCAGTGTCTCAACCACTAGGCCAAACAAAGGACATCCTTTTATCTCTTGGTTCCTTTTGATTGCTCATCTGTTTATATGTCTATGTTAATTTAATAAACATTGTTGTGCATTCTTGTGGTAAAACAGATATGTATATAACTAAGCAAAACACAATGTGAAACACGTAATACAAGTATGTGCAAATTATCTTAGCAACTGAAATGAGGATGTGATTAATTCTGTCTTGGGAGGATCATAAAAGGCATAGTAGAGGGAAACACTTTGATTTGTGCCTTGAGAATAAGTAGGGGTTCATAAAACAGAAACATTGGAGGAAGAACATTACAGATGGAAACAAGCGGATGAGAGAGACACAGTGTAATCAAAGAGGGTTAGAAAGTCCATGTGGGGCCAGCGCCGTGGCTCACTAGGCTAATCCTCCGCCTTGTGGCGCCGGCACACCGGATTCTAGTCCCGGTCGGGGCACCGGATTCTGTCCCGGTTGCCCCTCTTCCAGGCCAGCTCTCTGCTGTGGCCCGGGAGTGCAGTGGAGGATGGCCTAAGTGCTTGGGCCCTTCACCCCATGGGAGACCAGGATAAGCACCTGGCTCCTGGCTTCGGATCAGCGCGGTGCGCTGACGGAAGCGCGCTGGCCGCGGCGGCCATTGGAGGGTGAACCAACAGCAAAGGAAGACCTTTCTCTCTCTCTCTCTCTCTCTCACTATCTACTCTGCCTGTCAAAAAAAAAAAAAAAAAAAAGTCCATGTGGGGGCCAGCATTGTGGTGTAGCAGGTTAAGCTGCTACCTGCAATGCCAGCATCCCATATGGGCACCCGTTCAAGTTCCGGCTGCTCCACTTTCAAACCAGCTCCCTGTTAATGTGCCTGGGAAAGCAGTGGAGGATGGCCCAAGTGCTTGGGCCCCCACAACCCATGTGGAAGACCCAGAAGAAACTCCTGAATACTGGTTTGGCCCAGCTACTGCGGCCATTTGAAGAGCTCTCTATCTCTCCCCACTCCTCCAGCTCTGCCTTTCAAATAAATAAATCTTAAAAAAGAAAGACCATGTGACTGGTAGGGAAGTAGCTGAGAGCAGGGCAGGATGAGCGGCAGGTGACGACCCTGGAAAGTTAGCGATACTTTAGCTTTACTCACTACTTAAGTGCACATGTCTAGGTACCATGCCAATGGTTCATTACAGTGCTGGGAAAATTCACTTAAAAAATAAATGTAGGTCCTTGTATAAGAAGAGGCAAGAGGACTGAGAAGGAGATATGACAATGGAAGCAGAGGATGGAGGGACACATCCATCAGCCAAGAAGATCACACAGTTGTTTTTTTTTTTTTTTTTTTAAGATTTATTTATTTGAAAAGCAGAGTTAGACAGAAAGGACAGAGAGAGTGAGGGAAAGATCTTCTATCTGCTAGTTTACTTCCCAAATGGCTGCAACAGCAAGGGCTAGGCCAGACCAAAGCCAGGAGCCAGGAGCCAGAAACTTCTTTCAGGTCTCCTAAATGAGTGCAGAGGCCCAAACACTTGGGCCATCTTCCACTGCTTTCCGAGGTGCATTGGCAGGGAGCTGGATTAGAAGTGAGGCAGCCAGGATTGGGATCAGCTCCCATATGGGATGATGGCATGCTAGTACTGCAAACAGCAGCTTAACTCCACTATGCCATAATGCTGGCCCCAGGTACACAGTTTCTAGAAGCTAGGAAAGGCAAAGTACAGATTCTGTCCTCCAACTCTCAGGACATGCAGCCCTTTCAACAGCTTGACTTCAGTACCACGAGATTCTTTCACACAAACAGATGCACACATGTATGTTTGAGCCATGAAACTTGTGATTTATTACAGCAGCAATAGGACATGCACACAGATGCAGATGCAGGCACAGTGTGGGGACGGAGGGCACTGCAGGCAGAAGGAATAGCACAGCCAAGGCACAGAAGTGCTCTAGTGCTACCACGTTCAAGAATCACCAAGTGGGGCCGGCGCTGTGGCACAGTAGGTTAATCTTCTGGCTGTGGCGCGGGCATCCCATGTGGGCTCCGGTTCGAGTCCCAGCTGCTCCATTTCCAATCCAGCTCCCTGCTATGTCTTGGGAAAGCAGTAGAAGATGGCCCATGCAGGAGACCCAGAAGAAGCTCCTGGTTCCTGGCTTTGGACTGGCCCAACTCTGGTCGTTGTGGCCCTTTGGGGAGTGAACCAGCGGATGGAAGACCTCTCTCTCTCTCTCTCTCTCTCTCTCTCTCTCTCTGCCTCTCCCTCTCCTTCTTACTGTCTGTAACTTCTCAAATAAATAAATAAGTAAAATCTTTTTTTTCTTTTAATCACCAAGTAAGGAGCTGAAGGAAAGGCTGAATGGGAGGCAAGGGCTAGATCATGTGCAGCCTGGCGCAAGACCACTCTCTCAGGCTTGGTTTTAAACAAAAAAGTAAACTACACACTGTATTTTCCATTTTGGAAGGAAGACTGGGGAAGAGCGTGAGGCAGGGAGACTACTTAGGAAGCAATTACGGAAGTCCTGGGAAGAAGTGGCACAGCTTGAACTAAAGCAGTGTGAGCAGCAGAAGGGAAAGTCAGAGCAGAGGACCTTGGGACTCAGCATAACAGAATACTGGGCCAGGGACTGGCACTATGGGAAAGTGGGTGAAGCTGCTGCCTGCATCGCCTGCATCCCACATGGGTACCGGTTCTAGTCCTGCCTGCTCCACTTCCGATCCAGCTCCCTGCTGATGTGCCTGGGAAAGCAGTGCAGGATGGCCCAAGGGTTTGGGCCCCTGCTATACATGTGGGAGACTTGTAAGAGGTCCCAGGTTCCTGGCTTCAGCCTGGCAGAGTGAACCAGCCGATGGAAGACCTCTCTCTGTGTCTCTTTCTCCTTGGCTGTATCTCCGACTTTCAAATAAATAAATTTAAAAAATACCATGGCAAAGAGAAAAGGAAAAGTCAAGGATGACCCAAGAATTCTTTTTCTTTTTAAAGAGTTATTTTATTTATTTGAAAGGTAATGTTAGAGAGAAAGGTAGAGACAGAAAGAGAGAGACAGAGAGAGAGAGAGAGAGAGAGAGCGAGAGGTCCGCCATCCACTGGTTCACTCCCCAAATGGCCACAATGACCAGGGCTGGGCCAGGAGGAAGGCAGGAACCAGGAGCTTCTTCTGAGTCTCCCACGTGGGTACAGGGGCAGGGGCCCAAGCACTTGTACTATGCTCTGTTAGTTTCCCAGCCACATTAGCAGGGAGCTGGATTGGAAGTGGAGCAGCTGGGACTTGAACTAACACCCATATGGGATGCTGGTGCTGCAGGCTGGAGCTTTAACCTGCTGTGCCACAGCAGTGGTCCTGACCCTAGATTTCTAAACTGGACTTTGGTGGATGGCCCTGTTGCTTACCAACATGGGAAAAACTGGAGGCTCCTCCCCATGTTTCTTGGACTTACATTTTCTTTATTTCTGTGTGCACTTGGCTGGTTAGTCCCATCAACTTACAGCTAGACTGTCTGTAAAATCCTACCCACTTTTTAAAATTCCAGCCTTTCCCTTCCTCAATCTAGTCGTTAGAAAAACGAATACTGTATTCAGCAGATATTATTTGGTGCCTACCATGTGCCAGTTACTTTGTAAACTCTGGAGATAGTGTAATGAACACAATGCTTTAAAAATTAACTGGCCTACATTTCAGCTAGATCTTCTCAGAAGGTGATCTGGGATATTTCTATCTTTAATTCAAAATGTCTACCATGATTTCCAAAGTTCTCTCATTTATATCTATATTTTTTAGTTTCTGCTCAAGCTTTGTGTCTCAAACTATAAGAAGTTTTAACTTAAGAAATAGCTTGTGATCTAAAACGGTGCTTCTCAAACTAACTGTGGAACTTAAAAATTTTTTTGTTTGTTTTTAAAAAAATTTCCAAACTTGTCTGAGTGCTCTCTTGCACATGACTCGTACCGGGCCCATGCCACATGTGACTCACTGCAAATTCCACAACACGCAGATTAGTCCATACCCTGCTCAGTGACGTGCATCCACTGGTGACAGGCTTGGATGTTACAGCATTCTCGATTTGCTCCAAGCATTTCTAAATGCTTACTCTCCATTTCAGCACCGTCCGCAGACCACATTGTGAGTTCCCATATTCATTAAGTCTCTTACTCAAATAGTTTTGAGGAATTTGGGGAAAAAATGCTTTATAAATGCCTGATTATATGATAACTGCATTTTTTGTTAGCCCACAGAAGCTATATTGGCCATGCTTGGCTATATTTTTTCCTATAAATAGATCTTAGACTATGTGGAGACAGGAGAATGAAAAATGCATTGGTACTACTTTTTGGCATTTTTTTTTAAGAGAAGTATTTCTTATTCTCCCTTCCTTGTCTTTTTTTTTTTTTTTTTTTTTTTTTTGGTTTTACTTCTGTAATCAGCTATCTCTTTAACCCAATCCCAGCTCATACAAATGAAGAATACCATGCTTGTATCAAGTCCTTGCCAGAGACAGTTCAACTGCTTCAATTTCACCAGCCCTAATTAGATGAAGCTACTTAGCATAAATCATTGTTTCAGTTCAACCTCAGGCTTATGAACTGGAGGGGACTGGGAAAAAGAAGGAGCCTTTTGTGCAGCTGGGGCCTGCTCCTGCTGGACTTCCTCTGGTGCTCCATGAACAAGTCTGCAGCCTTATATTCCAGCTCTTCCAGAACTTTTTCTAATTCTTTCATCTCTAACCTTTCTCTAGTTTTGACCCTAGTAACTCCCATCTTCCCTGTGAATGAACTTTGTTTAGTTTGACACTGGTAATTCTTACCTTCCCTTTGAGTGGTTTCCAGGACTTCCCATTGGATTTGCTCCTGCTTCTTTTTTCAAAAATATTTATTTATTTGAAGGAGAGAGTGGTAGAGAAAGAAGGAGAGGCAGAGAGAGAAAGAGATCTTCCATCCACTGATTCATCCCCAAATGGCCACAACAACCAAGGTTAGTCCAGGCTGAAGTTAAGAGCCTGGAACTCCATCTGGGTCTCTCACATGGGTTGTGGGGATCCAAGTATTTGGGCCATCTCCCACTGCTTTCCCAGAAACATTAGCAGGAAGCCAGATTTGAAGCAGAGCAGCCAGGATTTGAACCAGCACTCATAAAACATCACTTGGAGAGTGATATGAAGAGGCCAGACCAAGCAATCCAGGCAGAGAACAGCATGAACAATGGCCTTAGAGTTTGAGAGCCACTGGGGAAAGCAGTGGGTTCTTTCTGACTAGATCTTGGCCATCAGCATACAATCAGATGGGCAAGAGGCAACAAGGCACTGCTACAGGATTTTAAGCAAGGACAGAAACTTTACAATTTGTGTTTTGAGAAAGATTGTTGTAACAACAGTGTACAGTGTACAATAAAATTTAGGGCCAGTGCTGTGGCGTAGCAGTAAAGCCGCCGCCTACAGTGCCAGCATCCCATATGGGCACCAGTTCGAGTCCTGGCTACTCCACTTCCCATCCAGCTCTCTGCTGTGGCCTGGGAAAGCAGCAGAAGATGGCCCAAGTCCTTGGGCCCCTGCACCACGTGGGAGACCCAGAAGGAACTCCTGGCTTCGGATCAGTGCAGCTCCGGCCGTCTGGGGAAAGAACCAGCAGATGGAAGACCTTTCTCTCTCTTTCTCTCTGCCTCTGCCTCTCTGTAACTCTGACTTTCAAGTAAATAAATACATTTAGGGGGGTGGCCTATATATCTGCTTCTGCCTAGCACACTCATTCACCAAGCAACGTGAGTGCTGCTGGGGGCGGCTGAGCTCCAATTCCGGCTGTGCCCCAGCTTGTTGAAACATCTGCAAGTCATTCACTGCTTCTGTTTCTTCATTTGTAAGATGGCGGCCTGTGTAAGATCATCTTTCAGTTCTCTTTTGCGCTAACATTCTGTAATCGTATCAGGGAGCTTCCTTATTTTTTTTTTCAGTTTGCAGTCTTTTTTGTGGTGTTATTTGTGTCATTTAAATAACAGTTTACAGAAATGAGTGTCAAAAGCTTAGTGCACCATGAAGCACAACTTGACCCAAAGGTTACATAAACCATTCCCAGAATAATGGGCAGCGATGCTGGTTAAATTATTCACACAGCGAAAAGACGGGTTCTTGCTATGAGGGCACAGAATTTGTCTCCTCAAAGGTTTCTTCATTTTTGAATGAAACTAGCTGAACTTAGATGATGATGATGATGATGATGATTGTTACTATTATAAACCTTTAAGTGATAAAGCAAATGCATTTTGAGAACATTCAAGGCCTGTGAAAAATTCCGCAGTTTTCTCCTCTGGAAGTTAATTCTCCATTAACTTAACAGATTCCGCAGAGATCTCTCAGGTTCTGCATGTCCCTGTCATAACCTGTGCACATCTTTGATCTAGTGGACTGTGCTCTGGCGTTTCTGCTTCGTCAGCATATTACTGACCTGATCACCAGAAGATAAAATTCAGGATCTTCAGCAACAGAGCCAATTGCAGTCGACAAAAAAAAAAAAAAAAAAAAAAAAAAAAAAAAAAAAAAAAGCCCTGCAAAGGTTTCTTAGCCTCCCTGCTATCTGATCTTTATCTTCGGCTCTCTTGAAAAACATTTTTTCTTTTTCTTTTTGGCTAGTGATACAATTTTACTATCTTATATCCGGAGGGTTTTTTCTTAATTAAAAAACAAGTGTCTAGGCAGGCATTTGCCTCCCAGTTAGGATGGTTAAGATGCCAGTCGGGATGCGTGGTTTCAAAGTTCCAGATCTATTCCTGATTCCAGCTTCCTGCTATCGTGCACCCTGAGAGGCAGCGGTGATGGCTCACGTAACTACGGCCCTGCCACCCACGTGGGAGATCTGGATTGGGTTCCTGACTCCCAACCAAGGCCTGGCCCAGCCCTGGTGATCGTAAGCCTTTGGAGAGTGAAACCAGTGGATGGGGCTCTTTCTCTCTCTCTCAAGTAATAAAAATTTTTTAAAAGAAGAAACTGTAACTTAAAAGTTTCTGCTGTGTTCTTCTCTACCATGATCTGTCTCCACTGATACTGAAATGGAATTATTTAAATTTAATTTGTTGGATATTTTTGTTCAACTTTTATGATTTAATGGGTTGTTAGCTTTTCCCCAAAGAATAAGTCACTATCTATTGTTGATTTCAAATATATGAAATAACTAATGGCTTCATATAATATCTGTATTTATTCATAAAACTGAAGAAAATTCCTGCTTTGACTATATTTCCCTAATAAGCTCTACCCCTGGCTTCCTTTTCCTGTAAGACAGAGCTGCTACACTGTCCCTGGCATGCTTTTCCACAGTGGTTTGTAAATGAACCTCGGTGACACGGAGATGCCTTAACCAAGTAAAACCTCCTTTCCGTCAGCCCTTAGGAAAGGAGTGTGTTTGTTATGAGTTCAGAGGACAGAAGGAGAAACAGTGGTGATACTACCCATCTCTTACTCTCTCGCAGTCCCTTGTCCAGATGAGATGGGTGAGGCTGTGATGCCAGTAACCCCCTTGGGTGTTGACGTAGCTGAGGGTGGACTCTGTTTTTAGTTGCTTGGCTTATTTTTGGAGAGTAAGCTCACAGGGTGGATTTGGTTCTCAGATGCACAGTGTAGCAGTTCTACTCTGTCAGCTGAGAGGAGCTCAGCCTGCTCATGGTGTCCTTTCTCTACCTCTCAGCCTCCTGTACAGAGAAACAGCAGGACCATCTCTGCCTGGAAGGGCAGCGTATTCTGACGGCCTCATTTACCTGTAGCCCATCTAGAGCATCTAATTTTCATTTGCAAACTGCATATGAAATGCATTTGGGGACATTTGATTAATAATTCTCAGGAATCAAGTGTTTTCTCGCTAGGTCATCGTGACACATAGAAAGTTCTGAAATTCACAGCAAACTTTAAACTAAATGCAATCACACAGAATGTAATTTTAACTTCTCTTTGATCTCATAAAGAAAGTTAAAATAATATTCTTTAGGAAAATCCCCAATTTACAGGCTGACATTGTTTCTTTATCTCCAAAGTGAGGTGAGTAAAAAAATTTCTTTATATCCTATGTAAGAAACAATAATGGGGAGCCAGTGTTGTGATTCAATGGGTTAAGCTGCAGCTTGCGATGCTGGCATCTCACACTGGAGTGCCGCTTTGAGCCTCAGCCACTCTGCTTCTGATTCCAGCTTCCTGCTACAGTGTGCCTGAGAGGCAGCAGATGACAACACAAGTAAGTACTTGCGTCCCTGCCATGCATGTGGGAGACCTGGATGGAGCTCCTGGCTCCTGGCTTTGGCTTGGCTCAGCCCTGGTTGTTGTAGCCACTGGGAGAGTGAACCAGCAGATGGAAGAGCTCCCTTCCCCCCTCCCCATCTCCCTCCCTCTTTCTCCCTCCCTCTCCCCCTCTCCCTTTGCTTCTCTCCCTCCCTCCCCCTCCCTCACAATCCCTCCCCATCCCTCTCTGGTTACTCTGCTTTTCAAATAAATAAACAAATCTCTCTCTTTTTTTAACCATTGGACAAAAAAAATCCATTTCTTTATTCGACTAGCCATAAGGAAGTAATAAACAAATCTTAAAAACAGAAAGGAAGGCAGGCAGGCAGGCAGACAATGTTGTCACTCTAGACCTAGCAAAAGCTGGAGAAATAACATGGTAAGAGTCACTGAAAGGCCGGAATATCACAAATAAACAAATAACAAGCCTGAACACTTTCTCATCCACTTCTTTTGCCTGGCTTTCTCTTAGAGTTGTCAAATGGCTCTCCCATGTTGGGGTGCTGCTGTTGCAAGTGCCAGCTTAACCAGGTGCAGCACAATGCTGGCCTCCAAAACAAATTCTTAAATGCATGGTGCACTACAAGGTTTCCTCATAAAAGTAGCTATATTTATTTTCTGATCTTCAAAGGTTACTATTCAAATATCTACCTCTTGTAATAGCAGAGAAACATGCATTATTTTTTAAAGCTTTATTTATTTTTATTTGAAAGTCAGAGTTACACAGAGAGAGGAGAGGCAGAGAAAGAGAGAAAGAGGTCTTCCACCTGATGGTTCACTCCCCACTTGGCCGCAACAGCCGGAGCTGTGCCAATCCGAAGCCAGGAGCCAGGAGTTTCTTCCGGATCTCCCACGTGAGTACAGGGGCTCAAGGACTTGGGCCATCTTCCACTGCTTTCCCAGGCCATAGCAGAGAGCTGGATGGGAAGTGAAGCAGCCAGGTCTCAAACTGTCGTGCATATTGGATGCCGGCGCTTCAGGCCAGGGTGTTAACCTGCTGCGCCACAGCGCCGGCCCCAGAGAAATATTGCATTATTTTTAAACTAAGCTGGTCACTTTTAAAAGCAAACAGCAAATTTCAGTAATAGGTAATCACCCAGTAGATGAGTAAAAAACATAGAAACACACTGAAGTGTTGTTTTAATGAACAATGTACTTAGAGAGTGTGTCCTGAGCTAACCAAGTCTGTAGTTACCATGTGGCACCCTGGCTGCAGCCTGCAGAGTCAGACTGTCTGGGTGTGAATCCTGACTCTCCCATTCACTAGCTGTGAGATCTTGGATGATCTTTGTTCCTTAATTTCCTCATCTGTAAAATGGAAACACTGATGATACTGACTTCATAGTCCTTTGTGAGGTCTGAATGAGTTAGTAATGTAAAATGATTATAAAAATGTCTGGCATCAAGAAAGCACTTAATAAATTTTGGAATTGGGGCTGGTGCTGTGGCAGGTAGTCACCTCCTGTAGTGCCATCATCCCATATGATCTGATATGGGATCACCCCATATATCTGATATCATCCCATATACCTGATCCCATATGACTGTTCCAAGTCCCTGCTGCTCCACTTTTGATCCAGCTCCCTACTAATGCACCTGGGAATGCAGTGGAGGATGGCCCAAGTGCTTGAGCCCCTGCACCCTCGTGGGTGACGTTGATGAAGCTCCTGGCTCCTGGCTTTGACCTGGCTCAGCCCTGGCTATTGTAGTCATTTGAGGAGTGAACTAGCAGATGGAATACCTCTCTCTCTCTCTCTCTCTCTCTCTCTCTCTCTCTCTCTGCCTCTCTGTAACTCTGCCTTTCAAATAAGTAAATAATATTTTAAAAATAAATAAATAAGGGGCCAGTGCTGTGGCACAGTGGGTTAACGCCCTGGCCTGAAGCGCCAGCATCCCATATGGGCGCCGGTTCAAGACCCGGCTGATCCACTTCCCATCCAGCTCTCTGCTATGGCCTGGGAAAGCAGTAGAAGATGGCCCAAGTCCTTGGGCCCCTGTACTCACGTGGGAGATCCGGAAGAAGCTCCTGGCTCCTGGCTTTGGATCGACTCAGCTCCAGCCGTTGCGGCCAACTGGGGAGTGAATCATCAAATGGAGGACCCCTCTCTCTCTCTCTCTCTCTCTGTGTGTGTGTGTGTAACTCTGACTTTCAAGTAAATAAATAAATCTTTAAAAATAAATAAAGTGTTAGAAATGAATTCTACTGATTGAGTCTATTTTACAATGCTTTGTAGCCATGAAATGCCCTAAAATTCTTAATAAGTATACAACTGAGACTGAAATTATACATGTCTAGAAATTTTGTGGGTTTTTAAAATTTTTAATTTATTTATTTGAGAGGCAGAAAGAGAGAAATACAGAAAGAGAGAGAGCTCCCATCTGCTGGTTCATTCCCCAAATGCCCTCAGTGGCCCCTGACTGGGACTGAGGCTGGAAATTGAGAACTCAATCCATGTCTCCCATGGGGGTGGCAGGAACCCAATCATTTGGGCCATCACCACTGCCTCCCTGGGTCTGTACCAGCGGGAAGCTGCAGTCAGGAGTAGAGCCAGGTGTTAAACCCAGGTACTCCAAGATGGAACATGGGCATCTTAACTGCTAGGCCAAACATCTGCTCCAGACCTGGAAACTTTTAAAAGTAGCTCCTAAAATCCTTCTCCTGGTTTACATTAAAGCAGAGATTGCAATCTTTTCACTTAGAATTGGCACTATAATCCTAGAGACTATACATGCTTTAAACACATTTTAAATGTATTTAAAAGTGAGCTTTCACTTTTACCCTTCTTGTTCATTCTCCTAGTCTTTCCTCTTTTCTACTGGTGTAACATTTTTTTCAATTAGTGCAATTTGAGTCCCAGTTATAGCAAAGATACTGAACCAGAGGCCTATTCTGTACTGAATAAGCTATTATAGAAATACTATCAGAGCCAGCACTGTGGTGCAGCTGGTTAAAGCCCCAGCCTGTGGCACCGGCATCCCATATGGTCACCAGTTCAAGTCTTGGCTGCTCCACTTCTGATCCAGCTCTCTGCCATGGCCTGGGAAATCAGTGAAAAATGGCGCAAGTGCTTGGGCCCCTGCACCCATATGGGAGACCCGGAAGAAGCTCCTGGCTCCTGGCTTTGGATCAGCTCAGCTCTGGCCGTTGTAGCCATTTGGGGAGTGAACAAGCAGACGGAAGATCTCTTTCTCTCTCTCTCTCTCTGGCTCTACCTCTCTCTGTAACTCTTTCAAATAAGTAAAATAAATCTTAAAAAAAAATACTGTCATGCAATTGTTACTAGGGAAAACACAATCCATCTTGAAAAATATTCATCTTCCACTCTACTCAAGAAGTCAAGGCCAGGGTGGATATTTAGCTTGGTGGTTAAGACACAAATTAAGATGCCCCAATTTCATACTGGGTTTGCTTCCCGACTCCAGCTACTTAATAATGCAGACCCTGAGAGGGACACTGATAGCTCACATGAATGGATTCCTGATCCCTAGCTGGGAGGCCTATATTGAATTCCCAGTGCCTGGTTTTGTCCGGGCACAGCCTCAGCCATTATAGGTATTTGGGGAGATCTCTGCATTTCTCTCACTTTCTCTCTCTCTGTCTCTCATATAACTCAAAAAAAAAATTTTTTTAAGTCAAGAGCCCAAGATTGTTGATTATATCAGCTCTGTGTCTTTTTTTTTTTAACTTTTATTTAATGAATATAAGTTTCCAAAGTACGGCTTATGGACCACAATGGCTTCCCCCCCACAACGTCCCTCCCACCCGCAACCCTCCCCTTTCCCACTCCCTCTCCCCTTCCACCCACATGAGGACCCATTTTCAATTCTCTTTATATACAGAAGATCAGTTTAGCATCCATTAAGTAAAGATTTCAACAGTTTGCTCCCACACAGAAACATAAAGTGAAAAATAATAGATGATTTTTTAAATGATGATGAAATCAGATCAGACCTATTGTCATGTTTAATCCCAGTGAGAGTCAAGTTGGGAATTGATAATTTCTTCTTCTTCTTCTTCTTCTTCTTCTTCTTTTTTTTTTTTTTTTTTACAGAAGATCAGTTTAGTATACATTAAGTAAAGATTTCAACAGTTTGCACCCCCATAGAAACACAAAGTGAAATATAGTGTTTGAGTACTCGTTATAGCATTAAGTCTCAATGTACAGCACATTAAGGACAGAGATCCTACATGAGGAGTAAGTGCACAGTGACTCCTGTTGTTGACTTTACAAATTGACACTCCTGTTTATGGCATCAGTAATCTCCCTATGCACCAGTCATGAGTTTCCAAGACTATGGAAGCCCCTTGAGTTCTCCGACTCTTATCTTGTTTAGACAAGGTCATAGTCAAAGTGGAGGTTCTCTCCTCCCTTCAGAGAAAGGTACCTCCTTCTTTGAAGACCTGTTCTTTCCACTGGGATCTCACTTGCAGAGATCTTTCATTTAGGTTTGTTTGTTTTTTGTTTTTTGTTTTTTTTTTTTTTTTTTTTTTTTTTTTTTTTTGCCAGACTGTCTTGGCTTTCCATGTCTGAAATACTCTCATGGGCTTTTCAGCCAGATTGGAATGCCTTTAGGGCTGATTCTGAGGCCAGAGTGCTGTTTAGGACATCTGCCATTCTATGAGTCTGCTGAGTATCTCACTTCCCATGTTGGATCACTCTCCCCTTTATTTATTCTATCGGTTAGTATTAGCAGGTACTAGACTTGTTTATGTGCTCCCTTTGACTCTTAGTCCTTTCATTATGATCAATTGTGAACTGAAATTGATCACCTGGACTAGTGAGATGGCATTGGTACATGCCACCTTGATGGGATTAAATTGGAATCCCCTGGTATGTTTCTAACTCTACCATTTGGGGCAAGTCAGCTTGAGCATGTCCCAAATTGTACATCTCTTCCCTCTCTTATTCCCACTCTTATGTTTAATAGGGATCACATTTCAGTTAAATTTCAACACTTAAGAATAACTGTGTATTAATTACAGAATTAAACCAGTCATATTAAGTAGAACAGACCAAAAAAAAAAAACTACTAAGAGGGATAATGCATTAAGTTGTTCATTAACAGTCAGGACTATGCTGATCAAGTCACCATTTCTCATAGTGTCCATTTCACTTCAACAGGTTTCCTTTTTGGTGTTCAGTCAGTTGTCACCGATCAGGGAGAACATATGGTATTTGTCCCTTTGGGACTGGCTTACTTCACTCAGCATGATGTGTTCCAGATTCCTCCATTTTGTTGCAAATGACTGGATTTCGTAGTTTCTTACTGCGGTATAGTATTCTAAAGAGTACATATCCCATAATTTCTTTATCCAGTCTACCGTTGATGGACATTTAGGTTGGTTCCAGGTCTTGGCTATTGTGAATTGTGCTGCAATAAACATTAGGGTGCAGACCGCTTTAATTCCTTTAATTCCTTCCAGATATGGAGATAAGTACTCCTGCCTGAGAGAACAGGGTGATCTTGTAGATCTATTTGAGCAGGGTGAAAGGGGGCATCCACTGTAACCACACATCCTGACCAGGTCAGTGCCAAGATGTCCATGTGGTTACCAAGTATTGTGTCTTACCTGGTTCTGAATGGGGCCATCTCTCCAGAGCATCTGCACACTCACCAACTCCTACCTTGCAGGATTTAGAATCTTCAGTCCCCACTGTGGCTTCCCACTGTGACTGACGGCTTAACCATGGAATACAGTGGTGATGGCTCATGTCTTTTCCCATGTTTGCTACCTCTTCTCCGGAACGACTTGAGATACACTCCTTTTAGATGACTATCAAACCCAGAAATGTAGACAAACTTGTTTTTAGAACTGAACATCAAAAACCCCCTCTTACCCCACTGCTGTAACTATGTATCTAGACAGTATTTATGAGAAAACACAAAACGTTAATTTGCCTACCAAGGATAAAAAATACCAGGTTAAGAGAAAATCAACACATGGAGCAGCAGATGTTTGGTGTAGAGATTAGACCAGAGTGTGTGGTGTGAGTCCTGGTTCCTCTGCTTATGATCCAGCTTCCAGCTAATGCTCACCCTGGGAGGAAGCAGGTGACGGCTCAAGTGCTTGGGTCTCTGCTCCATGGAGGATCTGGAGCACCTGGAGAGCGAACCAGTGAATGAACGGTCTGTCTCTGGCTGCCACTTCCTTTCCTCTCCCTCTCCCCCTCTCTGTCTCATTCCCCTTCTCGCTCCCTTTTCTTATCCCTCCTTCCTCCCTCACCTATCAAATAAAATGAAAATAAACACCAATTGCCAGTCCTGCTGCCCCCAACCTGACCCCCACGCCCCAAGATGATGCCTACATCTTGCAAACACAGCCCTATCCAGTGCCTGCGCCAATGAAAGCCAGACTTCACTGCAATTCTTTCCCCAGAAGAGGAGAGAGGTCAGGAAATGGCTTATTATTTGGTTCCCAGCACCAAACCCAATGCCTGGCACAGTGCCTGGGATATAAAGAACACTCGGTAAATATTGATTGAATGAACAAATAGATTACCACCCCCCAAAGCCAGCATCCAGTGTGATTTGGGTTGGATTTAGTTTCTTGGGGCGTCTTGTATGCATTATCCTTCAGTTTCCCTATCCGCCCCCTTCTGTATATGGCTGAGTGCCCCGCTGGCCCTTCTGATCTGGATGGTCATCTGCCTGGCTCCTCTTCTCAAATCCTGGGAGGACCAGCAACAGCTGGTTTGCCGGGGGTGGAGGACACAAGAGGAGCTGGGGCTTTTTTGTCTGCAACCTACAATTTCTTTTCCCTAATCCAAGACCTGTTTCAAGGGCCTCTGGCATTGCCCAGGACACCTGTTTCTTGATTCGCTCCCTGAATGCTGTTGCCAGGATATTTTCCATAGAGTGACTCAAATTTGACTCTTTTTGCAGAATGCATTTTACTCTTGTCTGTTCAGCAGTTAAAATCCAGGTAAGTAATCAATAATAGTATAACTTTTTAATAGACTTTTTAAAAGCTGAAAGGACTTGAATTTGATCTATTTTTTTTTCTTAATTTTCAGCTAACCAATCTTTTCTTCTGCAACTGAAATTACCCCTCAGAAATTCTTCTTTCTACATTTGGTTTCAATAGACTGCTTTTAGAAGCATACAGAATTCTGTCCCCCTTAGTTGTAGTCAGCCTTCACAGTTTCTTCCTTTCTATCCCTTTCTTTCTGCTCCGATTTCTGCCCTATCAGTGAAGGCTTCTGTTGGCTCTTGCCTGAGCTATAACCATACCTCCTACACGGTCTCCTTACTCACTATACCAGTTAGTGCTGCCTCTGGTCCTATTAGCTAAAGGGTTTAGAGCAAGCTGCTTTTACGCTAATCCATTTCCTCATCTGCAAAATGGGCGTATTGGAGTATGGATCTTGTAGAATTGTAAATGTAAGCAAATACTTTAGGTGTCCCAGGCTACAAATTCAAGTGTGACAATGCTATTAAAAATCTTTAGAGTTGTCCTTATCCCTGAATACTTCTGAGAAACCCACAAAATTTTTTAACTCAATGAATTTGTTGAATGCTTTCTGCCCATCACTGATCCAGGTTCTGGGGCACAGCAATAAACAGAGCTGGGCATTGTTTCCATCCACACTCTAAGAGAGGAAAAGAGATGATTTTAGAAGAAAAGATATGGGCTGACATCATAGTGTAGTGGGTTAAGCCACCACCTGTGATGCCAGCATCCCATATGAATGCCAGTTCTATTCCTGGCTGCTCCACTTCTGATTCCACTCCCTGCCAATGAGCCTGGGAAAACAGCGCTAAGATGGCTCAAGTGCTTGGGCCCCTACCACCAACCCATGTGGGAGACCTAGATGGGGTTCCCAGCCCTGGCTTTGGCCTGGCCCAGCCCTGGCTGTTGTGGTCATTTGGGGAGTGAGTCAGCAGGTGGAAAATCTCTCTGTCTCTCCCTCTCTGTCCCCTGCCATTCAAATATGCAAAATAATTCTTAAAAAAATAAAAAAAAAATGAGAGCACATAAAATGGCACTAAATGCCGTGGAGAGAAATTTGGAGCAGGCAGGAACAGGGCAGCAAGGGGGATGTTCACTTTGCATAGGGTGGTCAGGGAGGGTCTCATTTAGAAGGTGTTTTTCATGCAATGATGTGTGTGTCATTAGTGGGCAGATCTCGCCTGTGCTCTTAACTCAGTGCTGTCTTCATGTACTGTTGTAGCTATCCTAGAAGACGGCATGACGCTGGCTATGACACACCACTGGAACTATGGGTCCACGGCCAGCGTGCCAGGGCAGAGCCCTGCATGGTTTCCCTTGTCAGTAATGCTGCTGAAAAGCAGGAAGTCAGAGAATGCATTTTGTCAGCACACACGCTCAAGTGTGAGGACTGACCGAACTGAAATCGACTGCAATCGCCTTTCCGTAAGTTGGACGCAAACTTTTCCTGCCATCACAGCCGGCCCCGTGGGGCTAGTTTTGTGAGAAACTGAGGGCCCTGGTGATGCCTGTCAGCGTCTTCTTTCAAAATGAAAAAGGAACAGCTCTGTTCCTTGACGTTAGCTTCGGTTAACACTGGCTGACAGCCCTAGGGCACTGCGGAATTTCACAAGATGGCTCTTTCTGTTGCACAGAGGCCCTTCCTTGTGTTCTGAGAAGATATATACAGGGAAGCTGAGCTACGCTTTGTCCCAACCAAGCCAGACTGGCCATGGCCTTCCAGGACTAAAGCCCAGTCCTACCATGACAGACTCCTTCCTCTAAAGACTGCATGGTCTCTGGGAACCCCATTACCCCTGCCAGCACATTGCTTACCTTGGAAATTTCCCATGCAGATCAAAACGCTACTGAAGAAAAGATTCTATTTTTCTCCCCAGCAATGGATACCAATCTTTGCTTGAGGGAAAGACACACTGTCTTACTCTACATCATAGACATATATGCCTGAATTCTGGTTCAACGGGGACTTTGTATAATATAAGAACTATAAACACTACACATAAAGTTCCTAGCATAATTAATTCTATTTAGTAGGTGCTCAGGAGTTGGCAACTATTATAATTATTTAGGTAGTGGCTTAATGGAGAGTTGTAAATTTATTCTTTATAATTTTTGTCTTTTCAAAGTGTTTTACAAAATCTTGTATTATGTAATCAAAAGAAATTATTTGTTTTAAAAAAAAACACCTGCTCGACACACAGTTGTTTGCTTCCCCTCCCTTTATCCACACTTGTAAGAAGAGTAGTTTTATGCTACTTCCACTTCCTCAACTTGCTTCTATCTGGTTTTTGCCCTGACCATTCTTCTAAAATTGTTCTCACCAAAGGTGCCATCTACTCCTTACTATTATTCCCTTGGGAGTAGGTTGGTGGGCCTGAGAAGAGGCAGCACCCCAGGTACATGACAACATGGAGGAGGTTATATTTGAGTAGAATGGAGAGGGCAGGGGAGCAAGAAATGAGGCCATTTCCTTCAAGTTGAGAGACTGGTCCAGAACCAAAGTTGAATCCAAGCACTTACCTTGTCCAAGAGTCAAGCAGTCCAGTTAGAAGTCAACTCCCCAAGGCCGGTGCCGCAGCTCACTAGGCTAATCCTCTGCCTGTGGCACTGGCACCCCAGGTTCTAGTCTCAGTCGGGGCGCCGGATTCTGTCCTGGTTGCTCCTCTTCCAGTCCAGCTCTCTGCTGTGGCCCGGGAAGGCAGTGGAGGATGGCCCAAGTGCTTGGGCCCTGCACCCGCATGGGAGACCAGGAGGAAGTGCCTGGCTCCTGACTTTGGATTGGCGCAGCACGCCAGCCAAAGAGGCCATCTGGGGGGTGAACCAACAGAAGGAAGACCTTTCTCTCTGTCTGTCTCTCTGTCTCTCTCTCTCTCTCTCTCACTAACTCTGCCTCTCAAAAAATAAAAAAAAAAATTAGTCAACTCCCCGAAGCAGAAGGGAGTCCATAAAGAAGCCAGCTCCAAACAGGCAATATGCTGGAAAGCCAAAGTAGTCCAGAAGAAAGAGTATAAGAAGATGGTAGGTCAGGAAGCATTCCAAACTCAGCAAGTTAAAAGCTGCATTTGCCTGCATTTTCCTGGGAATGTCTGCTGAAAAATCCAAATCCACAAGGTTATCTCTTTCAAAGATGAAGCTTTTAAGATGGGCTCCCAGGAGCTCTCCTATACTGGATATATCAACACAGTGCCTACCACACCCAACTTCCTCTTCTCAATGAAACCGCCCCGCCCACAGCCCCCTGCTCTGAGAAGCCGAGCTAGGTCGCTCCTTATCCAAGCAGAAGTCCTGACTGGACCAGGGACTAACCACTGACATTAGGGCTGCTTCTCCAAAAACCAGGGTTGAATGGGAAAGATGAGTGTGGTCCATCAGAGCCCCTCCTTCTGGCACTTAAATTGGCAAAAGTGGATCTAAAGAAGCAGTTAGCCATGGAAACTGAAGCTGGAAGGATGCCACGCAACACAGTGGGGCCATGGAGGGGGACAGTTAACCAAAGCCACGAGGAAGCAGAGTAGTTGGATACGAAAGCAGAACGTATGAGTAAGCAGCAACGACAAGGTCGAGGACATGTGTGAAGAGTAAACAGAGGGGCCAGCGCCATGGCGTAGTGGGTTAATCCTCTGCCTGTGGCACAGGCATCCCATAAGGGTGCCAGTTCTAGTCCTGGCTGCTTCTCTTCTCTTCCAGGCCAGCTCTCTGATATGGCCTGGGAAGGCAGTGGAAGATGGCCCAAGTGCTTGGGCCCCTGCACCCACATGGGAGACTGGGAAGAAGCACCTGGCTGCTGGCTTTGGATTGGCGCAGCTCTGGCCATTGAGGCCATCTGGGGAGTGAGCCAACGGAAGGAAGACCTTTCTCTCTGTCTCTCCCTCTCACTGTCTGTAACTCTACCTCTCAAATAAATAAATAAAATCTTAAAAAAAAAAAAAAAAAAGAGTAAACAGAATGTGTTAGCGGGGATAGGACAGAAGGAAGCAGAGCTGCAAAAAGGAACCAGAAAAGGGGCGCCACGATCTTGAAGATCTTGTCACCGGTTCCACTGAAAATATAACTTTCCTGCCACCCAGACTTATCGAGGCTCCTGCGCTTTCGATGAGGCCCACCTCAACTTGCTGGGGTCCTGGCTAACCACTGCTGAATATCTACTATGAGTTTAGGCATGGTTCTGGGCGTTTGGGATCCATCCGCGAACAAAGCAGGAAAATCCTTACAGCAAAGCCTTCATTTTGTGAGGCAGAGTCTCTGTTTCAAAGGATCAAATTAAAACCACTCCTCTTGCCTTCACCCTTTCCCACAGTCCAGTCGGTAGGCCACAGCATCATGAGGAGTCTACTTCCTAATGAACACAGTTCACAGTTATCCCCCATATCTGTGTGAGCGACTGAAGAATCAGAAGAAAACAGAACAAAAACAGAGGAAGAATGGAAATTGGGAGATGAGACGTAAAGGCAGTCAGTTGATGTTAGGACAATGACAACAGAGTGTGGCTGCTTGTGTAGGCTCCTTTAAGTGAAGGTTCATATTCCGCTTTGCCATTCACTGATGTGACCTTGGCATAGATAGACCTGCATCCTTCTCATTCCATTCCTATGAGAATAAAGCAAAGCATTTAGCACAGTACCTGGGCCACAGTAAAAGCTCAATAAATGTTGACTGTTGTTGCTGATGCTATCGCTACCAGCCATTCTCTAGCTTCACATTCATTGAGGAGAATGCATGTGCTAGGGGGAGAATTAGATGGCGTTTTATATTCAGAACTTCTCCCTGAAGACTACCGCCAGCCAGACCTTGGAATAATGCTCGTGAGAGATCCTTGTAGTTGATATGTACCTTCCTGGGCACTGTCTAGTGGCAGGAGCCTTAACAGTCCCTAGAAGGAAGGGTGCTAGGAAATGATTAGGAGAGCCATTGTTGGGTAGAAAAGCAGTTCCGCAAGGAGAAGCAGTGTATGACAGTGACATTAGATCAGAATGTTGTGTGGGGGAGGTCAAAGGAGACAGGTTTCCCCCTCCACTACTCTTGTCACCTTTCTAGGAGTAATGGGCATATGGATGTAGATCTGATAAGCCAAACTGGAGTGCAGTTGAGGGTTTGGGTTGAACAGCAGCACTTGGGGAGATAATGGAAACAGAAACCTTCTTTTACCTATCAAGGTGTGAGTGACTAGGGTAGATGAAGCAGCAATGCGGGGAGAGAACTGTGTCATATCCCCAGAGCTGTTATCACCAGGAGAGAGGAATGACTGGGAGAGAGCAGCAGACCAAAGGTGGAAACCTCACAGGCGGAGTCCCAGAGGCATGTGGATCAGAGGAGCCGTAAACGCTCTTCAGGAAGCCCAAGCTATCTTTGCTTCAGTGTTTGCACGGCAGCATACCAGAACATATCACATCAGAGAGGACCGCAGCTTGCACTTCGGTTGCAGAAGTAGATGGCTGGTCTGAGGCTGTCTTCAGGCGTTCCTGGTAAGGATACTCACTACTGTGCTCCTATAAAGGCCTTCCTGGCATTTTACACCCCTCCAAGCAGCATGCGAAGAGGCCCTGGATCTGGATTAGGACCACACACACGTATCTGAAATATATCATTTGAGCCAACTGATCATGAAATACTCAAACCAGAGTCTTGTTTGCTGCCCCTGTTCTCAGGCTCCAGGACAGAACATGTGCTCTGTAATTCTTGTGTCTGGACTGTGTATCTATGAGAACACCCAGGGCACAGCTTAGATGAGCCACCTTGCACAGCATGAGTGGAGCTTCCGGCATAGGCAGGATGAGGTCACTTCCTGCATTGGACCCTGTCGGGCTTGAAGACATCCTTGGGAGTGAGCCTTTTTCTTTCCCAAACAGGGAAACATGGATGGCAGGATAGGACCGCTCCTGGGTCAGGATGGCCTGTTCCACAGGGTTGGCAGCATTGAGCTCAACAGTGTGGAGCTGAACAAAGCTAGGTTACAGCTGCCAAGAGTTGGCACACAAGTTAAGAGGACAGATTCTGGAGCTGGGTTGCCCACATTCAAATCTCAGTTTTTATTTCTATCAAATTATGAATCTATACCAACATAGAGGAATTATCTTCCTGTGTATTTCAGTTTTCTCAACTATACAAAAGCAATCATAACAGCACATGTCCCACAGAGTTACTATGAGTATAAATTAGTTAATGTAAGTAAGTCCTTACAGTAGTTCCTAGCATGTAGCCAGTGCCTGTGGATACTATCCTGGAGCAGAGTTAAAAGAAGCCTTGAGCTACCTGAACACAGTGTCAACCTCAGAACAATAGGCACATTTCCATCTATTTTAGGAGCCATCACTAGGGCAAGCACACAGAAATGAACAATGTGGTTGGAGCATCTCTTGAAATGTCGAGGTGACCTCAAGTGACCAGGCTGTTTCTTAATCCAAAACCACAGACATCTGGCTGCACTAAACTTGGTCCAGAAACACCACACATTTCTGAAGACCGTTGGGGAGGTATTGATGTTTCAGGCAACCCAGGACTCCTGGAACTAGAGCACTTAGAAAGCACAGTTGGGCAGAGTGTGTTATAGAGGTGTTCAAGGGCATCTTAGGACATCTTAGGTCCAGGAAGAGCAGAGTCCATCTCCTAGGAAGTCATGCAGGATACTCAGCACTTGGTAGCCACAGATCAAGGGGCACCAGGGTCTCTGCAAACCAGTCAGACACTTCTAGGAAGCCACCTTCCATTCTTTGTCTTTCAAATGCAGCTGATAGGGGACAAATGAGGTTGTAGACCCTCACAAGATCTAATTTCATGGACCCTTCTGGCCCCAGGAACAAGAGGGAAATAGACAGGATCAAAACCAGAGTAGACCTAGTAGAGGCCCAGCCATTTGCTCTTCTTTCCCATGAAGTGCTCCCAATGCCCTCTTGGGAGAAGTAGAGATCCAGTGGATCTAAGGCCTATAAATTCCTATTGAGTCTCAATTTATTGGTGTTGTGGTAGCCACAGGATTACCAGGTAAAGTTCAGGACACCTGGTTAAATTTGAATTTTGGGGGCCAGCACTGTGATGTAGTAGGTTAAAACTCTGCCTGTGGTTCCAGCATTCCATGTGGGCTCCAGTGCGTGTCCCGGCTACTCCTCTTCCAATCCAGGTCCCTGCTAACTGCCTGGGAAAGCAGTGGAAGATGGCCCAAGTGCTTGGGTCCCTGTGCTCGTGTGGGAGATCTGGAGGAAGCTCCTGGTTCCTGGCTTTGGTTTTTTTTTGTTTTTTTGTTTTTATTTTTTTTTTGACAGGCAGAGTGGACAGTGAGAGAGAGAGAGAGAGAGAGAAAGGTCTTCCTTTGCCGTTGGTTCACCCTCCAATGGCCGCCGCGGCCGGCGCACTGCACTGATCCAAAAGCAGGAGCCAGATGGTTTTCCTGGTCTCCCATGGGGTGCAGGGCCCAAGTACTTGGGCCATCCTCCACTGCACTCCCTGGCCACAGCAGAGAACTAGCCTGGAAAAGGGGCAACCGGGACAGAATCCGGTGTCCCAACCGGGACTAGAACCCGGTGTGCCGGTGCCGCAAGGCGGAGGATTAGCCTATTGAGCCGAGGTGCCGGCCACCTTTTTTTTTTTTTTTTTTTGACAGGCAGAGTGGACAGTGAGAGAGAGAGAAAGGTCTTCCTTTGCTGCCGGTTCACCCTCCAGTGGCCACCGCGGCACAGAGCTGGCCTGGAAGAGGGGCAACCGGGACAGAATCCAGCGCCCCGACCGGGACTAGAACCCGGTGTGCCGGCGCCGCAAGGCGGAGGATTAGCCTAGTGAGCCACGGCGCCGGCCCAGGTTCCTGGCATTGGATCAGCCCAGCTTCATTGCGGTCATTTGGGGAGTGACTCAGCAGATGGAAGACTTCTCTGTCTCTCCCTCTCTGTCTGTAACTCTGCCTCTCAGGTAAATAAATAAATCTTTAAAAAACCAGAATTTTGGATAAATAATGAATAATGTCTTAATATGTCTATCCCAAATATTGTGTGGCAAATACTTATACTAAAAAAAAGTATTTGTTGTCTACAATTCGGATTTAACTGGGCATTCTATGTTTTTTTTTTTTTTTTTAATCTGGTAACCCCTTTGGGGGATATGGTCATGGAAGGCTGAAAGAAAGGTACAGCCTCCAGCTGAACACAAAGAGCAAAGGATTCTGGAACCCTCACTTCAGAGGGGCTCCATAATGCTACTGGCACAGTCAGTTCAAGTCGTTGAGAGCGAGGCCGGTCTGGATGCTTAACCGCTCTAATATCAAGGGCTCTTGTGAGTCAACGGTTGTGAGAAACTCCCAGTGTACGCCTGGTGTGGGCTTCCAGGCCACAGCTGAGCCATGACCCAGTGTTCTGCTCTCCCAGCAGACACGGGAAGTCCTATGTACACAAGTGTCCTTTTGCCCCCAGATAGAAACCTTACATTTCCATGAACTGCTGGAGCTGGAATAAAAAGCAGAACAACCGGGCATGCCCACCAGAAGGCAGAGACATGCTGAAGCAGCAAGCACTGCAAGACTTGGCAAGGTCTGGCCATGAACCTGTGATCTCAAAGCCAACAGCCCCATTGTCTGCAATTTGCCATGTCTACAGAATAGATAACAGCATCCACCTGAGACCACAACCCCTCATCTCCCTTCAGGAGACTGAGTTGCAGAGAATCAGCTAGACATGCAACCTCATAAGTTGAGGGATAGCACCTACCCCCAATTCCCTCAAGATGAGAATAGGTAGTAGTCAGGAGTAATGATGTAGTATAAGACTGGGTTTCCTAAACTGAAATAGTCCAGAACCTCAGAGATATAGAGTCCAAAAGTTAGGTTACCAATAGCCAGGAATAAAGAACTTTCTATAGGAAGAATTTGACATCTAGCTTTGTCATCGACTTGCATAAGCCAATAGAATGGGGACATATGTGACATGTGCCAATTCTGAGCTGTAAGAGCCATCATGTGGTTCCACCATTGTTCTTTTCCTTTGTGATGATGTTATCATGTTCCAAACAGGACCAGCTCCATTGATTTGGATCACGAATGGAAAAGACATGAAACATGGCAGCAGTAATCTTAACATGAACATAAATTAAATCTATTTTTATTAGGAGAGGGGGATTGTTTGTCACCGCATAACAACCTAGCCAAAATTGATGTCACATTTGTAGAGTCATTGAAGCTAATGTACAATAATATGGAAATCAGAGAGTCTTAATGATGTGAGAACAGTGTCCTCCAAGAAAGCAAGAGAGCTCAATACACTGCCAGGCATCACTGATGCTTCACGTACCCATAGGGTACCAAGACTGTTGTGGTCCAAGTTCTGTTTGGCAAAGTAAATTTGTACCATTTAATGGCAGAGAGAGAGAGAGTGAGTGAGAGAGAGAGAGTGAGAGAGAGAGAGATCTTCCATCTATTGCCTCACTCCCTAAATGCCCACAATAGCAGGAAATAGACCAGGCCAAAGCCAAGAACCTGGAAATCAATCCAGAAGTCCCATATGGGTAGCCAGGACTCATGCACTTGAACCATCACCGGATGCCTCTCAGAGTGTGCATTAGCAGGAAGCTGGAATCAGGAGTGCACCCAAGACTAGAATCCAGGCACTCTGATATGGGATGCAGGCACCTAAGTAGCATCTTGCCTATTGGGTCCAATGCCCACTCAAATTTGTATTGTTTTGAAGATGCTGCTAGCTATAGAAGTTTCTAAAAGGAGCCAACAAATCTGTTTGGTGTGTACATAACAGTAAAAAAACACAAACACAAGCAGAAAACCAGAGCCGACAGAACTGGGAGATATCAGGGAGTCAGAGTTGCGTGCTGAAGGGAAACAGCATTGCTGTAGGTGTATTTATGACCTACTTCAACATATTCAGAGATGTCAGCAATTTAAGGGTTGGTAACATAATTTCACAAAAAGAACAGCCTCAGTTGTCTAATTCTACCACAAGCCCCAAAGCAACCTGTCCATTTCTAGGGCACACAACTGCTTTGCTGGGTAACAACGGCAGTGACAACAACAAAAGGTAGCAACAAATGATCAGATCATGGGTACTGAACTGTGTTAAAGTATCAGTAGACATTAAACAGGGCACTGCTTTGCCACTGCATATGACAAATTAGGCTATTAACAGGGCACTTCAAGACTAAAGTCATCTTTTTTTTTAAAGATTTATTTTATTTATTTGACAGGCAGAGTTACAGAGTTACAGAGAGAGGTAGAGACAGAGAGAGAGGTCTTCCATCTGTTAGTTCACGCCCCAGATGGCCGCAACGGCTGGAGCTGCACCAATCTGAAGCCAGGAGCCAGGAGCTTGACTCAACACTACATACGAAAGCATTTCCCATTTTGGGCCCCATTTGTTAAACTGTTAAAGCACTACTCTGTGCATGGTATGATGTTTAGCAGCATCTCTGATCTGGCCCATTAGCTGTCACAACTGTGACAACCAAAAATGAATCCAACATTGCCACATGTTCCCAGGTTGACTTCCTGCTCTAAAGGAATGAAACTAGTGGTAGGGAATTAGAAACCTTGGCATACTGGGTGAAAATATTTTTGAGCAGGTCTTTCGATTTATCTAATTAGTTCCAAGAGTTAGTTACTCATGTTGCTTATAAATCAAGCCATCCCTATCCCAATTATTAGTAGTGCTATTGACTGAGTACCCATTTTAAACAGTGAACATAATTTGCATTCAGTATAGCATGAACAGTAAGCACTTGGCTCTGGAGCCGGGCAGCCTGGGTTGCACCTAGGTCAGCCATTTGTTTGCTTTGTAATCTCTACCTCTCTGTCATTGTTCCCTCATCAGTACAATGACAAAATGGTAGCAAATATGAAATAACAGGGTTGCCGTGAGAATTCACTGTATCAATACACAGAAGGTACTCAGAATAGAGTAGAGATTAGAGTATAGAAAACAGTCAACAGATGCTTGTTGTTATTCTTAACCCTTCAAGTTAGGCAACATCATATTTAGGGAAATCAAGTCTGTATTAATGAGTTTTTCATTGCTATGACAAAATATCAGAGGCACCCTAACTTTCTAAAGAGAAGAGGTTAATTTTGGCTCACAGTTTTGGGGTTCACAGTCCAAGATTGGGGGGCTAGACCCCATTGGTTCATCATCGTGTGACAGCGTCCTTTCTGGCAACATCCTGAAGATACACAGGACGTCACAGGGAAGGGGCAGTGAGTGCATATGTCCATCTCTGCATCTCTGTCTTTCTGTCTCCGTCTCTCTCTCTCTTTTTTTTTTTTTAAAGATTTTTTTATTTATTTGAAAGATAGAGTTACAGAGAGAGATAGAGACAGAGAGAGAGGTCTTCCATTCGCTGGTTAACTCCCCAGATGGCTGTAAAGGCTGGAGCTGGGCCAATCTGAAGCCAGGAGCCAAGAGCTTCTTCCGGGTCTCCCACACGGGTGCAGGAGCCCAAGGACTTGGCCCATCTTGTACTGCTTTCCCAGGCCATAGCAGAGAGCTGGATCAGAAGAGGAGAAGCCGGGACTAGAAGTGGCACCCATATGGGATGCCGGCACTTCAGGCCAGGGCTTTAATCTGCTGTGCTACAGCGCCGGCCCCTGTCTCTCTCTTTTTTTAAAAGGATTTATTTATTAGAAAGAATTACAGAGATGGAAAGAGGGAGAGAGAGAGAGAAAGAAAGATCTATTTTCCATCTGGTGGTTGGCTCCCCGGATAGCCACAATGGCCAGGGCTAAGCCAGGCTGGAGCCAGGAGCCAGGAACTCCATCCAGATCTCCCATGTGGAGACCTGGGCCATCCTCCATTACTTTCCCAAGGCTATTAGCAGGGAAGGAGCTGGATCAGAAGAGCAGCAGCTGGGACAGGAACCAACACCCATATTGGACGCCGGCGTTGCTGGTGGTGGCTTTACTCACTGTGCCACAACGCCGGCCCCTCTATTTCTCTTTCTATGCGATCATTCTCCCTTTCCTTCTAAAGCCACCAGGTTTCAACCATGAGGGCTTCAATGACTTAATGCAGTCGAAGTACTTCTCAAAGGACCCATTTCTAAACATCATCACTGCATTAAGTTTCCATCCTGTTGGTAGCACTAACTCAGGACTTTGCTGATTAAATTCCTGAACTGAGGGAAAGGCAAATATTCAGATCCTAGAAACGTCCAAAGTCACACAGCTGCTAACTCATTTGGCGGCAAACAGAAGAGGCATGGCTCAAACTCTAGGACTGAGGCGTTTCTCTCTGCACCCAAACCAGCTGGAAAACATGTCCAGTCTGCGAGGAAGAGTTCCTCTTCCCAGGGCTAAAACTTGGGAGGTGCCCACTCGGCAGGCAGGTGTTTGCATGGGATAGTGGAAAGACCCACCAAACAGAGGCAGAGAGGTGTCCTTTACCATTGAGGAGCTGTGTGAAGCTGGACAGACCTCGCCAACATCCTGGGGCAGTTTACTCATCTGTAAAATGGACACAAAACACATTGCTCTGTGATCTTCACAGTTGTGGTCATTATCATGTAGGCCCTCAGCAGATCTGCGCTGTCTGCACAAGACCTTGGTCATGGCCTGCTTCGCTCACAAAAGGGGGTCTTCCTGGCCGCGCAGCCGCCCAGGGCCGCCCCCGCCCGGGGCCAGGGTGGGCAATCTGGGAGGTGACCCCAAGTTGGAGGCGGCAGCTGCCGCTTATCTGTAGTTAGTCAGCGGCCCAGACAGATGAGGTGTCCGTGGTGACCTTCCTGCCTCAGTGAGTGTGGGAACTCGGGGCTTCCCAGGGCGAGGCAATGGGAACATAAACAAAATGGCCCCTGCGGAAGCTCGGGCGGCTCCTCCGCCCTCGGCACTGCCCTGGCCCCGAGGCAGCTGGGGGAGATGGGGGCCGGCATCGCGGCCACAGCTGTCCCGGGACCCCAGAGAGCCCGGCTCCGGCTCCGGGCGCTGGGGGCGCTCCTACCTGACTCGCCCCAGGGGCGGGCGTTTCCCGGCAAAGGCCCACCCAGCGCACGTGCACCTTCGCCAGGTCAGAAACGCGCGCTCCTCGGGGGACCGGCTCCTTCCCGCCTCTTCCCTGCGCAGGCTCAGCGCAAGGCTTAGCGGCCAGGGCAAGGCTGGGCTTCTCAGCTCTGCGGGCACAGGGCGGCAGACAGAAGCCCGGGGTCAGGGGTTGGGGGAAGACCCTCAGGCTCAGCCCTTGCAAAAATATCTGAGGCACCCAGCTTTTTAAAGAAGAGGTTAATTTAGGCTCACAGTTTGGAGTTCACAGTCCAGAAAGCTGCTAGAGCTCCGTCTGGGGTCTTCAGGATCAAAACCGGCCCTGGCTGCCCTCTGGGTAGATGGACTGCCAAGTCGGCCTTCTGTGGGGTAGCCTCTTACTCCTCAGTTCCTTGCCGTCGCCTCCCCTTCGGTTCCTCCGGGAGTGATTCCGAGACAGAAAAACACTTTCAACTTGTTTTCCTGACTTCCCGTCTTTCCTTAGCTTTCTTCCTCCCCGCCAGTACCTGCTCTCTATTTGTCAGACACCATAAAGACATTAAGGCGAATTACCCAGCAAGCATGATCAAGCCGCGGGGCCAGCTTTTGGCCTAGGGGTTAGGCCGCTGCCTGGAAGCCGGCGTCCGGTATCAGACTGCCTGGTTGGAGTTCATTCCAGCTTCTTGCTAACGTGGGCTCTGGGAGGCAGCAGTGTTAGCTGCAGTAGTGGGGCCCCTGCCATTCACATGGAAGGTCTGGAGTGAGTTCCCGGCCTTGGCCTGACCCAGCCCAGGCTGTTTTCAGGCATTGGAAGCATTTTGGGGTGTGGATCTCTTCATAACTGCATAGATAAATAAATGTATGTTTATCACTTCTCAGCAGTCGCATGCTAGCTAGACAGACAGATACTGGAGTCAGGGTGCTGTGAGTGCCAGGGTCAGCAGGTGCACCCAGGGTCCCAGGGAAGCCTGCTGGAGAAAAGCTGTTTGCGGCTGGTGCGGCGGCTCAATAGGCTAATCCTCTGCCTGCGGTGCTGGCACACCGGGTTCTAGTCCCGGTCGGGGCACCGGATTCTGTCCCAGTTGCCCCTCTTCCAGGCCAGCTCTCTGCTGTGGCCTGGGAGTGCAGTGGAGGATGGCCCAAGTGCTTGGGCCCTGAACCCGCATGGGAGGCCAGGAGAAGCACCTGGCTCCTGGCTTTGGATTGGCGCGGTGCACCGGCCACAGCAGCCATTGTAGGGTGAACCAATGGAAAAGGAAGACCTATCTCTCTGTCTCTCCCATTGTCCACTCTGCCTGTCCAAAAAAAAAAAAAAAAAAGAGCTGTCTGTTTGCGGTGAGCCTGGAAGCCTGAGAGCTCATCAGGTGAAGAGTGAGCGGAGAGGGGAGAAGTGGGGGTGGGGGGAGGGTCAGGGGAGGGGCATCACGTGGGAAGGTGCTGAGGCACGGCAGAGCATTTGAGGAACCAAAATGAATAGTGCAGCTGGTCGTGCTGCATGACCTGGGCCTCGCCCTCTCCCTTGAGTAGCGCTTTGTTCCTAAACGCTTCTGCCAACTCACCCACCGTGAAACCTGTCCTGTATACACTTCCTTTGAGGCACTGCTTTCTTCCTTCTATGACTGCAATCTCAGCTGATCATTTCCTAAAACAGGCTTGCAGTCCGAAAGCTTAGAATCGCAACAGGATTCTAGTTCACTGTGCAGCTGTGAGCAAATGACTGATCTGCTCTGAACGATGGCTCCCCCTCAGTGAGGCGGGCTGAGCATTGTGCTACTAGAAACATTTAATGAGTGCTTACTTCATGCCAGCGCCTCCCCCTAATGCTGATTGCTTTTTGTTGTTTGTTGCATTTACTTCTCCCAAGCATCATGAGGTAGGTAGATTCCTAAGAATCCTGGCTGTAACACTAACCACAGTTGTGCTTTGTGACTACTAAGGACCAATGCAGAAATTGAAACATTATTCCGGTGTTCAACAAGTGCAAATCTAATGAATAAATTCATTTGTTAGACGTCACAACAGTTTTTGGCTATACACAATGAAACGAGTCACGAAATCTTCTGTGGCTGTCTCCTGGACAAACCAAACAAAAAGTGGTAGCAAGAATGAAAAATGTTGTTATCACTAAAGGGCTGATTGCCTGCAGTGCCAGACCACGGAAGGGAGAATTCCACAGATGTGACCCTGAACCTGCACAGTTTACAGTCTGCTGACTGCCAGTGCCTGGAACAATACGCAGATATCAAAGCAACGGCTCAGAACCAGTGGGTGAAGAGCCACTTAGGTTGTGTCAAACTCATTGCCTGCGAAGGGGAAAGGTCTTTCGGGAGACAGAAAGAGCTTGGAGAAATTCATAAACTCATGAACTTGCAGTAGAATTCAAGGTTAGGCTGGAGCCTGAAGTGCCTGCATCTCTTGAACCTATCTCTCCTCTTTGTATTGTTTTACTTATTGATTTTTTCACTCCAAACTCCAATTCTGGGAACTAATTTATACGTACTATATGTTCTAATGCAGTAATGACATGTTAAATTCTCAAGTTCTGAAACTCCATATAAGTGTGAAAGTTTGTGGAAATAGTATTAAAAGGTAAGTTTATTTTGATGAAAAAAAATGGAAATCGGTAGTTTTTATGTAACACGCACTTTCATAATTCATATTTTGCATACAATTTTTAATCCATCCACGGTTTTTACATAATATGCATTCTTACAACGCATGTGCGCATGTGTGTCAGGGTGTGTGGGTATTTTTGTGCATGTTTACGTGTGTGTGAGTGACTTCCTATACTTACGCTCCCCTAGTTGGCCAGAAATGGCACTGTCTCCCCCTCCCCCAAAGCAGCCAGTGTGGGAGAACTGACACCAAAAACAAATGAGGTGAAAGAAGATAACTGTGGTTTGATGTTCACAGATCAGATGAAGGGCAATGAATAAGAAAGTCAATGACCTGAAAATGACTGAAGTCAGGCACCTCCTAGGGATTGTAATCAACATTTGTTTAAACGCTTGTGAAGTATTTCGAGCTATAATATTCATTTCCCTGCTCACACAGCTTGGAGGTTAAGAGCACATTCTGGGTTCAAGTGCAGGTTCTGTCAGATTCAGCCACTTACCAGCTGAGCAGTGTCAGACAAGTCACCATATGGCGGAGCCTGTATTTCCTCCTGTGAAAAGTGGGGAGTATTCTGTGCGTCCTGCAGTTCTTATAATGGCCAAGGAAAATAAAATGTGGCAAGTGTGTGCAATACTGTGCAAATGACTGCTTGATGGCATTGGATAGGTGACAAACTGATGCCCAGAGAGGTTAACTCCCTCTCCTGGCTCTCTCCAGGTTGTTAACAGCAGTGTGGGGGAAGCAGCCAGGCATCTGTCCCTGGCCCAGGGCTCTTTGATCCACATGGAGCCCCAATTCTATGTACTCTGTAATAATTTTCAACTTGGAAGTGATTTTTCATGCATAACCCCTTTAATTTGCAGTTTTCTGCAAATCCTCACATTAGCTTAAGTAGGACTTTCTGGAAGATTGGATCTGGGGTGACTCTAGGAGGCCCAAAGAGGTCCATGTGAAAGTAAAAAACATGGTGTCACAGCCCCTTCAGTTGTAGACATGTACAGTGTTTGCTGCACGGGTCCACATGACACAATTATAATCCTGCCACATCACTGCTGTGTGAGCAGGCAGGCTGGGTGAACTCGGAGTTAGTTCAAGACCAGGAGAGTGAATTGGTTCTCCTACCTCTCACTACACATCAGCCTCCACTATTTCACCCTCTCCACCTTTAGAAAACCAGGGGTGAATATTTTTGCTACAGATATTGTTTTGGAAACAGCAGGAGACAACTGGACTAAGAGTTGGAGAGTCAGGGACTTTTAAATTCAGGTCTCAAATTGTTGAACTGTAGGACCTCAGGCAAGCTACAGTAGTCTTCCAGGCTTTCTTTACCTGTAAAATTAAAAGAAGAAAAAGCATTTACTGAATGTCTGTTCTGCCAAGTGCCTTCAATTATGCCACTTTATTTAATCTATAAAAAAAGAAAAAGAAGAACTCTCCTAGGTAGGACTATTTGTCGGTGTTGTGCGGATGAGGATAGAGAGGAGCAGAAGGGCTGACTGTCCAAGGCTACACAGGTGGCAAAGAGGAGCCCTGCTCGAATCTGAATCTAGGACCATGGGATTCTGTGCTGGTGCTAGGAATCCCACGCAGTCCGTAATGCTCTGTCCTTGTCTAACAGTGTGGAGCTCTGCCAGCTTGGCTGGTCAGTAGGGGACTGAGTTTGTTAGGCTGAGCCATTCCTCCAGGCCTCGGGGTCTTCTGTGTAGGCAGAAGCCTGGAGGAGATTTGGCGCCTCCCCTGTTAGGTCAGCTGTTACATCAGCTGTTACATCAGCTGTACACCTTGAGGTTTTAAGAAATAATTCTAGGGCCGGGGCTGCGGCTCACTAGACTAATCCTCCGCCTTGCAGTGCCAGCACACCAGGTTCTAGTCCCGGTCGGGGCACTGGATTCTGTCCCGGTTGCCCCTCTTCCAGGCCAGCTCTCTGCTGTGGCCAAGGAGTGCAGTGGAGGATGGCCCAAGTACTTGGGCCCTGCACCCCATGGGAGACCAGGATAAGTACCTGGCTCCTGCCACCGGCTCAGCGCGGTGCGCCGGCCGCAGCACGCCAGCCGCGGCGGCCATTGGAGGGTGAACCAACAGCAGAGGAAGACCTTTCTCTCTGTCTCTCTCTCACTGTCCACTCTGCCTGTCAAAAAAAAAAAAAAAAAAAAGTAATTCTATTGCCATCAAAGGAGAATCAGCACTTCCTTCATCCACATGCTTCCTCCAGCAAGAACAAGAATCTCCCGGGAAGCCCTCCCCTGCCCTTCCTCAGAGCTCCATATCTGATTGATTTTACCTTCAGTCGTTTAGATTGTTTACTGAGAAGCCAAAGACATTCCACGTGCATATGTTTAAAGGATTCGGCCCCATCTAAACCAGGGCATGGTATGAAGGGGACTTGGTTCCTGAGAAGGGTGCTGGTCCCAGAGTATCGGAGAGGGACACAGGACAAAGGGTCACCGAGCGCTCACCACTGTAATGGAGATGAGTCCTTCTGCCTCTTGTTCTCAGGTGTCTCTGAAGCTGGACTCATTTAAGAACTTAACATTTCTATTTTCTTATTTAATTTATTATTTGAAAGGCAGAGTTACAGAGAGGCAGAGGCAGAGAAAAGAGAGAGGTCTTCCATCTGCTGCTTCACTCCCCAGATGGCCACAACAGCTAAAGCTGTGATGATCCTAAGCCAGGAGCCAGGAGCCCTCCCCCACAGTGCAGAGACGCAAGGACTTGGGCCATCTTCTACTGCTTTCCTAGGCCACAGCAGAGAGCTGGATTGGAAGTGGGGCAACCAGGACCTGAACTGGTGCCAAATGGGATGTCAGCACTGCAGGCCACAGTGCTGGCCTCAAGAACTTAACATTTTAGCTATAACTTCACTGCACAATGGCTGGAAGAAGAGAGTACATTGGTGTGCACCCTACTCTAAGGAGATGAACAGGAATTCTTAGTGTTGTCTATTCCTTTCATAGTCAACCAGGTGTATTGTTGAGCCCAAGTCTTTCCAGTTGTAGTTATACACTCTAAATGTAAACACAATGTTTGTTTTATTTCTTGCTGTACCATAAGCTAGTCTAGTGTTTAGCACTTAATCAAAATGTGTGTTTTTTTTTAAAAAAGAGTTATTTATTTATTTAATTATTTGAAAGAGATACACAGAGAGAGAAGGAGAGGCAGAGAGAGAGAGAGAGAGAGAGGTCTTCCATCCGCTAGTTCACTCCCCAATTAGCCACAATGGCCAGAGCTGAGACGATCTAAAGCCAGGAGCCAGGAGCTTCTTCCAGGTTTCCCACGTGGGTATAGGGGCCCAAGGACTTGGGCCATCTTCTACTGCTTTCCCAGGCCATAGCAGAGAGCTGGATCGAAAGTGGAGCAGCCGGGACTTTAACCGGCGCCCATATGGGATGCTGGCACTGGAGGTGATGGCTTTACCTGCTACACCACAGCACCTGCCCCATAAATATGTGTTAAATAAGAGAGAGGTCAAGGCAAACCAACAGGAAAGAGAATAAGGAGAACCTAGATCAGCCCTGTATTAAATGTCAGCCAGCAATTTAAGTTTGCCTAAATCACTTGACATCAGTGCCTTGAGAGAAGAGACCATATTTTTAAAAAATTTTATTTAAGTTGTACAAGTTTCACATGTTTCATACACACAGATTTAAAAACCTAGTGATAGTTCCCACCTTCCCCTCCTTCCTGCCCATATTCCAACCTTTCTTCCTCCTCCCACTCCCACTCTTAATTTTTACAAAGATCTACTTTCAGTTTACTTAATGATCATAAAGTCAACCTTACACTAAGAGTTCAACAAATAGCATAAAGGAAAAAAACACTGTTCCTCAACAGAAGAGACAAGGGCTACAAACAGTCATTGAATCTCAAAATGTCCATTTAACCGCAATATATTACATTTCAAGAACTCTATTAGTTACCTTGGATCAGGGAAAACATACGATATCTGTCTTTTTGGGGCTGGCTTATAATATTCCCAGTTGCGTCCATCTTGTTGCAAAAGACAAGATTTCATTTTTTCTTAACAGCTGAGTAGCTCTCCATAGTGTGTACATACCATAATTTCTTTATCCAGTCATCAGTTGATGGACATCTGGGCTGTGAATTGTGCTGCAATGAACATGGGGGTACAGATAGCTCTTTCATATGCTGATTTCTTTTGGTTTGGATAAGTTCCCAGGAGTGGGATGGCTGGATCATGTGGTAAGAAGTGACCATATTTTACTCATCTTTGTGTTCCCTGGGACTTGGCCTTGTATACTAGGTACCGAAAAAGTGCTATCGAATTAAACCATCTTACAGTAAAATCATCCTAGAAAATTTTCTAGGGGAAGATGAAGGAAAAGTAAGTGATTTGAAGATAACAATGATAAAGATGATAACAATAGTCACATAATCAAATTTGGTAGTTGTGGGAGCCAAGAGTGTTCCTGGAGAGACAGGGTGCTATTGTTGGGGAGAACTTGCCCATATGGGGAAGGCACTTGGCCTGGTGGTTGAGATGCTTGCTTGGGCACCCATGTGCCAAATCAGTGTCTGCATCTGATTCCCAGTTTCCTGCTACTGACTCCAGCTTCCTGCTAATACAGACTCTTCGAGGCAGGAGTGATGACTGATGTAATTGGGTTCCTGCCACCTATGTGGGAGACTTGGGTTGACTTCCTGTTTCCCCACTTCAGCATTTCAGGAGTGAACCAGCAGATGGGAACTCTCTGTGTCTCTCTTTGTCTTGAAAAAAAAAAAAGTCTAGGTAAAGGTTGTAGGGGCCAGCATTGTGGCAAACAGGTTAAACCTCTGCAGCACTGGCATCCCATATCAGAGCTCCAGTTCAAGTCCCAGCTCCACTTCCAGTCCAGCTCCCTGCTGATGTGCCACACAAGGCAGCAAAGGATTGGACCCTGCCACCCATGGGAGAAACCTGGATGGAGTTCCTGGCTCCTGGCTTCGCCCAGCCCAGCACTGCCATTTCAGCCAACTGGGGAGGGAGCAAACCAGTGAAGAATCTCCTTCTCTTTCTGTGTCTCCCTCTCAGGCACTCTAACTTTCAAGTAAATAATAAAATAAATCTTTAAAATTGTTTAGAAGTCCAAAAGTAAACTCAATCCATATTTTATATTCTACTCAGTTTTGATGCCATCAATCCCTATCAGCCTGAATCCAAAGTATCACAGCTCTCACTGATATGTCAGTCTCATTGCTCATGTTCTCAAATACAGTCACTTCCTGAGAAAGTGGGTCCAAGGATGAGGTCCAGCACCGTCCCTTTCTGGAGCCATTGTCCCATCCCTCTTCCTCCTCAGTGACAACTTCTCTGCAAGGGGCATGAAGGCATATCTCACTGCACCGAGGACTCCTCTCTTGTCCCATTCTCCTAAAGACAGCCGTGCTCAATGACTCCCAATGTGATTCCTTGGCCTACACCACACCACCACGACTGGTAATGTCCATTAAGGAGGAGAAACGCCACACATTTACATCTCTAATGGGATGGCCCCTGTGGTTAGGAGGACATCCTGTTACATAAGAAGCCCAAGAGTGGGAGAACAGAGGACTTCGTGATGCTTCATAAACTTCTGGTTGTGGATTCAGCTTAGAGATTGACTCAAAGTTGGTGTGGATAGGAATAAATTAATGACTTCTAAGGGCAGTGAGTAAGACTGGTTAGAAACTGGAGGAAGCAGTGTCCTACACAGATGAATAAGACAGGAAATATTCTTGGATGGAGCAAGGATCTGGGAAGAAGAAACAAAATAAAGAAATGAAGAGAGCTTTAAAGCCCTCATTGAAAGCTTGGAAGATACTATTCACCCAGCAGCCTTTTAAGCTCTTTAGATTTATTACTTTATTTAATCTTCACAAGTCTAAGAGGCAGGTGTTAGTGTTATCTCCACTTTATAGATTAGGAAATTAGATTGGAATAACTTACTCAAGGCCACATAGCCACCCAGTGGTAAAGCCGGTGGGAATCTGAAGTAAGCACGATTTACACCAACATTTACTTGACGTTAACTACATGCGGGGCAGCCTGCTTTAGTCTGACCCCAGCAGTCTGAAAGATACATGCAAGAGAATAAAGACCTTCTTTCAGACCAACTTGTAGATGACTTTGTGGATTGATGTGACACAACCTTTGATCCCATCTCTTTGGACACAGTCTTGCCATCCAGCAACGTGTATCTGTTCGCTGTGTCTATGCTGTGACATCCATACACTCAAACACAGTCATGCCGTATTCTTCCCTCTCGTTCTTAGCATGGTTTCCATTAGCTATTCCTGAGAGGAAATGAGCAGCCCTCGCATTTCACAGATGGTGAAAGTGCTTTAGGGGAGGTCAATGGCTTGAACAAGGTCACAGACTAAGTTAGCAACATTTGGCTTAAATCGGGATCAATAACCTCTGTCCGTCTAGCCTGGTCCTTAGAGGGTCTCTCTGTCCCGGGGCCTGGGCCACATTCCAAACTGGGTCATTTGGTGCACGCTGCCTGTCTGAAATTCCCCTTGTGGTTTTGCTCACATCTGGTGTTTTTCACTTCTCTTTCTAAACACGTGCTTTGATCCTAGTGCAGCTACAGCAGGAAGATGTCCATGGTTCCAAGGAGCACAGCTAAGTTAGTGAGAGGTAAAAGAGACTCCTCTCAACAGGACTTCTAAAAATAAACAGTATCACAGTTTCACTGTGTCATGCTTGAAGCACTTCCCGGAAACCCCCCAATTCAGTAACTCGTACAGCCTCTCAGCCCACAGGCTGCACACAGGCCTGGACTGCCAGCCCCTCTGCTCCTCTCCAATTCCCAACAGGGCTGAAGTGCTCTTCCTGTTGTTCTCTGGTCATTCTCTGCGTAGACTGCGAGGGTGACACACGGTGAGCTGCCTTCCTTATTTCCTCATCAGCTCACACGCGCCGAGTTGAAAGCTGCATATATTTATAGCCATAAAATCTTTATCTACAATGAATTCTCCTGTTTTATTGATTCCAGCAAGCTTTGTGACTCATTCTGCCCCTTATTTTTATCATACTAGGTACATTTTTTAATTCTAAAAGTATTTTTTTTTCAGGGCTGGCTTTGTGGTGTAGCAGGGTAAGCTGCCAGCTGCAACACCAGCATCGCATACGGGCACCCATTCATGTCCTGGCAGCTCCACTTCTGATTCAGCTCCCTGCTAATGTGCCTGGGAAAGCAGTGCAAAATGGCCCAAGTGCCTAGGCCTCAGCCACCCTTGTGGTAAACCCAGATGGAGTCTGGGACTCCTGGCTTCGGCTAGACCAGCTCTGGCTATCACGGCCCTTTCGGGAGTGAACCAGTGGATGGAAGGTCTCCCTCTCTGTCTTTCCCTCTCTCTCTGTAATGCTGCCTTTCAAGTTAAAAAAAAACTTAAAAAAATTTTTTTTCATTTCATGACAATTTTTTTAAAAAATAGAGGATAAGAAATAAAATCCACAATCCTAGTACTCATTATTAATTTTTGGTTTATTTGTGTCCATTCTTATTTTCCTTGTTATGTGAGTATGTTTTTGCTTGCTAATTTTTTTTACTTAGTCACAGTTATAATTCACATGTGATTTCTGCTTCCCCCTTTTTTTCACTACTTAATATTATAATGCTTCCTCTGTTTCTGCCTAATCTTGCAGACGAAAAATTAGGAATTAAAGGAGACACATAGATGTTGACAAAGTGAATAGAGAAAGGGCATCTCTGGCCTTCTATAATATAACGGGTTGTGAATATGACTTGTGGGGACCAAATTCTTCTGTGAGTTGTTGAAATTCAGACTGAAGATGGCAAAGACACAGCAGAATATAAAGAGACAAGGCAGCCCAATATTTTTAGAGGCCAAAGATTAGCATGAAGTCACCAATGCTTAAATTCAAGACTGAAGAGCCTTCCCTGTTGAGATATGTGTCAGACTCCAGGCTCTGTGTTTTGGTAACATCTACCTAAACAGTCTGCAGAAAAGAACAGTCTATCACAGATACGGTCAGAAGGAGGGCTGTTTGGGACACACTCCTCCCTTGGGAAAGAACCTCTTCCCATGCTGGAAAATTAAAGCAAGTGAAATTGCCCACTCTCATTCCCACGGGGGTTTCAAAGAAGAAACGAAGGAGCTGCTGGAGGCACTTGTTGGGCTTCCTGGCTGTGTTCTGCTTTGCCTGGATCCCTCTTTGCTTTGCAGTTGCCCCACTGCCCCACCACAAGCTAAGAAAGGTTGCCCCCAACAGCTTGTCCTCATGTAGCCAACCTTCCTCCAATCAAATGCTCAACCTCTCTGGCTTTTCTTTGCTGCCCCTCCCAAACGCAAGATGTCTGGCCAGCTGCATGGCCATATCCACCTAACCGCATACACATGCCAGGGCTGGACAGCAGTCACCAACCCTCTCAGCAGCAGCGGTGATGCCCCCCGGGAACAGAAGGACCCCGGCTTCCAGGTCCTGCTTCTTTGGAGCTGCGCTCCTACTGTAGGGAGATGATGAACTACTACGTGCGTCAGGCACTCTAACCCTCAGTCAGGCTGCAAGATTGGCGGGGCTATTCTTAAACCCCAGGTGAGGACACTGAGGTGCAGGGATTTATCTGTAACAAAGGTAACTTGGGGGAGCTGTAAGAGAATTGAGACAATGCTCCAGAGGTGCGGAGAAAAGTAGGAAGCAAAATTAACTGTCATCCACTCTCCCGGAATAATCACTATAATCTTTTTAAGTGTATTTCCTTTTAATTGTGTGTGTGTGTGTGTGTGTGTGTGTGTGACAGGAGAACCCGTAATACAGGAGTTTGTTTTGCTGTGCAAAACTGAGATCATATTTCGTGTGTTTCTGTGGGTTGGCTATGGCTTCTCTCACGAGGTAGCACAATTAGAGGCTTAAACAACCGAGATGTGCGTCTCACACTTCTGGAGGCGGGGCGTGCAGCCCACCCACAGCTGGGAGGGTTCCTGGGGGGTTGTGAGAGCCACTGCGCCAGCCCCTCTCCCGAGTCTGCTGCAAGTCCCGCTGTTCCTTGTTTTCTGCTGTGTCACCCTTCACGTGGCGTGCTCCCTGTGTGCTCGGCTATCCCTCCACATTGCATTCTTTTCATAACGACAGTAGTCATATTGGATTAGGGGCCCACCCTACTCCCTTATGACCTCATCTTAACTTGGCTTGGCTCACTGTATCCACAAGGACCCCACTGCCGAATAAGGTCACGTTCTGAAGGACTGGAGTTTTGCACTTCTACATGTGAAGGGAGGACACAATTAAAACCGTAACAATTCCTTTACAAAAGAGTTATTTATTTATTTGAATGGCAGAGTTACTGAGAGAGAGCGAGAGCGGGAGCGAGAGAGAGAGAGAGAGAGAGAGAGAGAGAGGAGAAATATCTTCTATGCGCTAGTTCACCCTCCAAATGGCCTCAACAGCTGGGGCTGAGCCATGCTGAAGCCAGGAGCCTGAAACTTCTTCCTGGTCTCCTTTGTGGGTGCAGGGATCCAAGTACTTGGGCCATTCTCTGTTGCTTTCCCAGGCACATTATCAGGGAGCTGGATCAGAAGTGGAGCAGCTGGGCTTCGAACCAGTGTCCATTTGGGATGAGGGTACTGCAGGCAGTGGCTTTACCTGCTATGTCACAACACTGGCCTCTATAACAATTCTTTATTCAATATAGATATAGCATCTTTTTTTTTTTTTAACTTACCATTCTATTGTGAACATTTTCCAAGACAGGCCACTTTTATCAGGGAAAGGGACTAGAAGATACTTTTGTGGGAGGGGAGGGGGAGAGGCCTGAGTGGGAGCGGCGCAGTGGGAACAAAACCCAAGGCCGTGGGGGAGGCCAGGGTGAGAAGGTGCACACAAAGCTGCAGGAGAGCTGCCGTCCTTAAGGCTTCCTGCCTCCCAGGTCCCCTGAGAGCTCCTCAGACACATGTGTTAGAAAGGAAAGCGGCCGGGCCTGCTCCGCCCCCACCCACGTCCATTATCCATCTTGGAATGCATCCTGCAAGGAGGACATGAGACAAACCCTGGAGACAAGCAAAGTGCGAGGGAAGTTTGGGAACGTGACTATATTGTATTTGTTAACTTGCAAATGATTTAATATAACTAACTAAGAAGTCCTGCACAGAGTCAGACAAATGTGTTTCCAAAGCCTAACCCTGACATTCATTTTTAAACAGATATCTTACTTTTAGAGCAATTTTTAGGATCACAGCGAACTTGAGCAGGAGGCAGAGATGTCCCACGTGCTCCCTCCCCAGCACGCACGGCCCCCTCACCCCCCATCAACGTCCTCCAGCAAGGGGCACAGACACCCCACCACCCAGCGTGGTCACACAGAGTAATCTCACTGCCCTGACACTTCTCTGTGCGCTGCCTCTTCGTCCTTCCCTCCCCCACCCTGGCAATCACCGATCGCTTTCAGTCTCCAGTTTTGCCATTTCCAGAAGGTTGTATGGTTGGAATCACCCAGTGTGTGGCCGTTTCAGACTGGCTTCTCTCACTTAGTAATCTGTATTGAAGCTTCCTCCACCTCCTTTCCTGCCTTGATAGCTGCTCACGCTTCTGTTTCTGTGCGTCTGGGGCATGCTACTCAGTCTCCGCGAGCTTCTGCTTTCTGACCTGCAAACGGGCCTGACACTAGTCCCTGCGCGTAGAGTTGTTGTGAGAAGGAAAATCAGGCGATTTGTGTAACGCACTTACTGCGGTGCCTGGTGTGAAGAAGCCACTGGTTCATTCATGCATTCAACAAATGTTTACTATCTGCTGTTTCCAGGGCTGTGCTGAATGCTAAGAATACGGTGTGTTAACCAAAACCGGCAGTTCCTGTCCTCATAGGTCTTACCCTCTGGAGAACAGGGTAGGTATTTAAGCGAGTAAGTAGACAATTTAAGTCTATGGTTTTAAACTGTATAAATAATTTGGAGAATAAAATCTATTTCTCAAGTAGCAGAATGGGAAAACTAATTTCTTTTGGTGGAGGTGGGGAAGGGAGGTGCTGGGCCACTCGGAGGAAGTGATTGGAAACTGAAGCCTGACAGCTGAGCTGGGAATAGCCAGATGAAGGGCTTTGGGGTGAGGGTGGTACAGGCTGAGCATCCCAGGCAGAGGATGAGGTGGGGCGTAGGGAGCTGGAGGAAATGGGGAGAACAGGATATGTATAAGGCTGGAGACACAGGCAGATGCCAGCTGTGGCAGGGGAACATGGGATCTCCTTGGATGCCTGTTCTTCAGATGGGGAGTGCAGCCAAGAAACACAGTGACAGGGAAGGGAAACCAGGAGAGAAGAGTGACTCAGAAAACCAGGGTTGGAGTTGGATTTGGGGGTGGAGGTGGGGGTGGGGAGGAAGGGGTGAGAGGAGGGGTTTGAAAGAGATCAAGAGAGAGAAAGGCAGGGAGACCCTGAGAGAGGGAGGGAGACAGCAAGAAGTTTTAAAAAGCCCCAGGTTGAGAGGTTGAGGAGCACAACACTAGTAGGGGCAGGAGATTTAGCACTAAGTAGTCCTTTGAGACCTGTGGGCCAAAGGTTCAATGCAGCAGTCAAAGCGAAAGCTAGATAGCAAGGAGTCCAAGCAGTATGTGTTGAGGAAGTAAAGAAGAGAAGGAAGTGAGTATGTATTCTTTTTGGAAGTCAGAAAAGAGAAAGTTGGGGTGACAACTAAGGGAGAATTTCTGTTCCCTTTGTATTTAGACGGAGAATTGTTGAGCATTTTTCTGGGCTCAGGAGAAAGATCTAGTGGACAGGGAGTGAAGACAGGAAGAAAAAACAAGACTGGTCTGTGCCTTCAGGAGGCTGCATTTCCAGACACTCTGCAGGCAATTAGGAAGTAGTGGAATATTATCTTCATAGGACCACAGAACTAAAAATGCAATTTCAAACATAGATGTGGTTAATCAAAACACACTGTACAAAGCAGTTCTACAGTTTCTAAAAATAAACTATAAATCAAAAATTATATTTTTAAATTATGAATTTTAAAATAATAGGCATTTAAAGTAAAGTTTAAGGGGCCGGCTCTGTGGCATAGGAGGTAAAGCCGCTGCCTGCAGTGCCAGCACCCCATTTGGGCGGTTTGAGTCCTGGCTGCTCCACTTCCAATCCCGCTCTCTGCTATGGCTTGGGAAAGCAGTAGAAGATAGCCCAGGTCCTTGGGTCCCTGCACTCAAGAAGAAGCTCCTGGCTCTTGGCTCCTGGCTTCGGATTGGCGCAGCTCCAGCTGTTGCAGCCAATTGGGGATTGAACCAGCGGATGGCAGACTGTCTCTCTCTCTGCCTCTCCTCTCCTCTCTTCTCTTCTCTTCTCTCTCTCTCTCTCTGCCTCTTCTTCTCTCTGTAACTCAAATAAATAATCTTTTTTAAAAAAAGTTTAAGAAATTCATTATCCATACATAATTAACAATTTACTGTACTGACACTTAAGTGCCTATAATGGCCCCTTTCCCATAATTCTGGTTTCATTTTTGGATTTGACAGAATCCCTTTTTTTGTGTTTACCTTGCATCATTCCTTAGATCAAAACCCCCTTATGGCAGGCTCCAATTTCAGGCCAGTCTGGCATCAACAGCTCTTTTAAAGAGTGTTAAATCTTAAATTCCCAGGTACTGATAATTTTTCTTCTGCCTCAACAGGACAGGGAAAGACAATGATGCTGCTGGGTTGATGGACTCGTGGAACGAGAAAGTTTCGTTCTACCTGCCCCGTTTCTTTATCGCTAGGAACAATGCACATTTTCCACCTCACCTCCTCCCTTTCTCATGCAGCAGCAGAAAAAAAGATACATTAGTGATTTTTACTGAGTTATCTATACCAAAGTTACGTAGGCACACAGTTCAAAGAGTCAGAAAGCTCTTTATTACTAATTATATAAAAAAGGAGTCTCCCACACCCCATTTCTCAGAGGAAACAATTTTCAATGCTTCAACTATTTTTAAGTAGTCACTCTATTGCTAAATAGCTCCTTCTGAATTTATCTATTGAGTTTCCATGGTGGACCATAAGGAATTTAGCTTTTACACTTCGCAATACCACACATGTATTTCTCCTGGGCTCATCACCTATGTCATTATTAGACTGATATCATTATTTACATTACTATGACAAAATGAATACTATTCACACCTGTGTTGTATAATATATTGTGCTCACTTTCCTTTCCTTGAAAACATTTTGCTAAGTAGTAGTCTCATTTTGTTTGCCTGGGTGTTGTATGCACATCCACATGCACATCTTCAGTTGCTGGAAATGGTCAAATGGGTATTCCATTAACTTCATCTTGACAGTCCTTCCAGAGCCCTCTGACTGCACCTGTCTCCCCTCCCTTCAGCGATTCCTTTCACCTCTGTGGTGAGTACCATGGCACCCACGTTCCACATCTTCCTCCTTATTGATTCACTCATGTGTTTGGTGGAGCACATTCTCCAGAAGTTTCCTAATAGAGAGTGCAGGATGGGGCCAGCACTGTGGCATAACGGGTAAAGCCATCACCTCTAGTGCCAGCATCCCATATGGGCGCTGTTTTGAGTCCCAGCTGCTCCACTTCCGATCCAGCTCTCTGCTATGCCATGGGAAAGCAGTAGAAGATGGCCTAAATCCTTGGGCCCCTGCACCCACATGGGAAACCGGGAAGAAGCTCTTGGCTCCTGGCTTCAGATCGGCGCAGCTCTGGCTGTTGTGGCCAGTTGGAAAGTGAACCAGTGGACGGAAGATTTCTCTCTGCCTCTCCTTCTCTCTCTGTGTAACTCTTTCAAATAAATAAATCTTTTAAAAAAGAGAGAGAGAGCAGGAAAAAATATAGGGAGCTAGCATGCCTTCCTCAGAACATCCATGCCTTCTAAATTTCTGACACATTTGTCTCTGTAGGCTCCTCCAGGCCATTGAAGGTTTGTTCTGGAAGTTTAGGGAATTAACCGCATCCTCCTGGAAGCAACCCTAAATCAATGAGTGATGAGAGTTAGTAGATAAATACCCCTACTGCCTCAACCCTGACAAGGCCTGTTTCCACAGGTCTCCCAGAGTGCCCCAACAGAGTCCAGTTCCAGGTGTTCCCATTAGCTAACTGGACATATTAACTTTCTTGCTTTCCTCGACTGAATTCTCCACTTCCCTACAGATGTTTCCTGGGATCATTTCCCAGATAAACTACTCTTGCTCATTTTTTTGTTTTTAAGATTTTACTTATTTATTTGAAAGGCATAGGTAGAGAGAGAGAGAAGGGGAGAGAGAAATCGTCCATCCACTGTTTCACTCCCTAAATGTCTGTATCAGCTAGGGCTGGGTCAGGCTGAAGCTAGGAGCCAGGAGCTTCAGCTGGGTCTCCCATGTAGGTGCAGGAGCCCAAGCGCTTGGACCATCCTCCACTGCTTTTTCCAGGCCATTAGCAGGGAGCTGGATCAGAAGTGGAGCAGCCAAGACTCGAACCGTCACCCTTATAGAGGCAAAGGCTTAGCCTACTGCACCACAGCTCTGGACCCCACTTTTCTCTTATATTTTATGTTCTCTTTCTCTTATCTTTTTGCTTTGCCTTTTTTTTTTTTTTTTTTTTTTTTTTTGACAGGCAGAGTTAGCGAGAGAGAGACAGAGAAAGGTCTTCCTTCTGTCGGTTCACCCCCTAAATGGTCGCTACAAAGCCAGGAGCCAGGTGCTTCCTCCTGGTCTCCCATGCGGGTGCAGGGCCCAAGCACTTGGGCCATCCTCCACTGCCTTCCCAGGCCACAGCAGAGAGCTGGCCTGGAAGAGGGGCAACCGGGACAGAATCCGGCGCCCCAACCGGGACTAGAACCCGGTGTGCCGGCGCCGCAGGCGGAGGATTAGCCAAGTGGGCCGCGGCTCCGGCCTTGCTTTACTTTTTACTTTCCAGATCTCCTATTAGGTTTTTAATTTATTTTGTCATATTAAATGTCTAGAATTTTTTTTGTTCTCTAAATGATACTTTAAAAACATAGCATTCTGTTTGAATTTCACCTATGCACTTTCTCTCTTGTCTCTTGAAGAATATTAGTAATTTTTTTCCTTTGTTTTTCTTTCAGAGTTGCTCGTTCTCAAATTATCTTTAGAATATTTCTTGCCAGTGGGCCAGAATCAAGAAAAGGTTTCCATAACATTTCTGCAGGCTGTTAGCGTCCCATGAGTAAGAGCAGGCAGCAGAAAAGGCAGGGTTTCCATCTCCCGGTAATTTTATGTAAGACCCCCTCCCCACACCTAGTATGTTGTTCAGTGCCTGGTCCCCACCTCTGTCTTACTGCCTTGCCAGAAAAAATAAAAACCTTCACTCTTTGGCCACTGCAGGGAAGGGGAGTATACCTGACAACAGTAAGAGGTACCGATAGGGGTCTCACTGCTTCCCAAGCTTTCAGCTCATCCTATTGCTTTCAGCCACAGCTGTACCTGCGTTTCCAAAAGCACCTGTTGCCACCACTTGCTGAGCATTTTGGGGATTCTGAAATATAAAAAGAGGATCACTTGAGCTTTCTCTTCTGTTGGCTGAGGAGTCAGCTTGCTCGGGTCTCTCTTTCCATATGTGTGTGTATATGTGCATGTATAGATACACATATAAAGATTTATTAATTAATTTGAAAGGCAGAGTTTCAGAAAGAAAGGGAGACTTACACACAGAGCTATTTTATGTGTTGGTTCATTCCCCAAATGGCCTTGCAATAGCCAGGACTGGGCCAGGCTGAAGCCAGGAGCTTGGAACTCCACCTGGCTCTCCCATGTGGGTAGCAGGGCCCCAAGCACTTAGGCCATGTTTCACTGCTTTCCCAGGCTCACTAACAGGGAGCTGGATCAGAAGTGGAGCAGCAGGGACCCAAACTGTGCTCACATGGGATGTTGGTGTTGCAGATGGTGGCTTAACTCTCTGCACCAGCCCCTCAGGTCTACTGATTCAGCTACACTCATCCATCTAGTTTTAAAATTATCTTCCTGTTATCTTTTGCATATTCTCTTTGCCCCTGTAAGTTTGTCCTTTTAAAAAAAATCAATTTGCCTAAGTTCTTATTTGCCTAGTATGCATACAGAATCACACATAAGAAACTAGTAATACTGCTTACTATGGACAGGAAGAAAGTGGGACCTGGGCCAATGGAAGACATGGCTGATGGAAACTTTGGTCTGTGACTGTATATTTTTTTGGCTTGAAAACCATGTGAACATAGTACTTAATCAAAACATTAGGTTTGGGTTGCGCACTAGGAGACAGTGGAGCACAATGCATGTATTTAATCTGCTGCCTTTACCCAGAAGTCTCAAGTGTTGCTTTTCTAAATTAGCAGCTTCAGTGTTGAGACCAAGAGAAACTTCCCTACCAAAACTTCCCGCCATTTCAAGCAAATCCAGAGCCATCAGCAAAAATATAGACAAGTGTGGCTCCTTGAAAATTAAAGTTTTATGCAAGGCAAAACCCAAAAATCAAATAAAACCAAGGCTACAATACCAAAAATTATTTGGATAAAAATATTTGTAACAAATATGACAAAGGGGTCATTTCCTTATAACAAGGAATTCTTATAAAGCAATTAAAACAGGAAAGACATGAGTAGAATATACAGATAAATAAATACAAATGGATTTTAAATATATGCAAAATGCTCAATCTCTGGCAATTTAAAGAATGAAAACAAAAGAACACTATTTTTTACTTGTTAGAATGACAGATTTACAAAAATATAGTAAACACTGATGAGGTAAGGATTTGGGGAGACAGGGAATTGAAAATATTTTTAGTAGGATTAAAAATTGGTGTAGCCTCTTTGTATTGCAGTTTGGTACATTTGTTAAAATGAAAACACAATACTCTGACCAGCAACTTCACCTCCAGGAAGTTGTATGGATCTGCTTGCACTGGGTGTTAAGGCATATTTACAAGGATATTCACTGTAGCCTTATGCAGTCATAAAAACGGTAAGCAGCCCACTGCCCACAGTGGGAGGCTCACCTCGCAGATTATAGTACACTCATCCAAAGGGGTACAGAGAAGCTATTATAAAAGATAAGCCAGATTTCTATTTATGGAATGATCTCCAACACGTATTGTTACATTTAAAAAGAAGATATGGAACAATGTGGATGGAATGACCCCTTTTGCCTGAATGGTAATATTTAAAGTGTTTTTTTCTTAAATACATAGATATGCTTGTGTACACACACAAAATCTCTGGAGAAATACATAAGAAACTAATACTTAGGACTACCTCTAATGAGGGGGTCTGGGGAACAGTAGGGTAAAGAAAGGAGATAGTTTTTACTCCAAAAAATCATAAAATCACGAGTGTCAAGAGGGTTTCAACAACAGAGTTAGCAAAGTATTCCTAGAGCATCAAGGAAGCATTAGAGGAAAGGAAGGCTAAGAATATGTGAACACTTGTGATCTAGCCCCTGGGCCCAGCATCACTGGGCATGGGCCAGGGATTGGTACCAGTCTCCACTTCCTTGGTTGGTAACTGCTCAAAGGCTGTGTGATACAAAGGCTGTGCTTGAAGGGCTGACCTCACCCCTGAAACAGCCACGTCCTGATCCCTGACACGGTGAGGGATTAATAAATAACACGCCATCCCATGATGACCGGGACAGACATGACTGGGAGCCTACAGCTCCCTTGACTATGTAAGCTCAACAGCAAGGGCCTAGGTTGTGAAGTGAGGAGGTGGAGCTGAATCCTGGTTCCCTCTCTAACCAACTGTATGACTATAGCCCTTGACCACTCTGAGCCTGGATTTTCTCATCTGTGAAAAATGAACAATAAATGCCTTCCAGGACTGGTAGTAATTTCTAACATTTTCCACTGTTGCCAGCGCATTACATGAATCACCTCATGAAGTCCTCATGACAATATAATGAGATGGATGCTATGTTCCCATTTTGCAGGTGTGGAAACTCAGTCTTAGAGTGGATAATTTGCTTGTACAAGTTCACACAGCCAGAATGTGCACAGACATGATGCTGAGACTTGCTGCACTCCACAGCCCTTGTCTGTTGACCTCACAGAGCTGTCTGGAGCAAATAGGTGACACGAACATACTTCATGAATTCTGAAGTACAAACAAGGTAAACACAGTGTGAGATTTAGTCCTTAAACCCTTGAGTCTAAACTCACAATGTTTTTCTCCACAGGCTTCAAAGTCAACAGGGTAGGATGTGATTGGAGTGAAAAGGTGGAGAAATAATTTTGAAAGGTAACTGGTAATCTGGAAGGAAGCCCAGTTTAGGAAGAAGGAGACTAGTTCTGCCCTACCCTGGCTGGCAACTTCGGGCCACCATTTAAGCTGAGTTTGCTCATCTGCTAGGGAACCCAGCAAATAGCTGTAAAGGATCTTCTAGCCTGAACAATCCTCAAATTCCAAATCTCCCATCTGGAGTCTCCCTGCTTTCTGAGGAGAGGGCAGGGCAAGGCATATGAACAGGGAGACAATCTTCAGGTCAGCTAGGGCTTAAACAAGGCCATGTCAGTGCAACCGAGAGGGTGGACAGGGACTCAAGGCGGAGCCCTGGTAGGGCGGGCCAGTAATTATAAGGAAACATTGTGGAGAGTTTCTGTTGTGGTTGTTCTGTTTACTTTGGGCAGTTCTGTCATTTTCAAACTGACCCTTCCTAGATGAGATCGTCAGTTTTCAGCTGGGTGAAGTGGGGGCCTTGCAGCTGATGGGGGTATTTGAATCCTCTGTGGCTCAGTGGCTGGAGGGAGGCCAGGGCAGCTCACCCGTCCTGCCCTCCCACCACCCCCTTCAGGGAAGTGAAGCCAGAGCTGCAAACTTGCTGACAGTGGCCAGCGGCCTGTAAACCCAAACATCCTCCTCTCCTCTGCCTTGGTGTAGCAACAGGAAGAAAACAGAGCCAATGCGCTTTGCAGAGCAGGGGAAGGCTCTGGCCATATTCCCTCCCAGCCTTCCCTCCTGCGCTTAGGCGCTCAGCCACGTGGGCGCAAGGTTACAGTTACAGCGCAGAACTGCTGACATCCACTGTTTGGTTGTTTCTTAAAAAAATCAAACCAAACCAAAAAACACACTTTCCTTTATGGCTAAATATTCACATGGTTGGTTCAAACCTAAAGGTGCATATTTGCTTTTCTTTTCATGTTTTCTTAAGTTTGAGCAATATCCATGTGGCTGTTCAAGAATTAGAATCACAGAATCAAGGGCCTTGTACTTTCCCTAAAATGTTCAGTTTCTTTGGCCTCTGAATACCAAAGAATAGAGTCTTTTATGCCCAAGACTAGAAACATCTGGCTAGCACCCTGGAGGACGGGCCGAAAGTGAGGCGAAACCAGGTGTAATGGTCTGCCTTTTTGACTGTGAAGCATTGACTGGATTACAAGTTACTAAATTCAATCTCCTCATTCTACAGACAAGGAAACTAGACCAGAGAAGTTAGGACTTGTTTAGCGTTGCATCATCTCTGTGTCGGAGGTGATCCTGAACCCAGCTCCCCTCCCGCTCAATCTACCATTCTTTATGTATCTCCACGCTTAAGGAGGACTTGTGTATTTTTTTTGAAGCCATACAAATGCATAGTTCCTCTATTTGAAGTGTCCAATCATTTCTACTTTGGGAGTCCTCATGTACTTGATATACAGGAGAAGGATTTACTTTTCATAGCATGCCTACCTTGTGCCAGATGTTCTCATTTAATTTTTAGCAACACAGTGAGGAAGGCATTACTCCACCTAGTTCATAGGTGATGAATCGAGGTTAAGTGCACGTGTGAAAGTTCACACAACTAGAAAGTGGTGGAGTCTGGATTCCCATCCAGATCTCTCCCATTCTGCAGCTCTCAGACTGTTTACCACCCTGCCACAGCCACTGTGCACACCACAGTATGAGTATGTATTTATATACTTTCCCATTTTCAAAATTATCACACAGTTTTCCGAATTATTACCTCTGTGGATATATTCTTTTATTCAACAAACAGTCATAAAAGAGCGCCTCTGGGTAAGGGCACAGTCCAGGCTCAGAGGATACAGTAGTGAGGAACGTGCATAAATCTCTGTTGTCATAAGAGCACAGATTATAGGGGGAGAAGCAGGTGAAACCCAAATGAATAGATCAGGTAAGGTGATAAGTGCAATGGAGACATCAAACAAGGAAGAGTGTAGGAAATGCTGGGGCTGAGCAGGAGCAGTTTTAGATAGAATGGTCAGGGAAAGAGAGTCCCATCTGTCCCACTTGAACAAAGATCCGAAGGTGGGGAGGAAAAGAGCTAATACATGTCTGGGAGAAGAGTCTGAGGCAGAGGGAAGACTGAGTTCAAAGTCACTGGGGCAAGAGGAGGCCTGGTATGTTCACGAAACAGTTAAGCGGCCCCTGTGTCTGCAGCTGAGTATGCAACAGGAAAAGTGGTATCAGATGAGCTCAGAGAGATAATGGAGGCCAGATGAGGTAGTGCCTGGGACTAATAAAAGACGTTGGCTTTTATACCAAATAAGAGGGGAGGGGGTGGAAGCTTTTGATACATTTCAGTTTTCTGTGTGTGCTATGTTGACGGTAGACTAGCGAGTGCGGAACCAGGGTGACTACAGAAGCACCAGCTGAGAGGAATAATTCAAGTGAGGAGTGATGGTTAACTTGGAGCGCAGGTAGCAGAGAATGCAGTGAAGAGTGATGCAGCTCAAGGTATATTAAAGTGAAGCCACCACGATAATCTCCTATCTTTACATGCCAGGATGTCACAAAACATGCTCTTACTTTGAAGATTTTGGTTGCTTCAACTCGGACTTTCATAAACAATATTCTCATCAACATTCTCACTCAGACTTCTTGCATGTCTAAATTCCTTAGGATAAATTTCCAGGAGTTGGATTACTGAGTCCAAGAATGTGATCACCCTGACTCTTGCGAATACTGTCATATTACATAGCAGGCGCCACCAGCAGTACTTCAGGGGATTTCATTTTAAATGCTCCAGAATTTCGCCTCCTGTCCCCCGTTATCCCTTTCTCTTCCACTAGGATTTTCTTCTTTTTTGTCTCTCTTCTGTTTGGGGGGAATTATAAAGAGGAAGGGCAGCAAGATGGACAAAGGTGAAGGCTGGCAAGAGAGAGAGAGAGAGAGAAGAAAAGATAGGGAGGAATTTCTCCTCCTTTTTTTCTTTCTTGTCTTAAAGCCCTGAGAACTGACTCGCTGCTTTCCTTAGTTGGATGAGAATCTTCTTCTGTAAGAATCAACAAACTAACAATGCTGCTTACTTAGAAACCCTTTTTCCTTCTGGAGAGATCAATGGACTTCACAATTTCAATTATCTTCCACAGTATCCCTGGTTCGAGATCACACTGCCTCCTGTGAACAAACATTCCTCTCACCAGGGTGGTAAGTTTACCAAACTGTTTGCTCCTTTATTTCTCAACTCCATCAGTTTGGTCCCCCTTTCGAAGCATACATCCCCCACTTCCCACAACTCCCAAGTGTACCTGCTCAGTTTTCTGTATCCAGTTTCACCCGAGGTATGAAAGAAAATGTTGTTTATTGAAAGTGGGACTTTCTGATGAGTATTTTTTTGGTTCAGCGTGTCAATTTCTGCTGATCCTAAAATTTATATGAAAATGCAAGGGACTCAGAATAATCCAAAACAATCTTGAAAAGAACAAAATTGGTAGGCTCATGCTTCTCAGTTTAAAAACTTACTGCAAAACTAAAACAATCAAGTCAGTGTGATGCTGGCATAAGGAAAGTCGCATAGATCAATGGAACAGGATTGAGAATCACAAATAAACTCTAATATTAGTTTGACAAAGGAGCTAAGACAATTCAGTGGGAAAACAGTCTTTTCAACAAAAGTTGCTGGGCCAATTGGAAATTCACATACAAAAGGAATTAATGAGTCTCTAATATCATGCACAATAATTAATTCAAAGTATATCATAGACACGGATGTAGGAGCTAAAACTATAAAACTTTCAGAGAAAAATTACATCTGTGTGATTTTGGGTAAGGCAGTAAATCTTTTTTACCTTGGGTTAGGTAATGATTTCTTAGATATAACACCCAAAGCACAGTGATAAAAGAGAAAAACAGCAGTTGACAAGTTGAACTTCATCAAAATTAAAAACTTATGGTTTTCAAAGGACATCATGGAAAAAATGACAGGACAGTGTACAGACTAGAAGACAATATATGCAAATCATATATCTGATAAAGGACTTGCTCACAACTCAATAATGAAAACACAAATAATCCAGTATAAAAATAGGTGAAGAATTACAACAGACATTTTTTCCAAAGAAACTGTTCAAATGGCTAAAAAGCACATGAAAAATTACTAGGGAAATGCAAACCAAAAGCACGAGATATCCTTTCTCATCCGCTAGAATGGCTATAATAAGATGGCAAATAACAATTGTTGGTGAAGATACGGGAAAGTTGAAAACCTCATACACTGCTTATGGAAGAGTAAAATGGTGCAGCCACTTTGGAAAAGTTACACCACTCCTCTAAATGTTAAGAACAGAATTACCATGTGTCCCAGCAATTACAATCCAAGGTATCTACCCAAGAGCAATGGAAACTTGTATACAAATGCCTGTAGCAGCTTTATTTGTAACAGTAAAAAGGTGGAAACAATCCAAGTACCTGTCAACTAATGAAGAGACAAACAAAATGTGACATATTTGTATAATGGAATATTATTTGGCAATAAAAGGGAATGAAATACAGATAGATGCCACAATACAGATGAACCTCAATTATGCTCAGTGAAAGAAGCCAGTCACAAAAGACCACATACTGCATGATTCAACTTATATGAACTGTCCAAAATAGGCAAACCCACAGAAACAGGAAATAGATTAGTGGTTGCTAGGGTCAGAGGAAGAAAAGGTATAGGGGGAGAGGAGGGAGAAATGTTGAATGACTGCTAACAGATACAAAGTTTCTTTCGTGGCTGATAAAAATATTTCAAAATTAATTATGGTGATGGATACACAAACCTGTAAATATGCTGAAAACCACTAAATTGTACACTTTAAACAAATGAACTTTATAGTATATAAATTATCTCAACAAAACTTTTTTTAAAGTGGCTTCTTGTTCATGCTTGAAAAAGACACCAGATTAGTTCAGTGCCCTAAAAAAATTTGTTCATGAAATGCTTGAATGAGCATGCTGAAGGATTGTCTTTAAGGGATGGCTAGTAATAAAAGCTAGAGGTTGGAAAGGCTCTGGGAAGAGGGGGAAGGCATAAGAGATGGAGAAGGGAAATAGAGGAAGAGACACTCAGAAAAGAAGGCACAAGTCAACTCAAGTTTGGAAAACTAACTGTAAAGGGGAGAGAAAATGGGGGAGTGTAATTTACAGATATCTTTACTGCAGTGGAGGTAGGAGAGTTCAAAGCAATGCTACAAACCAAATAATCAAGAGGAGAACATTTTCATTAATTTGCTGAGTTTATGATTTATACGAATTATTTCATAAAAATGTGCAAACACTGTAGGAAACAAGAAATAGGAATTTTGATTGCTTTGCCAAATTTATATAAAATCAAAATTGGAACACGATTTTGTAAATATGAGACAAAAGATGAAACCTTCCTATAACCAAAATTGTAGACCAACATCAGTTAACTTTCTATGAACCTACTCTTTTGTCTATGTACAAGTTCATGTATATAAGCTTATTTGTACACCCTTTTGCATTTCAACTTGGGCATTTTCACCCCTTTTTAAAAACTTTAATTAATTTATTTGAGGTGGAGAGACAGAGACAGGTTCACTCTTCAAATGTTAGCAATGGCTAGAGTTGGGCTGGGACTTACAGCAGGAGCGAGAAAGCAATATAGGTCTCTTATGTGGGTGACAGGAACTGAAATTACCTGAACCATCACCACTGCCACTCAGGGTTTGCATTAGCAGGAAGCTGAAGTCAGGAGTCAAAGACAGGAATGGAACCCAGGTACTCTAATGTAGGATGCAGGTGTCTTAACCACCAAGCCAAATACCCACTTCCCCATGGTAACTTTGTAATTTCTCAAAATGCTTTCTCTAAATTAGAGTTTTTTGCAGGTAGGTTGGATCTACATGTCTGTTCTTAAAATAACAGCTCTAAAATATGAATACAGGGCAAATTAAATAATGCAATGGTAACTTACTGCACCTAGATAGACCCACACCCCCACACCCCATCATCATTTCCCAAAAGTTCAAAGCACAACAAGATACAAATCACACCATAATTAGCGTCTTCCTTATGTGTCTTAGCCCTGCCCACTCAAGGGCCTGTCTCTCCCTGACAGCCCTATCAGACAAGAGACCGAGGTAGCACGGCTGTGACCAGGGCTTACTCATCTGTAGTCTCTAGATGATAACAGTATAAAAAGTAACATGTATAAAGGGCTTTGCAGAATATAAGCAACTAATGTGCCTATGGTTTTAATTTACTTTTAATCTGCATAAAAACTCCTCTCTTTCCCCCAGATGAGAGTAGCAAAGCTTAGGAATTAAGTGCTTTGTTAAGGTCTTTCACTGTACACTCTACCATCAAGTATATAAAAAAAAATCTGTTTTGAAAAATAAAAACCATTCTTTACTGCACATACTCTCTGGAAAACCGTCTCTTATTTCACAGCTAAGCTTTTTCAGAGAGTAACTTACAACTCCCTGCCTCCCTCCTCTTTGCCTTCGCATTGTTAATTTTCCTTGTCTAAGTAATGCAAAGTAGGGAGGCCACAAGCTAAAAGATCACACCTGGGGAGTGAGTGGCCTCGCTCTTCAGTTTGGATCACGGACAATTGTTACATACAACTTGGAGAATGTCCTTGACCACTGAAGAAGGTAGGGCAACTCTGGGCAGGCTCTCAGACTTGGGAAGACTGAAGCATTCCTCTGAGCACCAAGGCACTTTCCAGTCCATGACTCCCCTCCCCCTCCCTTCCTCTCAGAAGTGAGGCTGGTGGGAAGGAAGAAAGAAGGGAGGGAAGAGAGGGGGGAAAGTTAGAGAGCTGGGAGGGGATTAGGAGGGTAATCTCAAAACAAAGTCAATGGACTACAAATTCTATGCTTTGTCCTTTATTAGGTCCTTTCTGACTCACTGCTGTTGGGGTTGCAAAAACAGAAGACACATTTCTAATCACTTGTAGAGAGGCCTTGGAGAGAAGATCCCTTTGCTCCAGAATTGTTTTCCTACAGCTCCTCTTACAGAGCCTAAAATTCCTCCATTAACTTCAACAATGACCTAGATCTTGCAAGATTTTCTGGGTTGAAGGCACTAAAGAAGTTGAGTATGACAAGAGGGGGCGAGAATGCTGCCAGAGAGTGGGGCAGATCCGAAGGCACGCTTCACTCTCCCAGTGCAGACGTGAGTAAGGAACCTCATGGGCTTGGGTAGGCAGTAAGTTCTCACTCTTCTCTCAGCTGCACTCACGGTATTTCCTGTTCTGCTATTTGAAGTGTGAGCTTGGCACTCTGTGAGGATGCAAGCGCCCACTTCCAGCCAAGCAAAGCACCCTGTCCTGCAGAATGACACGGTCACCTCCCTTCTCTGTGCTCTACTCTCCTGTTGCAAAAGTAGAACCCTGCTCTCACCTCCCCAGATTCTGAGCTAGTGAAGCCAGGAGGTGAATTTATAGAGAGGAGTTTCCAACCTTAACCAGTGTTTAAAATCCAGACTGAGCTATTCTACATTGTCCCATGTTTCACCCACTTCCCTATAGTTGAGGCTGCTAAGGAGTTAGTATCTCCTCTAATAGCAAAGGGAACAAATATAAAGGGGGAATGCCACGGGCAAAATCACGAAACAAAATTATGTCTTTGATGCTTCCATTTCCATTCTCTTTCCTCCACTGAACTCAGGAAAAACCTGAAAATAGTCATTTTTATCTTAAAGCTTTCTTGACTATCTCAAAGAAGGTTTATCTTCAGTTAAAAAATGTAGGTTTTGGCAACTACTAGAGGCAGCCTTGCAGGTGGGTAGCAAAAGGTATTTTAGGGCACACAGCAGCCTTTATCTGGGAATTCCTCCAGGCAGAGAGCAGCTCACACTGCCCTACCCAAGATCTTCTCGATCACTCAGCCGGACTATGTCGGGAGTTTGTCCACAGCTATCCACTTCAGGGACCTCCCCCCAGCCTGTTTCTGGTATCTCTATGGTTATCATCCAGCTTCTTAGCCTGCTACCTGGTGATACTTGTAGTGACCCAGGAAGGCTGGATCAGGGGAAGTGGAGGATTAGGCTGTGTGGATGATTTATTAAACTCTGTGGCTTCTTGCTCTTCCACAAGACTCCCCATCAGAGGGTGCGGCTTGGGTCATGCTGGGCACTCAGCAGCTTTGTGGTGGGTATTGGTTTGTGCTTCCTCCCCCTTTGCTTTCGATTCAAGGCTTTCCTGTTGCAGTCTGAGCAGTTCTATTTAACCGCAGCCTCACTGCAGCTACCACGGCGTGCAAACTGAATCCATCTGGGGGGCAAGTGTAGGGCAACCAGAGGGTAAAAGTTGAGAGGTAAGAAAGGAGAGTGAGTGGGAGAAGCCAGCTGGAAATGGAGAAAAATTCCAAAGATAGAATGTCATGATGAATAACAATCAAGAAAACATTCCAGTACAATTTAAAAAGTATGTTCCAATTTATATTCAACTATGGTAAGTCAACCCCAAGTTAATTAGTTCAGATACATTTTCATTAGAGCATGACCTTGGATGTATTTTTCAAATAAGTGAGAAATATATAGGATGAGAACATGTAAATTCTGGTTTCAAGAATTAAGCATTAAATATCAAGTTCAGTTCTGATGCAAGCTAAATGACAATTTGCAGGTAGACTCGGGCTAGATGTTTGAGGCCTCGGAGTCACTGGTTCCAGGCAACCAGCATTTGTGAAGGCCCAGAAGCAAGAGGAAGCAGAGTTGAAACCCTGGAAGTCCAGTGGGAGTGGAGTTCAGACTGAGGGCAGCCTGCTGACCCGGGGGGGGGGGGGGGGAGGGCTTCGAGCCATGTTAAGAACTGTAGACTCTATCTCAAGGATAATGGGAGGCCACTAAAGTTTAAACAGACAAGGTGAACTTATACAATGAACCTTCTGGTGGTTGGTAGAAAATGATCCACAGGGAGAAAAACTGGAAGCAGGAAACCAGCAAAAGAATGTGCAAAAATCATGGTAATCACTTGGGCCAGGTTGTGAGAGTGGGTACGGCAAGAAGTGGACACATTATTGGTTATTGAGGGGCCAGCATTGTGATGCAGTAGGTAAAGCTGCTGCCTGTGATGCCAGCATCCCATATTGGTGCTGATTTAAGTCCTGGCTGCTCCACTTCTGATCTGGCTCCCTGCTAATGCACCTTGCAAAGCAGTGGAAGATGGCTCAAGTCATTGGGCCCCTGCACTCACATGGAAAACCTGGATGAAGCTCCTGGCTTCAGCCTGGTTCAGCCCTGGTCATTGCGGCCATCTGGGGAATGAACTAATGGATGAAAGCTCTCTGTTTCTCCCTTTCTGTAACTCTTCCAAATAAATACACAAATATTTAAAAAAGAGATTATTGGCTATTGAATGAATGTGGAGAGCAAAAAAATAAAAACTGAATCCCAGGTTTTTGGCTGGAGCAACTGGGTGGATAGTACACAAACATTTTCAGAGCTAATAGAGAAAGACAGGCTTGCAACAGCTACTAAGATCCTTGACGAATGCAAGGAAGAAATAATGGTACATGGAAACTAGAGGAAGCCAGTGAGCCTATCAAGGAGGATGTGGTCAGTAGCATCGGATGCTGTTCAGATGTCTAGTAAGATAAAGACTGACGTATTCACTGAGTTTGGTAATACAGGGGGCAGGGACAGCATTAGTGGCCTTAGTGAAAGCCCCTTCCAGTACAATGGGAGTCAGTGCTAGATCAGACTGGGCTGAAAAATGAGAAGTAAAGAATTAGAAACAGCAAGGGTGGACTGCTCCTCATTTAAAGGTGTACACAAGTCCCTCTGCCCTAAATGGTCGTCCACACTGCCCCTACTTGGTTAATCTTGCTCACTCCAGGGCAGGCCTGGAGTGAAGGGGATTTATAAATAAACAGAAATCTGAATATGTATATTTTTCCCAGAGGCAAATTCAGTCGGGCAGGGCTAAAAGTCAGGAAGTGTGTGACTTATGCTGTGCTCACCAGACAAGAACTTTCAACCCATAGAGAAGGCCCATAGGCTCCCTGGTGCCAACATGGGGGTGTTAGTCTATATTACGCCAAGAATATGGTGCAATTCTGAAGAACAGGAAGAGGCTTAGTTGGAATGGAAAGAGAACTCTGACTTGGGGGTGGTAGGGTGGGTGGAGTGGGGAACATTTTTTTTTTTTTTTCAAAAGCAAAGCTAGAAATGAACTGGCAAAAGTGGAAGGGACTGAAAAACTGTAATTGAAAGCCTTCCTGTCCCAGATCTGGCTGGAATAAGGCAGGCAGAAAACGCATGATTCAGAATCAGCTCTTACAGCACTTATGAGGAAGGAGAAATCACCCAGCCCCTGGTGCCCTCTTGACAGGCCCAGCGACCCCCTGCACTTTTCTCTTCAAGTGCAGAACAGTTGACTGACTGCAGCTGAGAAAGTTTATCCAACGGGAGTGGTGCCTACCAACCTCCCAGGGTAAGAGTGAGGATCAAATGAAAATAAGTCTGTGATGGCATTTACTATGCCAGGAAGATTATCTTAAGCGCTATCTGATCATGTTATTACAAGATGATTCTCTACTTAAAGGTAGAAAAGCACAAGGGTATTTTAAAATAAATTTGAATGAGAAAGACCAGATATAGATAATTTCTTCTTTGAGTCATACAGACACTGGGACAGATGTACTTACACACTGCTGGCAATCAGTCTTTGGATTCTGCTGGGCATCTTACATTGGAAGAATCAGGGCTGAACACCTTACTCTCCTCTTACCAAAAAAAATTATTTCAAAGTTGGTGCTAAGTGAGATCTGGAGTTAAATGGAAAAACGTGGGCAGAAGTTTCTGGCTATATAGATCAAACCATTAAAGTGAGATTAAAGAAAGTCATTTTGGGGTCCGGCGCTGTGACGTGGCAGGTTAACGGCCTGAAGTGCTGGCATCCCATATGGGCTCTGGTTTGCATCCCGGCTGCTCCACTTCCGATCCAGCTCTCTGCTATGGCCTGGGAAAGCAGTGCAAGATGGCTCAAGTCCTTGGGCCCCTGTACCCACCTGGGAGACCCGGAAGAAGCTCCTGGCTCCTGGCTCCCGATTGGTGCAGCTCTGGCCATTGCAGCCAATTGGGGAGTGAACCATCGGATGGAAGACCTCTCTCTCTCTCTGCCTCTCCTCTCTCTAACTCTTTCAAATAAATAAATAAATCTTTATTTAAAAAAAGTCATTTTCTTCAGAAGACATGAAAAAGACAAAATATTTGAAATCAGTGAATCTTTGTTGTGGTATTTATTATAATAAGATTAGCTTTGTCATCATTTTGAAAAGGTTATTTTCTTTACGTTGACCTGCACCAGATACTTTGAGGAAGTGGCAGAGCCTCTAGATTGGAGTTTTGCTGCCCTCTTCTGGAGACATTAAGTTATAGCCTAAGAAACCCACTCTGCTCCAAGATCTCTAATCCTTTAGCATAACCAACCCTGGGCATATGGCCCCACCAAAAAGTTAAATAATTGTCAAGCCTGGTGCTGCTTTCCAGAGGAACAGGCAGACTGCCTTAGTCAGATATGTTTTTCTTCAACAGTTATATTAGTAATAGTGATACAGCAGGATATATTTATAGGTCATTTCAAAATTGATAAAATCTCACAACTGCTGTTCCATTTTAATCTCCTTTCATCCTCAAATAGTCCACTGGAAGCAGGCAGAGTGGTTATCATTCCCATTTCTCACATGGGAAAACTGAGGCACATGGTACCTAAATAACTTAAAGTACTACTGCTTACATGGCAGGCTGGGCCTGAAAGTAATGACACATGAACCACAGTTCAGTGCTTTGTCACAGTTTTATAAAAATGTCTTTCTCTTTAGCAATGTCCATTTTATCCTAGAGTGCTCAAAATATTTACTTGAAAGAATTAGAAGCCGGCGCCGTGGCTCAATAGGCTAATCCTCCACCTTGCGGCGCCGGCACACCGGGTTCTAGTCCCGGTCGGGGCGCCGGATTCTGTCCCGGTTGCCCCTCTTCCAGGCCAGCTCTCTGCTATGGCCAGGGAGTGCAGTGGAGGATGGCCCAGGTGCTTGGGCCCTGCACCCCATGGGAGACCAGGAAAAGCACCTGGCTCCTGGCTCCTGCCAGGATCAGCGCGGTGCGCCGGCTGCAGCGGCGGCCATTGGAGGGTGAACCAACGGCAAAAGGAAGACCTTTCTCTCTCTCTCTCTCTCACTGTCCACTCTGCCTGTCAAAAAAAAAAAAAAAAAAAAAAAAAAAAGAATTAGAGAGAGAGAGAGAGAAATAATAGAGATCTTCCACCTGCTGGCTTGCTCCAGGAGCCAGGAGTTTCATCCACGTCTCTCATATGGGTCACAGGGCAAGCGTTTGGGCCACCTTCCACTGCTTTCCCAGGTGCATTAGCAGGGTGCTGGATCAGAAGTGAAGCTGGGATACAAACCAGTGCCCATATGGGATGCCAGCACTGCAAGGAGGTGGATTTACTCACGACATCACAATGACGGCTCCTCAAGTTAAATATATTTATAAAAAAAATCCCATAAGCAAATGGATAGGCTTTGGCCGAATTTCTCAGAACTTTTGCTTGGAAGTCCTTCAGTATCTAGGTTTCCTTTTTAAAGGGCTCTTTAGCAAGCAGTTTTGTAATATTAAAGACTAGCTCTGCTACTGGGGAAAAGTGAGTTTAGGATGAAAAAAAAAAGCAAAGACAAAAAAGAAGTCAAGAAAAAGCAATTTGAAAGTTCAAGTACTTTCATTCTAAGTATGCAAATAAACACTCTTGTATTAGCGCAAACAGCTAAACACAAGTTAGGCAAACAGAATCTGAAGTCTTCTTTCTTGCTCCTACTGCCTATCCCTGCATGTCTAGCACAACAAACCTCACTGCCTACACCTACTCAACTCTGAAGACATTAATTGTAGTTTAACAGGTAACAAACTGCCTGAATGTAAGCCGGAAACCAGTTTCTTAACTCTAGAATGGGACAGTATTTCTTCCCTTACATGGCCTATTGATGAAAGTACTTAGCATTAGAAGTACATTTTCAGATGAAAACTCAGTAAGTAGTTAACTGCTATGAAACACTCATTAAATATAATCTACCCAACATAAAAACCATAGCCATGAGGATTAACCAGACACATTCCCAGACCGAGATCTATTGGTTTTTTTGTGCTTTCTTCCGAAGACCAATTTGTCTCCCTGCAATAATTTCCTTTGCTCCTTTGCGATTGTGTCTGCCCCAAAGAATCAATTTCACTTGCTATATTTTCTTCCCCTTTTCTCATGTGCTGAGGGGACGGCAGAAAGTTCACGGAAAAATGGAATTAAAAGTATGAATTTCTTTTCATGAAACAAAGTCTGAGGGTTTGCTTTCCATATAATTTCCCATGTATTATTGAAAAAAAAATCTTTGCACCAAAATAAACTCATGCTTTTAATTCTACTGTCCTATGAACTTTCTGAGGTACCCTCACGAATACAGATACGATCTTATTGTTCCTCTCGTGTTATTTTTTTGTTGTTGTTGTTGTTTTTATTTAATTTAAAGGAGGCAAGACAGAGACATCTCCAATCTACTGGTTCACTTCCTAAGTGCCTGCAACAAACAAGCCTGGGCCAGGACCAGGTCAGAAGCTGGGAACTCAATCTGGGCCTCCCAGGTGGCTGGCACGGACCCATGTACTGCAGCCATCATCTGCTGTCTCCCACGGGGTGTATTAGCAGGAAGCCAGACTCGAACCCAGGTGCTCTGCTATGGGACACAGGCATTTCAAACAGCATCTTAACTGGTGCACCAAATACTCACCTTGCTCTGCCTTCTTTTGAATGTGCCTCTTTCTTTTCCTATTTATTTGACACAATTTTACCCTTTCGTTTTCTCATTTCATTCTGTGTACTACATCCATGACTTAGAGACCTCAGTTCAAAAAAAAACTTATGTACACATTTTTGAACTCCAATGCACATATCCTGCAAATATTTGCTGAGTATTTCCAAAGTGTCAGACACTGTTCTGAGTGCCAAGGATTCAAAGACAAACAACTAACAATTAGCCTCTACCCTCAGGGACCTCAAACAGCATATAGCCAGGAAGACAAACAAGTATGTACTGACAGCTATTTTAAATTGGTAGGTTCTATGCTGGAAATATCAACAAGTGGCTGTGAGATGATGAAAATGTAAGTTATCCCAGGTCAGTTGGAAGGGTGTAAAAACATGAGAAAGGCTTAGGGAGTCACTTGAGTTGGGTCTTTGAGAGATGAACAGAATGCTAGCAGGTTCAGAGGGGAGAGCTGGGGATAAGGTAAACCAAAACATATTCTGGAGAGAAGGCACAAAATGAGCCAAAGCACCATGTAACATGCTTTACTGATTAAGGACACCTAGACTATCTACTGTGGCTAAAACAAATCCATGTGGTAGGGAATGGCAGATGAGTCTAGAATAGTACAATGAGGCCTGACTGTGAATGGTGACCATTAAGTATGTTATCATTTATTCCATGAGAATTGTTGTATGGTTACCTTAAATGTCTGATATTACTTATCCTGGGAACAAAGAGGGACATTTATAAAGAAAGCAGTAAGGAAGCTGTGTTAAACTTAATGAGTGCTTGAACTCAAGGAAATAAAGTGATGGATGAGAAATATTTTGCAGGCTATGACAATCAAGTTTCAGTTAACAGTTGAGTTAGAGCTGGAAGAAAACAAAAGAGCCAAATGTAATTCATGATTTGCAGTTCAGGTAAAGGGGTGGCAGTGATGCCCAAAATTTAGAAATACAGTGTGAAGCACAAGTTAGGTTGAGAACAAAAGAATGGGGTACCATTTTGCAGTGAAGTATTTACAGGATATTGAAAACAGATGTCCAGAGCAAGCATCTGGCAGAGTATTTAAGCAGCTGCTTGAGATGCCCACATCCCATTTCAGAGTGCCTGGATCTGAGTCATGGCACTGCTCCACCTTCCAGCTGGCGGCTCATGAAGCAGGTGACGCCTTGGGTAGCTGGGTCTCCACCACCCACAAGGGACACACTGACTGAATTCCAGTTTCCTGGCTTCAGCTTCACCTAGCCTTGCTTGTTGTGGACATTTTGGGAATGAATCAATACATGGAAGATTTCTGCTTGTCTGTCTACTTTTCAAATAAATAAAAGTAACTTTAAAAATAAACCAGATATCCCATAAGCAGGAAAAAACTGGACTCTTAAATTCAAATTTGAAAACAGGTGTATATGGGCCAGCACCGTGGCTCACTAGGCTAATCCCCCGCCTGCGGCACCGGCACCCCGGGTTCTAGTCCCGGTGGGGGTGCCGGATTCTGTCCCGGTTGCTCCTTTTTCCAGTCCAGCTCTCTGCTGTGGTCCAGGAAGGCAGTGGAGGATGGCCCAGGTCCTTGGGCCCTGCACCCACATGGGAGACCAGGAGGAAGCACCTGGCTTCTGGCTTTGGATTGGCGCAGCGCGCCAGCCACAGCGTGCCGGCCACCATTGCGGCCATTTGGGGGGTGAACCAATGGAAAAGGAAGACCTTTCTGTCTCTAACTCTGCCTGTCAAAAAAAAAAAAAAAACAAACAGGTGTATATGGAAATCATCAGTAACTCAGTTAATAGTTGAAGTTTTAAATACAGAAGACAAATCAGAGGACTTTATTTCTTGAAGAATTCTTGCAAAACTGTGAATTTTTTTAGGAATGGATTCCTCGGAGCAAAAACATACCTTTGTTGATTATATGCTGAATAAAATGAAAGAATATAGTATATTATAAAAATCAAAGGTAAGATAAAGGCTTAAAAAGAAACAGTAAATATGGGAGTCAACTGATTTTGAAGCTCACTTATAGAAGCAAATCTGCAGCATTACATAAAAAATAGCAACTAGAGAAATTGAAAAGAAAAACAAAGTGATAAAAATGAGGGGAGTAAAGAGCATGGCAAAAGGACATAAAAATTGGGGTGATTTCTTCTAAAAACACTACTTTGCTAGTGATTCAGGTGTGAAAATGGCTGAATTAACATTGAGATCAAACAAAAAAGGGACAAATAAAATAACAGAGATGTATTTCAAAGCAAGGGTGGGAAAGGGCAACTTTATGATCACTAGAGCAAATCTGCTAAGTGACCTTTGGCAAGCACAGAAAAGTTATAAGGAAGGACTGTAATAATAAATTCCTATTATTTGGTGCTCAGTAAATTAAAGTTGTGAGTGAAAAAAAAAGTCCAGTCAAGACTACTATATGGAAACAAAAATTTCAATTATCTCCTAATTAAAAAAACCATGATTACAGCACTTGCAGTAAACTTTATTAGTTTGTAGAACTGAGTGACTAAATTCCTTAAGATATTGTTGGGTCAAATCTGCCACAGAGTAATGAATTAGAGTAGGGTATGAGATCCTATTTGTTCTTTCTATGTCAAACTATGTCATACATGCTGCAAACTTTTCTTTGGGGTCCTTTACAATACAAACTATTTGGTCCAACCGGTTAATCCACAATTATAGAAGTGGTAACATCTCTATACCCACTGCTATTTGTCTTTTCACTGTGCTGCCTGGAATAAAACCACTAAACCAGACTCAGCCAGTTCTGCTAAATACACTAACCAAAATCTTAACTGCACAGCTACCAGCGTTCAAGCTGTGACAACTCCTAATAAAGTAGAAATTTAATTATATATGCTTCATTAAATCCCTTGTGTACAAAAATGATTACCCACTTTCTTTCCTAACTTACTTTTGTAAGAAGATTTCTTATTGATAAATATAAATAAATAGAAAATACAAAGTTCAAGTTCCTTAAAATATGATTTTTGAGGAACTGGGACCACAATTTTTTTCTTTCTGTAGAACCAGGACCCTGAATGCACTATAAGAAAATGTACTTGAGTTATTTTTGTACACACAATTTTTCAAGAACATATCTCAACCACAAAGTTAGTTCAAACTGTAGAATTCGTCCAATTCACCACAGCTGGACAGTTTCCAAGGCTTCTGGGTACCTACCTTTAAGTTCCACATGCTATACATCTGGGGTTAACTGAGGGCTCATCAACTAGTAGGCCATCAACAGACTGTGATTCTTGAATACCCTGAAACAGTATGTGATACGTGGTATGCACACACAGATGAACATTTTTCTGGGGTAAAGGCATACAGTTTTCAACAGATTTTCAAAGGTTTCTCAAAAAACAAAAAAGCTTAAAAACCACTGCATTTAAAAAGCCAGATGTGTGTACAATATGCTGAATATTTTTCATTTTTATATCTGTGAGATGTCTTAATTGTAACAAGCCATGAAGTTTAGCAGTGTCACAATAAGCAGAAAGGTGACTTGTGTGAGTTGTTCTCCATCTTCACTTCCTGGTTCACATCCTCCTCAACCCACTGAAATCTGGCTTCTGTCCTCAGCTCTCTGGAATTATTTCTGCTGGTCTGATTAAGTTCCTGGCTGCTAAATTCAAAATGCTTTTTTGGTACTTACTTTGACTTCTTGGTGGTATAGTCAGTGATGAAAAGCAGTTTTGTGGAGCCAAATGGTCTGAGACCAAATCTTAGCTCCATCAACTTTCTAGCTTTCTGACTGAGCAAATTACTTTACTCTTCTGTGCCTCAGAGTGCTATCCTTTGTAAAGCTTCTTTACCCATGAAACAGTGTCAACAGTACTTATGTCAAAAAGTTTGCTGTATCAGAGAACTAAGTAAGCTCCCCAAAAAGAAAGGAGTTATGTTGTATGCAACAGGTATTATCTGGTACCTCTGATCACTCCTCTCTTAAACATGAGTTGAAATTTGTTCTATTCTGCCTTTGATGGCTGCTGAGTTTCATCTCCCTACTTCCAAGATTATCGCTTTCTAACGTATCTTATATACTATAGCCAAAATCAGTTGAAGCTATAAATCTGATGCCATCCTGTGCTATAGCAATTAAACAAACTCCTTAGCATGGTACTGAAACCCTTTATGATAGTGTACTAGTCTGGTTCTCCTTCCTCACCTCTCCTCAGTTGCCTGATTATCCTTATGAGTTAAACTGAACCAAAATGTTACATCCCAAAATATGCCTCATTCTCTTTACTCAGGCCTTTGTGTAAGCCACTGAATTCTGCCTGGAATGCTCCTTTTTCCTCCTCTAGAAAGTTTCCTTACTACACTCCTTCCCAAAATAAATTAGGTATCTTTCCTTTATGTGCCTCAAATGACCCCATCTATTTTAGACGCTTATTTGGTTGCTAATATATTCATCTAATCAGATTTCCCACTATCTCCTATTAAGAACAGAAGTGGGAACTGTATTATCACAATCTTATTCTCTCATTTTTCTACTGCTCTGATCTTAACCCATTTTCTGGACTTTTTTTCATCATTTATTCTACTCCTTTGATAGTTAGCCCACTAAGAAACAAATATACCTAAAAAGATACATATACATAAGGAACTAGTTAACACAACTTCACACTTGATGGAACATTCTAGAAGTATTTATTTCATTGCTGATCATTAGGATGCAGCATGCAACTCTCAACAATGAGCTGCTCTCCACTTCTATAGAAGCACCAAATGCTGTGGTACTACTCAGTTTCCAGCCTTTCAAAAAGGTTTTTATAATCAATATCATTACTGAGGAATGAGCCTTCTACAGACTTAAAAGCACTTATTGTCTATAAAAGTTAACTTCGTATTTCATGCATAAAATTCCAATTGGCAGATTAAGGTTCATAATAGAAAGAAAAAAAATTAATTCTGGTTTTGTGAATTATCAGGAATAAAATAAGCATTCTCCTTGCCTTGTGATAAAGAAATAAGAATTTTTTTTCTCTACCAGTAATTAAGACAGTATTTTGATGATTTCTTAGGGTTATAAAATTGCCTGTTGGTTAAAGTTTTTTTCCAAAGATGGTAAGAAATAAGAAGTTGGCTCTTTTTCCTGTATAATTCAAAGGAATATTTGCAGTATGTGCAAGAGTTGTAGGGTGTACTGCAGACCCTTTTGATAATTATTTAAAAGGCCTATTCTCCCTATTTAAAAAATTCCACCTCAGAAGGTAAAAGTAAATTCTCATCATCCCTGAGCAAAAAAGGGAAAAATCATAGGTGCTTTTATTAGTTAACAAGAGCTGCTGTGAATGAGTTATCTTTCCCTAGAACATTCTCAGAGTATGTACATGAACTGCAACAGGAATGATGTGCTCTCAGAGACGTCCTCAGATAAAGGTACTTAGCAGTTCGAGTATTTGATCTTCAAAAAGTTTAGACTTAATTAAGGTATACCTGAATATTTTCTATTTTGAAATTTGAAAATATCCTGAGAGGATGTTGATAAGACATGAAATTACTGGGCACAAGAGAATTTAAAAATTGTTAGCAAATTGTGGCAGGAGGAAAACCAAGAGCAGGGGTAACTGCTGCAGAGGAAGTTGAGTAAAGGAGCAGAATGAAGCTATAGTTATAAGCTATACCTTTCTTCTCACTAAGCCATAGGCCTCTGGCTATGCCATCCTCACTCTTATATTAATAGAAAACCAGATGTTGCAAAATAAAGTAATGTCCCAAGTTAATTTAAGTTTTTGTTTAAGAAGTAAATGAGAGAAAACATTTTAGCTTCTTAATCAAGGAATACTATATTATAATTTCAAGGCTTCTTAATATAATTCACTTAACCCTAGAGCAATTGTGCAATAAGCAAAATATCATAAAAGGAAAACAACAAAGGTTAACTTCCCACAGGGGCCGATAGACAAGATCTGTGCAGCACAGCAATTAACCTTCACATAGTGGAGTCTTGTTCGAAAGGCCTTCCACAGCTCTGATTACTGAAAGTCACAAATGTCACCAACAAAAGGAATGTTGATTAGAGTCAGAAAACTTCCTAAATTAGGGCTGCCTTCTTTGAAGGAAGTTCAGAATGTTGCTAGCACAGGCTGGCTACGCTAAATCTCACTGATGGCTTCATTAGAGAATGAGAATGCCCCAGTCAGTGCTGTTTTAAGAATGAACTGGGAGGGAAAAAACAACATGAAACAACCTACTGTTCCCTAACGTACATGGCTTAGCACCCAGAGAAAGACTCTGCCCCCAAAAGAGACTTTCTACTTAGGGTTAAGCTTCATTAAATGAGGTGTAACCTTTCATTTTCAGGACATGTCTTTTCTTGCAAGGTCTTTTGAGGCAGAAGTTCCACTTGGATTCTAATATACATCCCTGTGAGCTCAGCTTCCTGAAAACACACACCTGCTGGATTCTAGGTTCTCCCTTACCAGTGACTGGATTCACTACTTCACAGCCACCAGAATCGCACATACACTATTAACATGATGAAAAATACAGCTACTGCTGCAAGTTTGGCGTAAGTGGAACGCATGTTCAAGTACTTCGCATCCTGGCGGTATTTCTTCGACAGACTGGACAAATTGTTAGCCTTTGAATCCAATGCTGTCAAAGGGCAAAAAGGAAAACAGTAATTAGTAACTGGAAGTATTCTAACAAAAGCATAAAAGGCTTTAAATGATCATTTTTACTCTAAGGGCTAAGGGTAAGTTTGCATATACTTATTAATTTATGATCCTAAAGCACTGTAAAACATACATTTAAAAATTATCATGTCAAATTGTATCCAATTTCTTGAGGTTGTACAGTGAGGTAGTCAGCAGTGCAGGCTCTGGCCTCAGACTTTCGTTCAAAATCATCTGTACCAACCACATGAAACTGGCCAAGTCATTTAACCTCTGGCCCAGTTTCTTCATCTCCAAAATGGGGATAATAACAGGAACTACATCGTAAGATCACAAGTACATGAGGCTGCCTGTGAAGTTAGCACCATGCCTGCATACAAGAAACGTTTGATAGATACTGGGTCATGTTTTTCTAATTATTATCATCTTCATATTTTAATTTAATCCACATTTTCTCATATTTTGAAAAGTGATAATCTGTGTAAGATAAGACTCAGATAATCAGAAAATACAATTAACCAGTCTGAGTATTAAGCTATATTTCAATGGTGATCACTAAAATTTCCAAGACTCCACAGAAAAAAGACTGTTTGAAGTTAAGACTATCAGAAATTACAATTCAACAGATATAGGAAAGTTGTCACGTAACTAAATTACAATGAGTACTAAAAACCCACCAATTTCTAGTAAATTAAGCTGCTGCTTTTATTTTTTTAATTTATTTGAAAGGCAGAGTTACAGAGAGAAGGAGAGACAAAGAGATCTTCCATACACTGGTTCACTCCACAGATGGCTTCACTAGCCAGAGCTGAGTCAGGCTGCTGCCAGGAGCCAGGAGCTTTATTCAGGTCTCCCACAAAGATAGCAGGGGCCCAAATACTTGGGCCATCCTCCACTGCCCCTCCCAGGCTGTTAGCAGGAAGCTGGATGGCAAGTGGAGCAGCTGGTACACAAACCAGCACCCATATGGGATGCCAGCATCACAGGTGGTGGCTTTACTCACTAAGCCACATTGGCCCCTGTAAATTAAGCTTTTTAGCATTTTCTGCAAAGCTCATTTTCTTTTCTTCAAGGATATTTATGTTACCTTCTTATAATTATTAGCTGAGCTCTTAGAAAAAGTGCCAGATAGAGACAAACTAGATCATATGAAAATACTCAGCATATTTTAATACCAGAACTTCTCATTTTTACATTTTACTCAAACTTCATTTTTTTAAGTTTTCAGAGAACTATTTTGTAATCTGAATTTGTTTGCTCTTCCTTACAGAATGCTCTTGGAATATCTGGAGTTGCTCAATAAACAGTGGTTTTGTTGAGAAATGTGGTATTACTTAATACTACTGACACGTCAGCCACATCTAAATTAACAACTACTTATATGAATAAGAAAAACATCTAGTCATGAAAGAAAACAGGTGAGAGAAATAACCATGATAATGCTTAACAATATTTCTAGCTGGTATACCAGAAAGTATATTGCACTCACTAGGGACTTTTAACTACCGTGTTTACTGCTATATCACAATTGCCTAGAACAGGACCTAGCTTATGGTCAGTGCTGAATGACTCTAAATCTGCTGAGAATAACTGGGCAGAGTAGCAGTTAGTAGGCTATTTGAAATAAGAGACTTCTTCAATATAAGAACCTTTTGAAGTACAAGATACCATAAAGACAAAGCTATTGGGGCCGGTGCCTGGTGTATTGGGTAAAGCAGCTGCCTGTAGTGCTGGCATCCCCTATGGGCACCGGTTTGAGTTCTGGCTGCTCCACTTCTGATCCAGCTCTCTGCTACGGCCTGGCAGAGTAGAAGATGGCCCAAGTCCTTGGGCCCCTGCACCCACCTGGGAGACCCAGAGGAAGCTCCTGGTTCTTGGCTTCGGATCAACTCAGCTCTGGCCATTGTGACCACTTAGGGAGTGTGAACCAGTGGATGGAAGACATCTCTCTTTCTTTCTCTCTCTCTCTCTCCCCCTTTCTCCCTCTCTCTCTGCCTCTGCCTCTCTGTAACTCTGTCTTTCAAATAAATAAATAAATATTTTTTAAAAAAGATAAAGCTATTGCTTAGCGTCAATTAAACAAGTATTTATGGTATAGACACCATGTGAAGAGCTAGAAGATATAATAATGATCATATGTACATGATTCTTGCTTTTGGAGAATTGAGTTTTGTAGAGGTGACACCTTTAAATGAGAAAACAAAACTCACTGCTTCAAAGAAACAGGTTTATTTAGGCAGCCAAAATGGGTATAATCTGATCTTGTTCAAAGAACCTGCAAGGAACTACTCATGGATCTTAAATGCAAAGTTAGACTAGCTCTAAAACTAGAAATTAGAGACAGAAGAAAGATGGATGTTTAGGAAGAAGCTTAAAGAGGAAAAAACATGATTCTGGTAGGCTGATCTCTTCACTGTCCTTCACATGTGTTCTGCTCAGATATGCTTTTTCTTTCACGTAAAATACCACTCTCCATTCCTTCTTGATTTATCTAAATTTAGGAAATGTTTTCTCTTCACTTCAAATTTATCTAATTCCTTTATTTTACACAGCAGCTGTTATACATCCTTTTAAAATTATCATGCAAAAAAGAGAACAGGATTCCAGAGGCCAACAGGTTCTGTGGGTATCAGCAGTGTGACTTTTAGTAAACCATATAAACAGTAAAACTGATTTGATATCACCCAGTTCACATGAGATTACTATAAAGATTTAATTAAGGTAAATGAAAGGTAAGTGCTGGATAATGTTTGTGCCCTTACACTATTAAATACTCTGTGAGAATGTTTCTTTATCTTCCAACCAAAGTAATTTAAGAGTAGAAATGTACTTTTTTTTCAATCAACAAATCAGCTTTGTGACAAACAAAGCACTAGAACAGATTCCTTTACATTGTTGATAAACTGACAAATACATATATTTTAGCTTTAAGAAAAATTCCTATGCTGGTCTATTTTACCCTAGGTAAGAGGTTTATTATGTTGAAAACTTATACAGACTCACTCAAAATTTGCTGTTTAAAGAGAGTGAAGTGATATGTTAGCATAAATGGTGACTACTAACATAAAGCTTAAAGTTTGCAGTTCATCAAATGAGTGGGAGATTTCTTTTTATTTTTTATTTTTTAATTTTTTTTGACAGGCAGAGTGGACAGTGAGAGAGACAGAGAGAAAGGTCTTCCTTTTGCCGTTGGTTCACCCTCCAATGGCCGCCACGGCCGGTGCGCTGCGGCCGGCGCACCGCGCTGATCCGATGGCAGGAGCCAGATACTTATCCTGGTCTCCCATGGGGTGCAGGGCCCAAGCACTTGGGCCATCCTCCACTGCACTCCCTGGCCACAGCAGACAGCTGGTCTGGAAGAGGGGCAACTGGGACAGAATCCGGCGCCCCGACCGGGACTAGAACCCGGTGTGCCGGCACCACAAGGCGGAGGATTAGCCTAGTGAGCTGCGGCGCCGGCATGAGTGGGAGATTCTATCTCTCTTTCTGTCTCTCTGCCTCTCAAATGAATTAAAAATAAAACAAAAAGTTTCTAGTTCATAATAAAGGAAAACCTATTAGCTAATAAATATGTGACCAAGACTGTACTCAAGAAGTACTCATTAAGGAACTTATCTGTAACCATTACTGTGAAGGATACAAAAGAAATATATGAAATGGATATAAAACATATAAATAAAGGCTACCTTTAATGAGCTTACATGTCTACATTAAATACCTAGGTGACATTTAAACATCAAGTAAATTTATACATAAAAACTAATTACCTATAATTTCAAAATTTGTGTAGGTAAAACTACCTAATTTTTACCTAATTTACCTTAAATATATTATCTTCAATTTTTAAATTTTAAAAGATAATTGTAAAATAAAATAAATTTTAAAATCAAAATTTAAAATTGTAAAATGCATATATATAATACATTTATAGATTCATAAAAATATAAAATACATTAATGTATGGAATACATACTGTGATAGATAACATAAACATTCAGTATGTATACTTAGGATGAATTAGGTAAATAAATACACACATAAGCATACAATTATGTGCTAAAAATTAAATACACACATATGCATACAATTATGTGATTAAAAATTATATAACTAATCACTTTAGTATTTTAAAGTACAGAAGAGATCAATGTGATGTAGGCTATAAGAATCAGGGAAGGCTTCTTTGAAAGGCAGATCTTGTCTAGGTCTTAAAGAACAGATCCAGCATGAGGTAAGTACGGACTATTACCGATGTGAGTACGCTGACCTGGCTGAGGTAGAATGTTTGGTAATTATGGAGAATGATGGATGTTTGCCATCTCCTTATTTTCCAGAACATCTTATTCACAGAACACAATGCTTTACACACTATAAGCATATAATAACTAAAGAAATGAATGAAAAGTTGAAAGCATATTGTATATTATCCTGTAATCTCATATTTAGAAGTTTTTCAGCAGACGAATGCTTTCACAAAAATGGCATTTAATAAGGATTGATCTGGCAGTAATAAGCCTCTCAATGAGGGCTACCCAGAAAACCAGTGCAATGTATCTTTGTTAATTTCCTCTCATTCGTCCTTTCATTTCCTATAAACTCTGCAAATGATTCTGTATATAATTTACTTAACTGTGAAAATATCTTGGAAAGAATAATTACTTTTAATATGGCTGGGACTTTATACTATTAATCACGCTATGAGAAAAATAATCAGATTGGAAGCTTTGTAAAAATCTATTTTTTGAGACACGAATTGTTAATAGTCCTACATAGAATCTGACAGCATAAAAGGTATTGCAAAGTGAACTATCCTTGCTCATGGAATAACTACCTCTTTGTAAGATTCATCTTAATCTTAGATACCTGAGAGTGCTTCTCCTCGTTGTAATACTTCTTCAATATTGGCCACCATGATCCTCTGCACATCTTGCAATTCAGTGTTGATGGAGCCTAGGTTTCTCCGAGCACGACTGTCAATGTACAGCTTCTTGGTTTTCTGAATGAAGGTATCTAGATTGATGATGAAAGTTACCATTAACAATTTCTCTCATGTATAGCAAAGTGCTGAAGTAGAGAACTGGATGTTCTGAGTTTATTTCTGGATCTGCCATTGTCTATGGCTAACCAAACTCTGGGAAATATCAAAATCTTGACTTTTTTCCCCCCTTATCATTAAAGATAGGAAGACAGATAGAGGATGTCTTTATGTATTTGTTTATCTGTAAAACACATTGACAGAGAGAGGGAAAAAGAGACAGAGACAGAGACACCTTCTATCTGCTCTTTCAGTCCTCAAAAGCCTGCAACCACTGGACTCAGTCAGACCAAAGCTAAGAGTCCAGAACTCCATCTGGGTCTTGCACACAAGGGCAAGGCTCCAAGTACTTGGGCTATCATCCAGTGCTTTCCCAGGCAGCAGGTAGCTGAATAGGAAGTGAAGCAGCCAGAACTTGAACCAGGCATTCCAATATGGGATGTGGGCATCCCACGTGGTGGCTAAAGCTGTTGCATTGCAACACCTACCTCAAAATCTGGACTTTAACTTCCTCATTTGTACCATGTAAAGATAGAACCAGGTGACCATTCAGAAAAAAATGTCCTTTGGACACTATGAATTCAAAGTATCTGCTATCAGAATTCTCAGAAAAATTAAGACCCATGGGCCCGGCGCTGTGGAACAGCAGGTTAAAGCCCTGGCCTGAAGTGCCGGCATCCCATATGGGTGCCAGTTCTAGTCCGGCTGCTCCTCTTCCGATCCAGATCTCTGGTGTGGCCTAGTATATGTACTGCCGAAGCGAGCACTCTGCTGTGGCCTAGGAAAGCAGTAGAAGATGGCCCAAGTCCTCAGGCCCATGTACCCGCGTGTGAGACCCGGAGGAAGCTCCTGGATCCTGGCTTCGGATCTGCGCAGCTCTGGCCATTGTAGCCATCTGAGGAGTGAACCAGTGGATGGAAGACCTCTCTCTCTGTCATTACCTCTCTCTGTAACTCTGTCTTTCAAATAAATTTAAAAAATCTAAAAAAAGAAAAAGAAAAAATTAAGACCCAATACAGTAAGCCTTTCTTGCAAGCAGAAATTTTCAAACTATATTTGGAGAATACTTAGGGCTTCATTATTTAATTCTACACTTTCCCTGAAAGGTTGCTAACACTCTAGTATTATTTGAACTTAATATGGTAAACGAGTTTATAAGCATCCAAAAAGGTGAGAAGCAGGACAATCATTCGGCCTAGTGGTTAAGATGCCAGTTGGGCCGGCGCTGTGGCTCACTTGGCTAATCCTCCGCCTGCAGCGCTGGCACCCTGAGTTCTAGTCCCGGTTGGGGTGCCGGGTTCTAGTCCCAGATGCTCCTCTTCCAGTCCAGCTCTCTGCTGTGGCCCAGGAGTGCAGTGGAGGATGGCCCAAGTGCTTGGGCCCTGCACCACCATGGGAGACTGGGAGGAAGCACCTGGCTCCTGGCTTCAGACCGGCACAGCACCGGCCGTAGCAGCCATTAGGGGAGTGAACCAACGGAAAGAAGACCTTTCTCTCTGTCTCTCTCTCACTGTCTGTAAGTCTCTCTCTGTCTCTCTCTCTCTAACTCTGCCTGGAAAAAAAAAAAAAATGCCAGTTGGGACACCTGCATTCCATATTGGAATGCTTGGGTTCATTTCCTGGTTTGTTCCCAGGCACATTAGCAGGGAGCAGGACCAGAAGCAGAACAGCCATGACTCAAACCAGCGCCCAAACAGGAATCCGGCACTGCAGGTCATGGCTTAACCCACTGCACGGCAGCGCTGGCCTGGCTGGGCACCTTTTATCCGCCTCTTTAGATCTCCTCTCCACTCTTTTCCACTTTGCTTTCTGGGAAACTGACCTGAATGGGCTCCTCACCCTTAGCCTTCAGTTAGGTTCAGAGACAGTGAGGAAGTCCCAACAGCACGGAAGGAGGAGAGCAGACAGTGAGCTCCTGGCTCCTCCCTAAGAAGTGACTTTGGGCTGGCAAAGCCAAAAGTTACTGCTTCCCTCGAACTGGCCTTCTCTGTAAATTTTCTCCTCCTCAGTTTCTGAATTTGGTTCTTCCCCTTATAACTTCAGGTCTACGGATAATACAACCACAGGTGCATGGTACCTTGGGATTCCCCTACAGCCCATTCTTTTTTTTTTTTTTTTTTTTTTTAATTTGACAGATAGAGCTAGACAGTAAGAGAGAGAGACAGAAAGAAAGGTCTTTCTTCCATTGGTTCATTCCCCAAATGGCCGCCACGGCCGGCACTGCACCGATCCAAAGCCAGGAGCCAGGTGCGGATTAACCAAGTGAGCCACGGTGCCGGCCCTATCCCCTACAGCCCATTCTTATCTCTGTATATAGTTCCCTTATGGTCACTGGCATATACCACTTACAATCTCCCTCGGGCATTTGTCTAATTTTTTTCTTCGCTTTACTGGACTATATTATTACCTAAAAAATAAAATTTGAAAAACTGAACACAATATAAATTAGCACTTGGAAAATTTAGTTATAGAAAACTAGAATACTTTGCTAAATTTTCTCTTTCTGAAAAGCAAATGATCCATATACTAACAAACCTGAAACACGTCAGGGAGTATAACTAATTTCTTTTTTAACTAAAATTTTCTGTGATGTAGCCTGATCCTACTTGTTCTCACTCCCTGTACTTAGTACAGTTAAGACATTTTCTGTGATCTATTGCCATCAGTTACTTGACCCAGGTATTATTGGTGATGAGTCCTTTTTTTTTTCTTGTTAATTTAAAAGGCAGAAGAAACCTAGAGAGAACAACAGACATCACCATCTTCTGGGTTTTGTTTTGTTTTTTTTTTTGAATAGAGGATCTTATTCTACTGTAAAAAGCAAAATATAATTCTTTCTGATTTCTGCATTCTGATCTCCACAAAATGAACCCCAATGTTAATATACAGGGGGGCCGGTGCTGTGCCACAGCTGGTTAATGCCCTCGCCTGCAGTGCCGGTATCCCATATAGGTGCCGGTTCTAGTCCCAGCTGCTCCTCTTCCCATCCAGCTCTCTGCTTTGGCCTGGGAAATCAGTAGAGAATGGTCCAAGTCCTTGGGTCCCTGCAACTGCGTGGGAGACCCGGAAGAAGCTCCTGGTTCCTGGCTTCAGATCAGAGCAGCTCCGGCTGTTGTGGCCATTTGGGGAGTGAACCAGCGGATGGAAGACCTTTCTTTCTGTCTCTCCCTCTCACTGTCTGTAACTCTATCTCTCAAATAAATAAATTTTAAAAAAATGCATCAATATTGTGTTAGTGTAACAAATGGCTTCTTCATATCGTTTGCTTCCTTTTGACAAGTCAGGGTCAAAAACTTACCAAATTCAATAAAGGAGTAAGGTCTAGACACAGTGGGCACCTTCTTCCCATGCTGTTCATCAAATTCTGAGTGCAAATCTTCTAGGTAGGCAAAAGCCAACTTCTTAGGAAAGGCAGCCTCACACAAAACCAAATAACACACTCCCTGTTCAATAATGTAGCTGGAGAAACAAAAAAGAAACACAAAAATCATTTTTAAACAGTAAGTACTTCTAACAGATTGAAACACAATTCAGAACCATGCAAACTTCTGCAACTATATGGTCCAAACCCTGTGATGCTGGCTAAATCACAAAGTCAGTTTCAAACTACAAATCCCTAGAATTAGAAAGCAATATCTTTCCATTATTAGAAGTAAATTCCAAAAGAGCATTTATACATTTTTATCCTAATTATTTGACAAATTTTCAACTCATGTACATCAACACCTAAAAATTTTTTTTTGAAAACTCAGAGTTCTGACTATCTACCCTTTGATTTTGCATTGCAAGCTAGTACATCCATATTTAAACTCCTTCTAGTCACAAGGACAAAAAGAACTGCAAATTTCTGTGGAGGTTAATGTCATATTTACTGGGTACAGAAAACAGCAACTGCAGGACCAAAGATGCATACTAATTTCCAAGGTAGATGAACTCCATGGTCAACTGGAAACTATCTAACAACAGAACTGACTCCTCCTATGACAGTGAGCTCTCTAACATTCTGCAAGAGGCTACTGGATTGCATATCTGAGATATTCTAGAAAACCGTTAGGCTAGTAAGTGATTTTCAAACTTCTTTCTAGCCATAGGACTCTTTCAGTTAAAATTATATTCAGAAGACCAATGTGTACAGCAGATAAAATCTTAAAGGCCCAAAGCATTACAAAGACTTCCACCCTTGCCCTTTCTATGTGGTCCCTGAGGCATTCTAGAACTCCAGAGAGGATAATTTAAAGACTATGATATTATCTGTTGGACATCTTAGTAATACTGCTGTCCTATTGCTTGTGGCCACCTGAATTAACTAGCCTCCTTGCCTTCAATCTTCTATAACATCAGTTTTATTCCCAAAAAGTCAATATGACCATACTGCCATGCTTAAAAATTCTAGGGGTTCCCCACTACCTGTAAAATAAAATCATACTCTTGGTATAGCTATTTATAGCTCTTCAAAACAAGCCACGTTGTCTCATATATCCTTATATAACAAATGGCATGCCATCCTCTAATAAGCTAGGTTCTTTACATCTTTGTGAACTTCTACTCATGTTATTTTTTCCAATTGTAATACTCTTTTATCTATCTAGAGAAATTCTGCTCATTTTCGTATACTTAATTCTACTATAATTTTTTCTGTGAAACTTCTCTGTATTCTCTCTTCCTACTCTTTTCTTCAATCTTAACCCCTACAAAAGGGAATTAATTGCTTTCTTCTCTGTCCTTCTAAAACATTTCATTTATACTGGATTATAGCACCCCTTGCCCTAAGGCATTATAATATATTGGAATTGTGTGCTTCTCTCTGCCAATAAGAAGATACATTCATTAAAAGGTATGGCATTTTGGCCGGCACTGCGGCTCAATAGGCTAATCCTCTGCCTGCAGCGCCGGCACCCAAGGTTCTAGTCCCAGTAGGGGCACTGGATCCTGTCCCGGTTGCCCCTCTTCCAGGCCAACTCTCTGCTGTGGCCAGGGAGTGCAGTGGAGGATGGCCCAAGTGCTTGGGCCCTGCACCTGCATGGGAGACCAGGAGAAGCACCTGGCTCCTGCCTTCGGATCAGCACAGTGCGCTCTGTATGTCTCTCTCTCTCTCACTGTCCACTCTGCCTGTCCAAAAAAAAAAAAAAAACAAAAAAACAAAACAAAACAAAACAAAAAAACAAAAACAAGGTATGGCATTTCAGGCAGGACTTAATACAAGGCCTAGCAAAGAATAAACCTTTAAAAATTCTTGAATGGAAATAAAGCATGTGAGACTACAAAGTCCTAAAGGAAGTAGGCAGAAGAAAATCTCTTCTCAATTCTATGAGGACTTTCCTAGGTTCTTTGTTTCCCAACTCATGGTAGAGATATACAGTTGTCCCTTAGTATGTGTGGGGTCTTGGTTCTAGGAGCCTTGTGGGTACCAAAATCTGCAGATGCTCAAGTCCCTTATAGCAAACAGTGCAGTATCTGCATATACCTTAATGCCCATCTTCTAGCAGACTTTAAAATCATCCCACTATTACCTATAATATATTCACTCACACAATGTAAATGTTATGAAAACAGTTGTTACACTATATTGTTTAGAGAATGACAAGTAAAAAAGCCTGTACACACTCAATACAGACACAAGTATTTTTTTCCAAATATTTTCAATCCACAACTGGCTGGATTTGAGGATGTAGGACCTGCTTCTGATCCAGCTCCCTGCCAATGGCCTGGAAAAAGCAGTGGAAGATAGCCCAAGTGTTTAGGTCTCTGCCACCCTTATGGGGTTCCTGGATGAAGCTCCTGGCTGGCCCAGCCCCAGCCATTGTGGCCAATGTGGCCATTAGAGGATTGAACTAGTGGTTGGAAGATCTTTGTCTCTCCCTCTCTGTGTAGCACTGACTTTAAAATAAATAAATAAATCTTAAAAAAAAAAGTAATGCCCACCATTTTCTTAATCAGTAAGCCAGGGTTCTGTTTTTGTTTTGATATATTTGTGTTTGATAAGTGGAAGTTTCTTGTTTTTTTGTTTTTGTTTTTTTTTTTTGTTTTTTTTTTTTTTTGACAGGCAGAGTGGACAGTGAGAGAGAGAGACAGAGAGAAAGGTCTTCCTTTGCCGTTGGTTCACCCTCCAATGGCCGCCACGGCCGGCGCGCTGCGGCCGGCGCACCGCGCTGATCCGATGGCAGGAGCCAGGAGCCAGGTGCTTTTCCTGGTCTCCCATGGGGTACAGGGCCCAAGCACCTGGGCCATCCTCCACTGCACTCCCTGGCCACAGCAGAGAGCTGGCCTGGAAGAGGGGCAACCGGGGCAGAATCCGGCGCCCCGACCGGGACTAGAACCCGGTGTGCCGGCGCCGCTAGGCGGAGGATTAGCCTAGTGAGCCGCGGCGCCGGCCTCTTGTTTTTTGAAATTAAACACAGTAGGTTCCTCTCTAGCTAAAATAGTAAAGATTATTTAGCTGATCCTTTTGTATTTTCCTGTGATCTTCTTGTACTTTCTCCTTTTCAGTTCTTCTTATTTTGTCAGTTTCAAACTTGACATATACTAAACACTGAATACAGTTATCTGTAGTTAATTTAAAATTCAGTAAAATTCCTTTGACACCTCTCTCAGCTGTACATATTGTTTATATTATCACCGATTGGGATGCTCTTAAATTATCAGTTATTTATTGACTATTCCCTACATATCAGGCAAGATGGTATTATTCATGGATGTGTGAATAGTTCTCATGAAATTCCCAAGATTTTTCCCCCTATTTTATGTATTCTATGGAGGAAAACCGAAACATGAAGCTATGGGAGTTGCTCAAAGTTCTACTATTAGTGAACTTTTTTTTTTTTTTTTGGACAGGCAGAGTTAGACAGTGAGAGAGAGAGAAAAAAAAGGTCTTCCTTTTCCATTGGTTCACCCCCCAAATGGCTGCAACGGCCGGCGCACTGAACCGATATGAAGCCAGGAGCCAGGTTCTTCCTCCTGGTCTCCCATGCGGGTGCAGGGCCCAAGCACTTGGGCCATCTTCCACTGCCTTCCCAGGCCACAGCAGAGAGCTGGACTGGAAGAGGAGCAACCAGGACTAGAACCTGGCACCCCAACCTGGACTAGAACCTGTGGTGCCGGCGCCGCAGGCGGAGGATTAGCCTATTGAGCTGTGGCGCCGGCCAGCATTTTTTTTTTTTAAAGATTTATTTATTTACTTGAAAGTCAGAGTTATACAGAGAGAGAAGGAGAGGCAGAGAGAGAGAGAGAGAGAGAGAGAGAGAGACAGACAGACAGAGAGGCCTTCCATCCGCTGGTTTACTCGCCAAATGGCTGCAACGCCAGAGCTGCGCAGATCTGAAGCCAGGAGCCAGGAGCTTCTTCCTGGTCTCCCATGTGGTGGCAGGGGCCCAAGGATTTGGGCCATCTTCTACTGCTTTCCCAGGCCATAGCAGAGAGAGGATTGGAAATAGAGCAGCCGGGACTTGACCAGCACCCGAAGATGCCAGCACTGCAGGTGGCAGCTTTACCTGCTACGCCACAGCTTCGGCCCCTGTTAGTAAACATTAGAGCAGGAATACTAACCTACATGTTTCTGATTCTAAGGTAGTCATAAAGCAAGAAGTTATTATTACATGAGAGGAACAACACTCATAACTTATGATCGGCCTTCTGAATAAACAAGCTGAGATTTCATTTTGCAGAATTAAAGCCAGAAAAGTTGCTTCCATGAAGAGACTGTATTTTTAAAACTTTTCAAACAATTGTTACCATTCTCATCAGGTGTTACCCTACATACTTACGTGACCAAAAAGAAATCAGGAATATACTCACTGAAAAGTCATGGCTCCTGCTTCCAAAGTACACCTCGTAGGGGACTGTTCATTCAGCTTTCTGAAGAGCTGCTTAGCCTGACTCTGGTACTGTTGAAGGTCCCGGCCAGACTGAAAGAAGATGACACCTCCATTTAAACATTTTGCACACACAAAAACGCGTGTTAATAAGGAGCATCATGACATTATGAGACACTTTGTAAATCAGGTCCTTTGTTTTAATGAAAAAAAAAAAAGGCATATTTTTAGAAGGAAGTCCTGGGGCCGGTGCTGTGGTGCAGCGGGTTAAGGCCCTGGCCTGAAGCGCCAGCATCCTATATGGGCGCCAGTTTGAGTCCTGGCTGCTCCTCTTCTGATCCAGCTCTCTGCTATGGCCTGAGAAATCAGTGGAAGATGGCCCAAGTCCTTGGGCCCCTGCACCCGCGTGGGAGACCCGGAGGAAGCTCCTGGCTCCTGGCTCCGGATCGGTGCAGCTCCGACCGTTGCGGCCATCTGGGGAGTGAACCATTGGATGGAAGACCTCTCTCTCTCTCTCTGCCTCTCCTCTCTCTGTGTAACGCTTTCAAATAAATAAATAAATCTTTAAAAAGAAAAAAGAAGGAAGTCCTAACTCTTAGTTCTCTTTTTTTTTTTTTTTAAGATTTATTCATTTACTTGAAAGTCACAGTTACACAGAGAGAGAAGGAGAAGCAGAGAGAGAGAGAGGAAGGGAGAGAGAGAGGTCTTCCATCCACTGGTTCACTCTCCAGTTGGCTGCAATGGCAGGAGCTACGCTGATCCAAAGCAAGGAACCAGGAGCCTTCTCTGGGTCTCCCACGCAGGTGCAGGGGTCCAAGGACTTGGGCCATCCTCCACTGCTTTCCTAGGCCACAGCAGAGAGCCGGACTGGAAGTAGAACAGCTGGGACTAGAACCGGCGCCCATATGGGATGCCGGCACTACAGGCACTAGCCCCCTAACTCCTAGTTCTTAAAGATGACATTACTTACTAACTAGGAAGCAAAAGTGTATACTTAGCTACATTTAAGGAACTCTCTTTCAATCCAGTGTTCTGTGCATTATTAGGTCAGTATCCTCCTCCTAACCCACTTCACTTGCACAATTGTTAGCAAAGATTTGCACAGTATGTGCTGTACTCAGGAAAAAAACCCTGTCAATAATAAAGTGATGAATCTCATTTTTAGACTGGGATATCAAGCAGAATATTCCACAAAGTATTACATTACTGAACATTTAGGCAAAACTAAATGTGTATACCCATGATTGCAAGTTACATGAACACTATGACTGCAACCAGGTAAAAAGGAGTAAGAACAAAGATGGGAAAAAGCAAATATCCTTTTCTGTATAAATTTATTTGGTTCCCAAGTTTGGACAGCAAAATTATGACTACTGAAGGATATGTACAAACAAAAGTGAAAATAATAACATTATAGAAATTTTCCTGGATAATTTCTAAATACTTTTAACAATTAAAAAATACATAAAAGGAAAAAAAGTCTCTTGAAGAAACAGTGGTATCTCACTAGCTGACCAGATACAAAGAAGAAAAGAGGTGCATAAAGATGGGAAGGAAACACTTACATCCACTGCTTATTCACCCACTTAGTGGGAAGGAGAGACCTTCTGCCAGCTGTACTCTGAATGCTTCTGTCCCACTCCCCCATTCCCATATTGAAATCTTTTACAGTCACTATACATTGTCTTTATTACTGTAATCAAAGTGTTCTCCAGGTTTTGAACATCATTCTTACTTTTCTAATTTCAGAGTAAGCTTACAAATGAGTATTTATGGAGTATAGTGTGACACTTCAATACAGGTATACAATGTTTAATGATCAGACCAAAGCAACTAGCCTACCAGCTCAGACATTTATCATTTATTTGTGTCAGAAATATTCAAAATCCTCTCTATGAGCTATTCTGAAATATTCAATTAAGAGCTGTCAACCAGAGATATTCTACTCTGCTGCAGAACATATTAGAAGCTATTTCTTCCATCCAATAGCATCTTTTGTATTTTTATTTTTTAAGATTTATTTACTTATTTGAAAGGCAGAACTACAGAGAGGCAGAGAGAGAGGTCTTCCATCCACTGGTTCACTCCCTAGATGGTCACAATGGCCATAATTGCACTGATCTGAAGCCAGGAACCTCTTCTGGGTCTCCCATGTAGGTGCAGGGGCTAAAGGACTTGGGCCATCTACTGCTTTCCCAGGCCGAAGCCTGCTGGTTCAGGTAGCATTATTATTACTGAGAACATACACTGACACAATCTTTGGTTAAATAATAATTTGCATATATTCATATAATGGAATATTATGAAACAATTAAAAATGTGTAGGGGTTTGGCCTATTGGTTAAGGCACTTGCATCCCATATCACAGTGCCTGGATAGAGTCCTGGCTCTACTCTCAATTTCAATTTCCTGCTAATGAGTACCATGGGAAGCAACATGGGAAGGTTATGGTTTAAATAGTTGGTTCCCTGCTACTCATGTGGGAGATCCGGATTGAGCTTCCCATTTTAAAGTTTTGGCCCTGGACTCAACCCAGATGTTGTGGAAAGTTCAGGAATGAATCAGCAGCTCTATTCGCTCTCAAATTTTTTCATGTATAATATTTAATGATATGAAAAAATATTCATTATATACTGCTAAGTGAAAAATTAGGTGTATAGTCTTACAATATTTTTATTTAATTTTATATAAGCATAAACACTAAGTTTTTGAGTAGAGATTACACATAATGGTTACCACTAAGATTTTCATCCATTTGCTTGTATTTACTGAACTTTCTATGATAAGCCTGGATTACCTTTGTAACAGTAAACATTATTCATTCATTCATTCCTTTTTTTGCATATTTGTACCCTGAGTATTATGTGCCATTTTGGTGAACTTTAAGAAAATTTCTGTGGGCCAGCACCATGGCTCAATAGGCTAATCCTCTGCCTGCGGCGCCGGCACTCAGGGTTCTAGTCCCAGTTGGGGCGCTAGATTCTGTCCCGGTTGCCCCTCTTCCAGGCCAGCTCTCTGCTGTGGCCAGGGAGTGCAGTGGAGGATGGCCCAAGTGCTTGGGCCCTGCACCCCATGGGAGACCAGGAGAAGCACCTGGCTCCTGCCTTCGGATCAGCGCGGTGCACCGGCCGCAGTGCACCAGTTGCGGCGGCCATTGGAGGGTGAACCAATGGTAAAGGAAGACCTTTCTCTCTGTCTCTCTCACTGTCCACTCTGCCTGTCAAAAAAAAAAAAAATTTCTGTGAACTTTAAGAAAATCAAGATAAAACGAGAAAAAGTTCTTCAGAAATGGGCAAATTAAATTACTAAGTAGTCACTTTCTACCAGGTAACATTCTAAACATTTCATGTAATTTAACTTGTTTAATCTTCACAATTATCCTGTCGAGTGATTAGAATCATTATACCAATTTTATATTTGAGTTGCCAAACTTGTCCAAGGACCCCAGACTCATAAAGAGAGAGGCCAGGATTTGAACCTAGGCTGTCTGGTTCTGGAGCCCATTCCTACCACTTCTACAAGGGTATCTCCAAAAGCTCATGGAAGAATTGAATTAAAAAATAAGCTTAGGGGCCGGTGCTATGGTGCAGTAGGTTAATCCTTGCCTGCGGCACTGGCATCCCATATGGGCGCCGGTTGGAGTCCCGGCTGCTCCTCTTCCCGTTCAGCTCTCTGCTTTGGCCTGGGAAAGCAGTAGAGGATGGCCCAGGCCCTTGGGCCCCTGCACCTGTGTAGGAGACCAGGAGAGGCTCCTGGCTTCGGATTGGTGCAGCTCTGGCCGTTGTGGCCATTTGGGGAATGAACCAGTGGATGGAAGACCTTTCTCTCTGTCTCTCCCTCTCACTGTCTGTAACTCTACCTCTCAATAAATAAATAAATAAATAAAACTAACTTATTTTGGTGTAAAAATTTTGAAATCCATATTTTGTTTTCATAATATTCAGTGTCCAAGAACTTTTTGAAGAACCCTCTATGCATGGATTTCAAATTTTTTGTACCAAAATAAGCTTATCTTTTAATTTCATTTTTCCACTAATTTTTAAGCACCTTGTATAATTAAAATGGTTTCAACAGTAGAGCCATATTCTAGCTGATGTCTTACTATTTAACATTAAATCTGATTCACAGGAAGAGGTGAAAAAACCATGAGGTAGCTCTCATCTAGACCTCATAAAACAGTGTAATCACTGCTCTAATCACTGACCTTTTAAAAGCAAAATCACAAAGGACCCATTGTGAGCCAGTCTACCAAAAAAAATTTCGATGTCCTGATTTTGTGTTCTATCTAGGGCATGCTAATGAACTTTGTATAAGTATAGTAAGATATATCTGTTAGTAATCCAATAGTGAAGTAGATGAGAATATATGGACAAACTGTGAAACAGATTTGAGGATATACAATACCATATTTAGGATTTGGCCCTATATATTACAAAAGGAACAAAGTAGTAATTTTCCATACAACCATGATATTTTTTATTGCTGTCACCTGTGACTGCTGAATAACTAGTTGTATCAAAAAGCATCTTTCATGTACTTTTCTCTGAAGGGAGGAGAGAACTTCCATTTTGCTTATGGCCTTGTCTAAATATTGACAGAGTTTGGATTCAAAAGGCTTCCATAGCCTAGGCAGCTCATGTTAAGAACCTCGGGTGGTCACTGACGTCATACTTAAGAGTGTTAACTGTTAAATTAACAACAGGAGTCACTGCACTAATTCCCCATGCGGGACCTCTGTCCTCAATGAGTTGTATTTTGAAAGTTAACTGTAAAACTAATTTTCAACCAGTTTTGTTTGTTTGTTTGTTTGGTGTGTGTGTTTATGTGTGCAACCTGTTGATATAGCGTTGATCTTCTATGTAGAAAGTTAATTGAAAATGAATCTTAATGGAGAATGAGACTGGGAAGGGGAGGGGGAGAGGGAAGAGGAGAAGTGGAAGTGTGGGTGGGAGTGCAGGTATGGTGGGAAGAATAACTATATTCCTAAAGTTGTACTTACAAAATCTGTATTTCTTAAAAAAATAAAATTATTAATTTAAAGAAAAAAAAAGCAGAGCTGCCAGGACTTGAACTGGTACTCTGGTAAACGATGCCAGTATAGCTTCTGGCAGCTTAACCTGCTGCACCATGATGCTGGCCTCAATTTTAATACATTTAATTGCTTACTAGCTATATATTAATTGCTTACTAGCTATATATATATCATTAAAAAGTAGTTAATCCATTTTGAGCCAAATTCCTCAGGTTGTTCTTATTTTGAGATTAGGGAAGTCTTTATTCCCCTCAGTTCAGCAGGTATTCATTGATCATTCAAATGTCCCATTATTCCAGATTATTAAAATAAGCAACCATTTTGGTTTTATATGGCAACAGAACTGCAAGAAAAAAATCTCTTATTTCACTCAACTGAAAAAGCACTACAGATACTTTTCATTGACTTCTCTGTACTTTTCTTAAGACATTTCTATCTAAAACAATACTTGGAAAAGGATGCTGGAAATAGATGCAGGAAAAAAGGCTAACATATCTTCAGTTCCATACATTAACCAATGGCCTTGCTTTCAGCTAATATCTGCCAGCCTTACTGGAACCTTGATAGCAATGACAAATAGTCAGTGGTACGCCTCAGATTCACTGCAGTCAGCTATGTAAACTCCATGATGATGATGGATAATGAAAGAGGCAGTGGTGATAACAAACCGGAGGCAGCCAGTCTACAGGAGCCTTCAATAGATGTGACATCCCTCTATAAAGCAGAAAATGTGCTGGTTTCATTTGACATCTACTTCAGAAGATGGCAAAATTTTAGCAATTTCTTACATAGGAATTTTTTAAACTTTTATTTACTTGAAAGGAACAGAGAGAGGGGGAGAGGGAGAGATCTTCCATCCACTGGTTTACTCCCCAGTAACTATCTCTGGCTTAGACCCAAGCCAGGTGATCAGAACTCAGTCTGGGTCTCCCACATGAGTGGCAGGGACCAAAGTACTTGAGCCATCACCTTGCTTCCTCCCAGAGTGTACATTAGCAGGAAGCTAGAATCGAAAGTAAAGCCAGGCGCTCCAGAACGGGACGTGGGTGTCCCTGGCTACATGTTAACTGCTGCACCAAATGCCTATCCCTCACATGGAATCTTAAGTAAAAATTGTCTTCATTTGATACCAAAAAAAAAAAAAAAAAAAAGAAAAAGAAAAGAAGAAAAGCATTCAGCTTTGTAAGAATGTTTAGCTAAGCTCTTATCATTTTTAAATCTCTATGGAACTCAGCTGGTTGAAGGCCAATAAGACCAAGAACCATTTTCCTCTAAAAGCAATTACAGTAAATTGACTAATCAGCATAAATGTGGCACAGAGCGAACACTGTATACAATATTCAGACTATATTTCAAGAATTTTACTATTATAGTATCTGACTATTCATTTCCAGTACCAAGGCACCCTGTACAGGGACTAGTAAATAGCTGAAAAATGGTATCTGTTATTAGGAAAATAACTCAATAATTAAGGCACTTTGTCTCTCCCTCCTACTGTCATTCTGCCTTTCAAGTAGACTAAATAACATTAAAAAAAAAAAGCAGTGGTTCTCAACATGTAAGTGATTCTGCCCCCAGGAGACGTTTGGCAACGTTTGGAAAATATGTTTGGCTGTCACACAACAGAGGCAGAGAAGGTGGTGGTGCTTTCTGCATCCAGCAGGTAGAAGCCAGGGATACTGCAGTCATCCTACAATGCACAATATGGCCCCTCACAACGAAGGATTATCAGTCCTAAATGTTAATAGTGCTGGAGTGTTAAAAGCAATGATGAGAAATTTATTATGCTATATATTTTTCTAGCCTATCCTAAGTCTCAGAGCTTCTTTAATATAAAAGGGAATAATAATGGTACCCATATTAATATGGCTGGCCTGAAGATCGAATGAGATACTGCACTTAAGAGACTTAACACAGTGCTTGCTATGTGGTAGGCATTCTATAAATGTTTTGTGTACTATTATAACAGTAAAATTAAATCTAGGAGTCATATATTTGCAGATATTCAAAGGTTAGAAAATATTTTATTTTTCAAAGTCCAAATTACTAAGGGAAAACACTTTGAAATTATAATCACAGAAAATTTTTGGTTAAATCGCTTCCCTTATCAATTCAAATAACCCATTTTGGTAGGCTGATTCCAAACCAATACCAAACTCAGAATGAGGCAAAACAAAAACAACTAATTTTTCAATAAAGCACCAACACAGAATGGGCTCGCTAACAAGTAAACTTTAAAATCCACTTTATATTCTTTGCTCACTTTGGAGTTCAATAAAGTAGTCAGAAAACTAGCAGATTCTGCCCCTCTTTAACCCACTGTCATCCCTTGTGGGAAAATTATTTTGCAGCCAAACTACATATCTATCCTTCAAGGAAATCTCCCCACACTATCTCCCTTGTTATCATGTTCCCAGGCTCAATAAAGCAGTTACACTCCTTTTGCAGACTGGCCTAAGAAAATTCTTAACAAATTTGAAAAAAGAAAAACATTTCACAATCAAACATTGGGGTATATTTTTCAGGTTTTTCAGTGATCAGACTTTGTGTTCTGTACGAACAGAATTTACTATACTTACCATAACCTGTAACTTTACCTTCTGTATTACTGCTCCCCTAAAAGTTAAGCATACTTCAAAATCAAACCTAAAAAGGAATATAACCAAATAGAAGAGTTCCAGTTTCTTACTATTTGATCCTGCTACCAGTTAGCTTACATGTCACTTTTTTCTGGCAAGTCTACCAAAACTGACTTGGATACCTTTCCATGCTCAAATACAGAATCCTCTTTCTCTTCCACAGCAATTATATTACAATTGTTTTTGTTGTTTATCTGACTTTTCCACTAGAATGTAAGTTCTATGAAAGCAGAGACTGTGCCCTCTACTGCCCTACATTAATACCATCCCTGCACTTCCAATGTGCTCAGTAAGTTTGTTTTGTTTTGCATAAACATATGAATGAAAAGTCCAGAGTAGGAATGTAAAAAAAAATTTTTTGTAGAACTCATCTTTTTTAAGCCTCAAGGTTTTAAAGAACTACATAGGCTGTTTGAGAAAGTAACACAAAATTGATCACTTTGACAAAGTTACATAAATTCCACTCTCAGCCTTCCTTCCTCAGGGACCTCTCAAATTTTCTCCAGAAACTCCCCTTGATTTTCAAGGTGGCTGAGGTTGTTATTTTTTAATCAATTCAATACATTTTTTAACAACTTGTAGCACAAGGCTGTAAAAGTTGTAAAAGCTCTGGAGAACACAAAGATGATTAAGATCTGTCGTTTGCCTGCTAAGACACTCATTTTATCGAATGACAAAGAAAAAAAAAATAAGGTAGAAGCATTACACGAATTTGGTACAGCTGATTGAGGACTGGGCATAACTTTGGGGAAAAAAACGTACTGTACTGAACTTTAACATGTGCTTATAAGTGGCAACATTACTGCACCCTCTTTCAAAAGATGTCAGTAAGTTAGGTCAAGAATCAGGTGTTACAGAAAAAAAGGAGTTGAAGAATTCAGCAAGGGATTTTCCTCAGAATTTGTTGGTCAGCAGCCTTATTAGGAGGAAACTGTAAGCACTAAATTTTAACAAGGTCCCAAGAGTCAAAACCCTGGGTGATTGATAACCAGCCAAACCTATTCCTTCTCCAGGCGTTCTTCTAAAGAAAACACAAGTAACACAAAAATCGCCTTCAGAAAAGACTTCCGCCCACAGGTAGTCTCCCCGCTACCAAAAGATAAAGGAGCACTCAGGAGGCGTTGGGAGTGCCTGGGGTGGGGGGGTCCCAAGGCTCTGCGGCGTCCTAGGAAGGATTCGGTGCTCAGGGCAAAGCGCGCTCGCTTGGGGTCCTGGGGTCTAATAGCAGCAGCTCACCTGTTCGTCCTCCTGCATGGAGGCAGCCAGCGGGAGCCCGTCCGCCACTCGGGCGATCATCGTTAGCAACACCATCTTCACAGGCTACTGGGACCCAAAATTGGCCCGGGCAGCCGTAAGCGTCGTCTTCCCTGCCTCTGCCGCCTCAACAGTTACACCTCCTCCTCAGTAGCCTAAAACCCAGCTGCTTGCGTCTCCGCTTCCCGCTGAGGTGGCCGGAAACAGCTCAAGAAATTTCCACTACCGGTCCCCTGAAATGACTTCCTACCGAGAAACACGACTACTGGAACACTAGTTCCGGAGTCTTTCTTTCCACCTAGAGAAACTTCTGAGGTCTTGCCCACTTTTATGGATTTCGAGCTTGGAAGAAGTCTTACCTTTTTTGGGGGGGAAGTGAGGGGTGGTGATGGTGGTGGTGGTGGCATCCAAATTGAAAAAAATTTTTCTAGTTCGTGACAGTTTAAATTTTGAGGGAGGACAGAAAAGGACGATGGGAGTTAATGGGTACTCAGATCAATGGCCTGTGAAAAAATTGAAAATCAGTCTGTATATTTTCATATGTAGTTTTTCTATTTTACAGGAAATTTTATATTATAAACAAACTTTCTACATTTGTATATTTCCAGACATAAGTTTTTTCTCTCTTTCTCTCGGCTGTTTATTTATACAATATTCCTGGATCTTTACACAGTTTCTGGTAAGAGATTGATAAATATTTACTGCATATCAGTTGGGATCTCTACTACATCTATCATGAAAAGTAGCTGGGTAGACTTCATATAACCTCTAGTGGGCATTCAGCCTCCTTCTGGAGCAGCCTCTACAGCACAATTAGACTTAAGGGTTCATTTGCATTGCTCTGTCCTTTGGTGTCCCCATCTCTAGGACATGGATATTTTTGGCCTCTTGGGGATTTTATGAATATTAGATGAGAAAATTTAAGTGCAAGGTTTAATTTAACAAAAGAAGTGACACAAATGTAACAGGTTGAATGGGGTGCAGGTAACTAAAGACACAATAAATCTTGTTCATGTTAGACTTTAAGGGAAGTGAGCCTCATTAGGGTTAATGAAACACTAGAATCTCTTAACACAATGCTTTGCCTCTTTCAGGCCTCAGCCAAATAATGTTCAGCAGCACTCCCCCACACAGAATGTGCTGTTATGTTTCACCGGTGTTGAGATGAAGCCATCAGTCCTCCTTCAGCATGTTTCTCAAGAAACCATATTTCAGATTAAAAAATGAAAAGTCCTATGATTGGATCCACAACTAGTTTCAGTGTTTGGCTGTTTACTCCTGAGCCCCTGTGTCTAATTCCTGACTTGTTATTAGTCATGTCCTCCCAAATACAGCTTCCTCTTCTGAACTCCTTAAAAACACTGAAGTGCCTTCACTCTGGAAGATGGTAGCTCTTGACTGTCTGCTACCTCCTCATCCTATCAATAGACTGGACTTTTTCTCTCCTATATCCTCAAACCTGTCTTCCTTATTCTGATTTAGCACTGTTGACCAGGATCAGACTTTTGGTGACATATTTACCATTATTTATGAGGGTACTGCTTCAAAAAGTTTGTGGAAACTGGAATTTTTTTTAGTATAAAACTGGAATATTTTAGTATAAAATGTTTTGAAATCCATGCATAGCTTTTTTCATAATATGTATCCCAATGAACTTCTTGAAGACCCCCTTATATTAATAAAAATTACTCTTTACTAAGTTCTTTTTTTAAGTTCTTACTGTTAGTGCTTGCATTGATAGAAACACTGGTTTAATTAATCAAACAACACAGTAGAGATTGTTTAGCATTAAGTTTCCACTTTGTAGTTGGTAGAAAAGTTTCACAGCATTTTTTCCAAGGTCACATAGCTCTTGGTGATGGGAATAGGATTTGAGCTCAGGCTCAACTTCAAATACTGATTAATTATGTTAACTTTTACTCATAGGTGAAAGAGCATATGCTTTTCCTCTTTTTCTATTGTCCTTCAGCTATTAGGAGAAAACTACTATTTCATGAGAAGCTTTTGGGAGGAAGACCAATACCTACTGAATTAAGAGCAAATGAAAGATGAAAGACTGGAATAAATAAGAAAAAAAATGTGTCATTAACTGTGCTGAAGTATGAGAGAAAAAATACCCTATAGATATAATGTGTTCTAACTTCTCTTCCTCCCACTTATCAAGGATATACCTTCTAGCACAGTCTCAAATGATGATCATCCAGCCACTGCTGGAACAATTCCAGTAATAGATGTTAATGAGAAAAATATTCTAACTAAGGATGCTGGCATGTATATCAGAGAAGCAGAGAGAGAAGGAAGTGATAGGTGTGGACAGAGAGGCAGAGTTGGAGCAAGAGTCCCAACTTCTTTTCAATTCCTGGCTCCTGGCTCATCCCAAGGTCCATACACATTCTTGTTTCTTTATGATAAACCCCACAACAACAAATTAACTAATACAGGAATGCAGAGTCATCCTGGATCAACTCTTTCTTGGAACAGCATCCACATTCTAACTTAATTTTTTTCTCTTAAACACAGTAGATGAGTCTCGAATCCTCAGACACAATGAAATTATTATTTTAGAGAGAGAACAGTGGTCTTAGGTTGCTGAGCAGCCATCAAAAGAAACCTAGCGTTGTCTCTGCCTTAAACCACCCAATACTCAGCCCTTAGGAACTCTGGAATTGGAGTCATCTTTGCTTCTGGCTTGATCAGCATCAGCTTGCTCACACCCAGGTGTTGTCTTTGAGCCCCTGCTCTTTGGTCCTTTGAGCAATACAGCATTGTGCAATAATGGCTAACACTATGATTAGCACACTGAAAACCCTCAACTATTTTACATAGAATAAAAAAGACTCATTATTTGTTCAGAACATTAGAATTTAAAAAGCTCATTTATATCTTTTTCTGCTTACAATCTGAGGATGGTAAAATCCAAGAAACCCCAGAATTAGTAAATGTTGGAGAAGAAAAGTAACCATAAGCTTCGAATATAGTAACTGCCAGCAAATTCATGAAACTTATCAAAGAAATCAAGCAACGTACACATTTAACCAACTTTTATTGAACTGCTAAAACAGGGTAAGACATTCCACTACGGCAGAGTCAGAGGGTTGCAAATATTTTACAAATGAGATCAAAGGAAGCACCATTAATTCTTAAACAGTTTCCAAGTGCCTAATGATATGCTAGACGCTGAGTTAGGTAATGCGGATGAGCAAATAACAGTCCCAGCAAACAGTGGCCCGCATGCACCCTAGACCAAACCCTGTCTTTTAGAAGATGTCGGCAAGCCAACCGCAGCTCCTGTTTGAACTGTATGATTATGAACAAAGAATTTCTCAGACCGAGGTGGAGCTCTCTGCAGACAGAAAGAAGTTACTTTTATCTGGACTGATACTCAACCGTATGCACCAGGATGCTCGTGCTACTTATTAAAAGATTGAAATATTTTCTTACAAGAGTAAAAAGCTGTTGCAATCAACACCTCCTTTTTCAACCCCCACCTCCTACTCCGACAGTACAACGCTTAGTATCCTGCCCTCCGCCAGATTAGTCTCTGATTGGTCGTTTTCCATGCCGTTCATTTCAAAAGCTTCCCTTCCAGGTATAGCCATTGGCTACCTCTAGGGAATGCAAAACGGCCCGCCTTCCGGTCCCGGCGGGGCACCTTAGCCACGCCTCCAGGGCGGGGCGGGCGCCGGCCCGGGAACTCGGGAGAAGCGGTGCTTTGGTTGGGCTCAGTGACACCGCTGCTGCGCGGGGTTAAAGGCGGGTTGTTTTCACTCTTCGTCGCTGACTAAACCTTGCGTTGCGCGATCTGTGACGGCAGGACGAAGTCTTCTGTTTGTTCGTGATTTCGTGCCCAGCCCGTAGCTGCGTCATTCCCGCAGCAGGTCCAGTCAGTGGAGGGCGGATAGAGTTGGAGGAAAGGGGAAGAAGTGAACAAGGTGCGCATTGAAGTCGGGTGAAAGCCCTGTTTAGAATAATCACTGCTTCTCATAGCCGGTCTCCAATATGGAGCTACAGTGAAGCCTTGTAGAAGCAGCCGCCTCATGAAACTGCGTCTTTCATCGCCCTGGTTCTAGGTTTTGTCAGGAAAGCGGGGCAGTGTCCAGGCCCAGCTGGTGTATCGCATGGAGTTTGGGGTGGTGTGGGGTGAGAAGGAGTTGGGGTAGTTTTGATGGCACCTAAACTACTGTATTGAAAAAAAAAAAAGCAACGTATATCGTCTTTTAGTATCCTGCACCTGGAACCTAGCAAATCCTCAATTCATATTTTTGGAATAAATAACTGGATGAATTGTATGTCTCCTGGGGAGAGACACTACTCATTAGTTATACCAAGCACAATTCACCATGCTGTACTAGATGAAGACAATATCCATCAAAATCTGTCACCCGTTTCTTTCATTCCTCCAGTTATTCAACAAATATTTATTTATTGTTCAACAACAAGACCAATACTAAGCACAGACATTACACAGAAACGAACAACAGAAAAACACAGGATGTTTGCAGGTGGAGGTTGCCTTCTACAGGCATCTGTCTCTTGCATTACAATCCCCAACCCACCTCTACCACCTGCACTGCTTTCCCACCTCTCTGCCTGGAATAATAGACGCTCTGGGTGGGGAATTTTTTAAAATACGTGTACCTTGAGTATCCACGCAGATTGTCCGTCAGCCTGCAGCTCTACTCCCTCACCATTGGGTCTAAGGGGATTTCGTTGTTCCTAGCAGCTGTAACAATTTCCTGATCTCAGCTGCTATTGTCTCAACAGCTTCCACTGCTGCTTAGGTTCCTCTTGTAGTCCCCCAGTCCAGGTCACAGAGTGTTTCAGAAATTGTGAGCACGTTTGTCTCTGAGATTTTTCTTTGCAATCTTAAAGGTTGGATTTTTCAGTTATTTAATCTTTGGGGCCGTGCTATGGTGCATCAGGTTACTCCTCCGCTTGGCGCCAGCATCCCATATGGGCTCCAGACCTAGTTCCGGTTGCTCCTCTTCCAGTCCAGCTCTCTGCTGTGGCCTGGGAAAGCAGTAGAAGATGGCCCAAGTCTTTGGGCCCCTGCACCCACGTGGGAGACCGGGAGGAAGCACCTGGCACCTGGCTTCCAATCGGCACAGCTCTGGCCGTTGCAGCCATTTGGGGAGTGAACCAATGGAATGAAGACCTTTCTCTCTGTTTTTACCTCTGAAATAAGTAAATACAATCTTTTAAAAATTTTTTTGTTATCCTTTGTTAAAAAATTGTTAGCCAAACACACGTAGGTCTACCTGACAAAGAACTGAATCCAATTTGACAAAAATGTGGGGTACAAACTAAGTTGCTGGTAGTAATCTCTTTGGATGAATTCTTTAGCTTCCAAAGACAAAAGTTTTGTTCAGCAGCTCCTCAGAGTCCTCCTCCTCCCTCGCTGGCCCATCCTCTCAATCTTACTCTACCTGATGTGAGACCTTTTTCTCTCTTCTTTGTTAAATTCTGACAGACCGAAAGCTTTATGTGCCATTTCTTTAAAGAGGCCTTCATCAGTCCTCTTAGAAAGATACTTGAAGTCCTGTAGTTTTTTGTTTTTTGTTTTTTTTTTTTTTTACAGGCAGAGTGGACAGTGAGAGAGAGAGACAGAGAGAAAGGTCTTCCTTTGCCATTGGTTCACCCTCCAATGACCGCCACGGCCGGAGCGCTGCGCTGATCCGAAGCCAGGAGCCAGGTGCTTCTCTTGGTCTCCCATGGGGTGCAGGGCCCAAGCACTTGGGCCATCCTCCACTGCACTCCCGGGCCATAGCAGAGAGCTGGCCTGGAAGAGGGGCAACCGGGACAGAATCCGGCGCCCTGACCGGGACTAGAACCTGGTGTGCTGGCGCTGCTAGGCGGAGGATTAGCCTATTGAGCCGTGGCGCTGGCCCGAAGTCCTGTAGTTTTAGAAGCAGCTCACCCCTTTCAAAATCTGTTATTTATGAAACTTGTTACTTCTTGAGGATATTAAAATGGTAGGTTTGAGTTGAGATTTTAGGCAATCAAGTTGAAACAATCCTCTCTTCCTTTTTAATGGTCAGGTCAAATTAGGAAATAGACATAGGCGTCAAACAAAGAAATACTACTACTATCATTGCTGATCAAACTAAGTGGAGAACATAGATTTAGATCAGTGATGACCCCAATGTCTTGCTAATATCTCACAAGAGTTAGACAGACTTACCCAGATAGATGGAAAACAACAGGCCTTACCAAAGTGGCCAGACACACAATTTACTGCAAAGCAAACAAAACAAAATGTACCTCTTTTGAGACCAGCACTTTCTCATAAACACTTGTCTACACTGGCAGACTTCTCGAATTCTCAGTGAAGAAGGGAACTAGGTTCAGCCCAAAACAGAGGAAGACCGACACCCTACCAGGCATCTTACCAACTTTGTCTCCAACAGACAGCTCCAGTGGCTGTGATGATGTAAAAAACCTTCAACTGTCCTCTCTCTGCCAGCCTTCGGTGGTAAGATTTTTTTTTAAGAGTTTAAAAAATTTATTTATATATATGAAAGGTAGAGTTATAGACAGTGAGAGGGAGAGACAGAGATAAAGGGCTTCCTTCCGTTGGTTCACTCCTCAAATGGCTGCAATGGCTAGAGCTGCACTGATCCGAAACCAGGAGCCAAGAGCCAGGAGCCAGGAGCCAGGAGCTTCTTCTGGGTCTCCCATGTGGGTGCAGGGGCCCAGGGACTTGGGCCATCTTCTACTGCTTTCCCAGGCCACAGCAGAGAGCTGGATTGCAAGAGGAGCAGCCAGGACTAGAACCAGCGCCCATGTGGGATGCCAGCACCGCAGGCAGAGGATTAACCTACTGCGCCACGGTGCTGGTCAACTGGTAAGAGGTTTTATCGCAATACACGCAATGCAATTTCTGTGCAGGATTTTTTAAAAAAGATTTATTTACTTAATTGAAAGTCAGAGTTACACAGAGACAGGAGAAGCAGAGAGAGAGAAAGGTCTTCCATCCACTGGTTCACTTCCCAATTGGCCGCGAAGGCCCGAGCTGCGCTGATCCGAAGCCAGGAGCCAGAAGCCAGGAGCTTCTTCTGGGTCTTCCATGCGGGTGCAGGGGCCCAAGGACTTGGGCCATCTTCCACTGCTTTCCCAGGCCATAGCAGAGAGCTGAATTGGAATGGAACAGCTGGGTCTCGAACTGGCACCTATATGGGAATCCGCTGCTTCAGGCCAGGGTGTTAACCCGCTGCGCCACAGCACCAGCCCCTCAGGATTTGACTTGTGTAAATTTTTCATGATGCAATGCTTTCTTAGGTAGTTTCCTCATTCTGTGTTAATTATACTCCAAGAATATGACAAAGTTCCTGTTCTAAAATAAAATTATTGGATATTTATATTTCTTTGTGTATAAGATGTGTATTTTTATTGGTGTCTATTTTTTATTGCCTTTTCTAAAATTATTGAAGCTGTGTTTTGGCTTTTGGTAAGTTTTATGTTGCTACTTGATTTTGTTCAACATGCTTTATGAATTGCTTCTGATAAAATTTGAAAATATTGATAGGACAGAGACCCAACAGAACTTCAAAAATGCTTCAAGACTCTGGGAAATAGATATTTTGCATGATGGATGATGCTTGAGTGCTCTCAGACATTCTTATAACATTTGCATATTTTTTTAAAAAGATTTTATTTATTTATTTGAAAGAGTTACACACAGAGAGAAGGAAAGGCAGAGAGAGAGAGAGAGAGAGAGAGAGAGAGAGAGAGGTCTTCCATTTGCTGGTTCACTCCCCAATTGGTCACAACTGCTGGAGCTGCGCCAGTCCAAAGCCAGGAGCCAGGAGCTTCCTTCGGGTCTCCCATGTGGGTTCAGGGGCCCAAGGACTTGGGCCATCTTCTACCGCTTTCCCAGGCCATAGCAGAGAGCTGGATTGGAAGTGGAGCAGCTGGGACTCGAACCAGCGCCCATATGGGATGCTGGCATTGCAGCCAGTGGCTTTCCCGGCTATGCCACAGTGCCGGCCCCAAAATTTGCATAATTTTTAAACAACTTTTTTTTCCGTGAAGGAGAAAGATCATTTACCACAAAAAATACCAGAAGCATTTTGTTTTTAGATTTGCCTTTGTAACAATTATAACTTTGTAACTGTTGAAATTTATTTCTAATGGAATTTTCTGGAGATTTTGGTTCGGTATGGGAGGATGCTAGTGTAGACAAAAAATTTTCTGTAAAATGAAAGAGGGAGCATTGCCAACCTATAGAATAAAAAGTACTATAAAAGAATACTATGATCTCTTTGTATATACCATATGTGAACAAATTGGATAAACTAGATGAATGGGCAAATTCCAAGAAAGACATAAGCTAGCTAAATTGTTTCAGAAAACAATAGGAAATCTGAATAAACCTATATCCCATACCAAGTAAAGCAATTGAATTAGTCATAATAATTATCTGAAAAAACTTTCAACAAAGAAGATCCCAGGTCCAGATGACTTAATTTGTGAATTCCACCGAATTTTATGGAACACTCATCCTCCTTAAACTCTTCCAAAAGAAAGAAAAAAGGAAAAGGAAAGAGAGAACATCTCCCTACTTATTCTATGGGGCTAGTATTACCCTGGTACCAAAATCACAAAAACTTTAAGAAATGAAAAAGACAGACTAATATACCTTATGAATGTAGATTTTAAAATCCTCAACAAAATAACAGCAAACTTGTCCAGCAACACATAAAAATGACTATAAATTATGATCAAGTGGGCTTATCGTAGGAATACAAGGTTGGTTTAACATATGAAAACTAATGCAATAAACCATATTAATATAATAAAGAACAAAACCCACAGGATCATCTCCATAAATGCAGGAAAAGTGTTTGAGAAAATCTAACATCTTTTTTTCTGTTAAAAAAATTAGCTAGGACCAGAAGGGAACTTCCTAACCCTGATAAGAGGCAGCCATAAGTAACCCACAGCTAATACCATACTTAAAGATGAATGACTGAAAGATTTTTCTCTAAAATCAGGAATAAGCCAGCACTGCGGCTCACTTGGCTAATCCTCCGCCTGCGGCGCCGGCACACCAGGTTCTAGTCCCGGTCGGGGCGCCGGATTCTGTCCCGGTTGCTCCTCTGCCAGTCCAGCTCTCTGCTGTGGCCCGGGAAGGCAGTGGAGGATGGCCCAAATACTTGGGCCCCTGCACCTGCATGGGAGACTAGGAGGAAGCACCTGGCTCCTGGCTTCATATTGGTGCAGCGCACTGGCCGTAGTGGCCATGGGGGTGGTGGTGGTGGTGGTGGTGGTGGTGGTGGTGGTGAACCAACGGAAGACCTTTCTCTCTCTTTGTCTCTCTCTCACTGTCTAACTCTGCCTGTCAAAACAAACAAACGAACAAAAAAAAAATCAGGAATAAGACTATTTCTACTCAACATTATTTAGGAACTTAGGCCAATATCTTAATGGGAAAATTTGTTGTTGGATTATTGAATTCCTTCCCTGTAGGTCTCCCCTCTCTAGGAGTTTGCCCTTAATGTCAACCACTTTGTCATTCCTTAACCTTGTCTTCTTCTCAGCACAAAAATACTCTTACTTCTCAGCACAAAAATACTATTATCTTTTTACTTGATCTTTATTCTTTTGCACCTATTTTTGAAAATTCCTTCGGAGAAAAACCCCAGGTTGAATGCTGATGCTCATGTATGTACCCTGAAGGATCACAGATGTGAGTCCCAGCTGCTTTGGCTGCTCTTCAGGCCCTTCTGAGTGGTATTCACAGATACCAGGTCACTTAGAAAGTTCATGGAAAATTTGAATTAAAATATAACTTTATTTTGGTGTAACAAAGTTGACATCCAGATAGTTTTTTGCATTATGCACATTTGCATGCACTTTTAAAGAATGCTTGTATACACAGATTTCAAAATTTTTGCACCAAAATAAAATTCTAAAATTATTTTTGAGAGGTAGAGAGAGAGAGAGACAGATCGAGAACTCCCATCTGTTTCATCTGTTTGTTCAATTCCCAGATGCCTACAGTGGCTGGTGTTAGGTTGGGCTGAAGCCAGGAATCAGAAATGTAATCCAGGTCTCCCAGGTGGGGGGCAGGAACCCAATTACTCCAGACATCACCTGTTGCTTCAGCGTCTGCAACCAGGGGAAGCTGGAGTGGCTAATCAAACTCAGGCACTCTGATGTGGGATGCAGGGTTGTGACTGCTAGGTTATATGTTTACTCTTTGATTGCTTTTAATTACATTTTCCATAAAGCTTTTGAAGTATCTTCATATATACACTTTATATATACCTCATATATATATATATTTTATTCATTCTACCCACCTATCATGGAAAAGTTAGTTTGGTTCATACCCTTCTATCTTGGCTGAAATTGGAAGTGTTCATACTTTTTAGATTTCGGTTTGGCAGTAGTTTCACCAAACTGTTTATTTGCCTCAACTACCAAAGTTGACATATACTTTTGAAGTTATGGAATCCTGTTCCTTTTAATTTGTGTACTTGATAAAATCTGCTACCTCTCTGTGGGCAAAGCCGAAGTCTATGTCTCTGACATTTAACACAACAATAAAGATTTAGGTAATTTGTAAATCTACAGTCATCCTGTCATGGAGGTTATTCCTCAGGCATGTGAATATTTGGATAAGCCATGTGAATCTGAGAGTCTAGCCCTGTCACTCAGGGCCATTGTGTATGGTTGTACAGGCTCCAAAGGTGCCATTTATATAAAGTAAATGAAATAGTGCCCTTTGGAGTTGTGCCATGTGGTGGCCTTGATGCTACAGCTTTTTGATCATAGAAATTTCGGAGAAAAAAAACACTTGGGGCAACTGATCTAACACTGCCTACCTATGCCTGGCAGGACATTCACCAGCACTTCTGAGAGAATGGCTTTGGTTAAGAAATACAATTAAAAGCCTGATTGCAGAAAAGTAGGAGGTAAATAATGAATGAGAAGTCAGCAAGCAATGATATTAAATGAATACGATGAGCTAATTAGGTGTGAAAGAGAATGAAGAGATATAGGGGTAATTAGAGAGGGAAAGATTTTATTTATACCTCAGAATATTGAAGCATGTTTGTGGGCTGGCCAATGAGCTAACTGACAAGGAGAGAAAAGTATAAAAATAAGAAGATACAGAATTTCCAGTTAGAGGTGACATAATAAATAGCCCAGACAAGATAGATGGAAAAGGATAAAGGCATAGATTAAGTTAGGAAAATTGAAGAAAAGAATGATGAGCTATCTAATAATTTCATATTCTGGAGCCTGCTTAACTCATGATGGGGATGACCACTTAAACACAGTAATGAGGGCTGGTATTGTGGCCTAGGGCGTTAAGCCACCAACTGCGACACCCGGCATCCATGGGTGCTGGTTCATATCCTAGTGCGTTCTGGCTACTCCACTTCTGATCTTGCTCTCTCCTAACGCACCTAGGAAAGCAGAGAAGACGGCCCAAGTGTTTGAGTCCCTGCACCTGTGTGGGAGATCCGAATGAGGCTCCTGGCTTTGGCCTGATCCTTTCTAAATCAATGGATGGAAGTTCTCTATCTCTCCATCTCTCCCTCTCTCTCTGGAACTCTGACTTTTGAATAAATAAATACGTCTTTAAAAAATACAGTAAAGGAAGTGGAATTGGAAACTGGATTGTTGTGCTTGAGCGAGTGCAAACAGAGGAGCACCACACGTTGATAAAATTTGACAGTCCTTTATTGCCAGTGGTAGAGGGTAGGCTCACGCCCTAAAGAACTCTTGACCCCAAAGCTCAAAGAAACAGGGTTTATAAAGGCAAAAACCACAAGGGAGGGGGAATACATAGTGGCTAGGATTTGGGGGAATGCAGGGTTACTAGGGTCAAGGTGACCTAAGGCCTATGCGAAACTAATATCAGTTACAATCTTGACAATAGACAAATTACAATCTTAACATTAATCCAAGTGCAGCCTGTTTTTAAGCTTCAGCAATCATGCTAGGGAGTTTCTATGCTCACTGTCTAAGTTTTAGTTTTAGATCATAATTTCAGACCCATGGTGGGAGGGTGCACTAAAATGAAGTCCCTACTGTCAAAGGTGTCACTACAGGATCTCATGTGCTGGGTGGATGATAGAGCTGGGGTTAACAAGCAGAGGACTGAGCAGCAGGTTTGAGGAAGAATGAGTTGGAGTCAGTGCAGCTGTGTTCACACTGATTCAATCAACAGTAATGGTTATTGCCTGTGAGCCTTGAGATTCACGCACCCAAGCACCAGGATATATATATATATATTGATAGGCAGAGTGGACAGTGAGAGAGAGAGACAGAGAGAAAGGTCTTCCTTTGCCGTTGGTTCACTCTCCAATGGCCGCCGCGGCCAGCGCGCTGCGGCCAGCACACCGCGCTGATCTGATGGCAGGAGCCAGGAGCCAGGTGCTTTTCCTGGTCTCCCATGGGGTGCAGGGCCCAAGCACCTGGGCCATCCTCCACTGCACTCCCTGGCCACAGCAGAGAGCTGGCCTGGAAGAGGGGCAACCGGGACAGAATCCGGCGCCCCGACAGGGACTAGAATCCGGTGCCCCGGACCGGGACTAGAACCTGGGGTGCCGGCGCCGCAGGCGGAGGATTAGCCTAGTGAGCCACGGTGCCGGCTCGCACCAGGATAAACCTTGCTGCTCTCAGGCCTGATGCTGTGTGGAAAACAGGGTAGCAGTAGCAGCATTCTGCTTTGCTGGAAATGTACCAGTCTCCCTTCCTCAAAGACACACATGGAACATAAGAAACAGGTTTTCAGAATGCACATTCAGTGGAAGATTTATTTGACCTCTGAACCTTTTTTGCTTAAAAGAGAAAACACGCATTCAGCTTGATGGCAGTGGCTACCAAGCTATACATATTCGAGATTTTCATGAAAAACGACGAGAAAGCCCCAACTGAAAGGAAAATTGAGATGGTTTAGGAGAAAGCTAATTAAAAGAACAACTGAAAGGAAGGAATTCTAGAAGAAAAAGCGGGGAAAGAGAAAAGATGCTAACGACCTGGAGTGGTGATTTTGAGAAGTGTGCTCAGAGAGCAAGAGAGGGGTGGCTGGGGAAAGGTGGAGGGCAGATCTCAAAAAATGCTGAGGGAAGGGGTGAAGAAAAACAAACTCATCCGAGGTCAGCAATTGAGAAAGGTGACACGGGACAGACAGAAAGGAAAAAAAAAAAAAATGGACAGGGTTCTGGGAAGGACAAGCTCTCCAGGTTCAGGTTCCGGCTGCAGAGAGAATGGGAGGCGACAGAGGCTGAAGGGCAGCGGCGGCGCGGGAGAGGGACCAAAGCCAGAACTGTGCGGAGCAGGTGGCCGCGCGGCCGCTGAGGAAGCCGGGGCCGCGCGGGCCCTGCGCACGACTGTGCCAGCCTAGGCGGATGCTGTTCCACAGCCGGAGAGCGCGCTCGGTGGTCGGGGAAGATCGCAGGAAAACAAGCAGGGACGGCAACGAGGCCATGAAGAGGACCGACTGCGGGTCCTGCTGCCACCGCCGATGCCACTGCGGTGGCCGCTGCCGCGCATCCCGCCGGGCTTACCGCGCGCCTTACTGGTCCGGGGACGCCACGCGCGCGCCACAATCCCCGCGGCAGACCCCTAGCCGGGAAAGGCGGCGCCCGGAGCCCGCCGGGAGCTGGGCGGCGGCGGCCGAGGAGGAGGAAGAGGAGGCAGCTGCGGCGGCCGCGCCCTGCATGAGGTGAGGGCACCGCCCGGCCCTGCCCCCGGAGCCTGAGAGGCTGCGGACCGCTCCGGCCGCGGCGCTGGCGCGCGATGTGCTGAGGGCTGGGGCGCGGGGGCTGGAGGGTCGGCGCCGAGAGACACTGCTCCGAGAAGGTCGGAGGGCCGGTGGCCCGGTGGGAGGAGCAGGTCAGCTGCGAGCTGCCTGGAAATGAGGGGGTGGCGCTGAATTGTCCCGGACTAAAGCTCGGGAAATCCAATGGGCGTGCCAAGGTGTATGCGTGAGGTGGAGACAGCCGCTCTGTGGCTGGAGGTGAGGTTGAAAGCTGTGTCTGTCGGGTGGAGCTAAAGGAGAGACGAACAGGACGCCAGGTCCTGCGAGGATGGAGACGTTAGGGACGGCCACAGAAGAGCAGGGCTCAGGAGTGTGCGCAGGGGCAGGAGCGCGCGCAGGGGCAGGAGCGCGCTCTGCTTTCTCTTGGATCTCAGGGTCAGTGGACATGGGCAGTCGGGTGGGACTGGGGTGGCCCTGTCTTCTTCCAGGGCTCTCTCCTGTGCAGGGCTGGAGCCCTGCTAGTTGGCTGGAAGAAGACAAGCGCCACCTAAATCTCATGCCTCCGCTAGGGCCTGGAAGACCCGACAGATCAGGCCCGGTTACTTATCGTGCTGGCGCAGTAAGATGAAAGGCTGTCATACAGACGATTTTTCAGAAGACAGCCAAACCTGTCCTTGGCTTAACCTTTTACGCTTTTTCTTTTATTGGAAGCCGATATTTAATAAAACAAAACACACGGCAATGGTGCTTTCAGTCTCTGAGTTGCCATCGACCAAACTGGGATCCTAAAAAAGTAACCTCGCTTCTGGAGGCTTCGGTTGCCTATGTATGAAAGGGGGATTTGTATGAAAAGAGAACTGATTATAGAACTAAATGTTCACTGGGTCTGTACTCTGTTCATTGGTCTGAACTCTGCTGTGTTTGTGAACTAGGAAGTATAGTCTGTTTGAAGACAGATTTATTCGTCACACTATTGTTTGTGTGAGAAAATGGAGTCAGACATTCAGTTAACAGGGCTTAAAGGAATCACATTCTATAAAGGAATTCATAATAAATTACTGCTTTTAAGAAGGAATGAAGCAAGAAGTATTTGATCATTTATAAAGTGAACTTTTAGCCCATAAATAATTACCTTTAAAAAAAAGTGTATTTGTGGTATGTTGAATGTTTTTCATATACAACTTTGGAATTTTTCTATTAATATTTATTTATTTGAAAGGCAGAGGGGCAGAGTAAGGGAGAGACAGAGAGAGAGAGAAGGATAGAGAGAAAGAGAGTTCTTCCATATGCTGGTTTATTACCCAAATGCCAGCAACAACCAGGGTTAGGTCAGGCTGAAGTCAGAAGCCAAGAACTCCATCCAGGTCTTCCAGGCAGGTGGCAGGACCTCAAGCACTCGGGACATCATCTGCTGCTTCCTGGATGCATTAGCAGGAAGCCATCTAAACTGCTGAGTAACCAGGACTGGAACTAGGCACCCTGGTACAGGAGACAGGCATCCCCAGAGGCGGCTTAACCCACTTTACCACAGGCTTTGGAATTCTTTAAAAGCTTGGAACAAAAATAAATCTGAGTCTCTAGCATGTTTATAACTTTAACACTTCATAACTACTTTACATAGTGTGGGTGAATTATTTTCATCTGGAAAGAAGCCATAATACTGCAAAATTTAAAGTGGACCAAGACTCCTTATCATAAATGTGAGATTTTTCTGTTTTTGGAAACAAAACTGAGTTCTCTAAATTTTGGCTTAAGTGTCAAAATAGATAACAAATACTCATTGTTTCTTTTTTCTTTCTTTCTTTTTTTTTTCTTTTTTTTTTTTGACAGGCAGAGTGGACAGTGAGAGAGACAGAGAGAAAGGTCTTCCTTTGCCATTGGTTCACCCTCCAATGGCCGCCGTGGCTGGCGCGCTTTGGCCGGCGCACCGTGCTGATCCAAGGGCAGGAGCCAGGTACTTCTCCTGGTCTCCCATGGGGTGCAGGGCCCAAGCACCTGGGCCATCCTCCACTGCACTCCCTGGCCACAGCAGAGAGCTGGCCTGGAAGAGGGGCAACCGGGACAGAATCCGGCGCCCCGACCGGGACTAGAACCTGGTGTGCCGGCGCCGCCGTGGCGCCAGCTCATTGTTTCTTTAAAAGTTATTCATCTGACACACTATCTTCACCTTCAACTTAGCTGATGATATATCTTGAAATGTTTTTAAAAATCCAGGCATTTACAAATTAATTTGTTTCAGGAAGCTCACCAAATTAGTGCTACACTCACCTTCATTTAAAAATCAGTTTACAACAAAAGTGTAGCATACTTTTAAAAACAGAACTATATTAGCTATAGGGTTAGGAGTTTAGTGAGTATTGGAGTATTAGAGCTTGTGCTTTAAAGGCATAGTTTTTGGTATAATTTTCTAATTCCCAATCAATTGAAAATGTAAGAAAGCAGTTCTGGGGGTTGGCACTCTGACGTGGTAGGCTAAACCTCTGCCTGCAGCACTGGCATCCCATATGGGTACTGGTTCATGTCCTGGCTGCTCCACTTTTGATCCAGCTCCCTGCTGATAGCCTAGGAAAGCAATGGAAGATGGCCCAAGTCCTTGGGCCCCTGTACCCACGTGAGAGACCTGGAAGAAGCTCCTGGATCCTGGCTTTGGATTGGCCCAGCTCTGACCATTGCAGCCATTTGGGGAATGAAACAGCAGATGGAAGACCTTTCTCTCTGTCTCTCCCTATCTCCATCTGTAACTCTACCTATGAAATAAATAAATAAATCTTAAAAAAGAGCAATTTTATACATTGTCCAGTTTCAGTTTAATTCAGTGTTATTTTTTGAGCAGAGATGCTGGGAGGTTCATACAATTCTGGATACAAAACACCATCAGGTAGCTCAGAATCTACAGATCTAAACTCTGTAACTGTGGCATGGAGTGTGTGCTGTGATAGAAAGATGAATTGTGGAATAAAAGTAAATAAAAGAGTCTCTCCAGGGGAAACTGAGCCCCAGGAGGCCATACAACGTGATGTTATGTTAGAAAATAGGTCAAAATCTGATATTTAACTTGCTGAGTTTGTTTCTTAACTGGAAAATTCAAAAGACTATTATATATATCTAGAATGATAAATTATTAATTCATAACAAGGATTTTAACATTTCAGGGGATTAAATTCTCTTGTTATTCCAGTGAGGTCTCTCTTGACATAGTTAAATCTATGTGGAGGTCAAATTATAACCAAAAAGATGTTTGTGATACCTGAATTTGGAACAAGAGGAATTCATCCATAGATAGTAAAGAATTTTGATATTTTGGGGGCCAGCATTGTAGTGCAGTGAGTTAAACCACAGCCTGTTATGCCTGCATCCTATGTGAGTGCTCTTTGGAATCCCTGCTGCTCCACTTTCAATCTAGCTTCCTGCTAATGTGTCGGGGAAAGCTGCAGAAGATGGCCCAAAAACTTGGGTCCCTTCCACCCATCTGGACCCATTGAGGCCATTTGGGGAGTGAATCAGTGGATAGAAAATCTCTCTCTGTGTGTTTTCCTCTTTCTCTGTTTTTCTGCCTTTCAAATAAGTAAATTAATTTTTTAAAAAAGTTTTTGATATCATCGAACAGTATATCAAGGAATACAGATGGTGCCATGTTTTGGGAATGATTTGTCTCTCAAAAGTTCACGTGCTTGAGGCTTAGCCCCTAAAGTGGCAGTGTTGGAGATAGTGCTTTTATGAGATGATGAAGTGGGGGCCTGTGTTTGTGGCATAGCGGGTAGAGCTGCCACCTGTGATGCTGACATCCCATGTGGACTCTGATTCAAGTCCCAGCTATGCTACTTCTGATCCAACTCCCTGCTGGTGGCCTGGGAAAAGCAGCAGCAGATGTCCAAGTGCTTGGGACTCTACATCCATGTCGTAGACCCAGAGGAAGCTCCTGGCTTCAGCCTGGCTTTGCCTTGGCCGTTGCAGCCACTTGGGAGTGAACCAGCAGATGGAAAATATCTCTCCCTGTTTCTCCCTCTCTCTGTAATTCATTCAAACAAATAAATAAATCTTTAAAGAATAAAAAGAGGAGATGAAGTTGCTAAGAGATTGATGCTTTATTTGTGGGAGTGAGTCTGGCTGTCTTAGAATTGGATTGGCTATTCTGAGGGCCAACTGTTGAAACTTGAGTTTGGCTTCCTGTACTTGCTGTCTTTCTTCCTCTCACCATGTGATCTCCTCCTCCCACAGTCACTTCTCTGCCCTGCTGTGTCACAACCAGGTGCCAGGGCCATGCTGCTTGGACTTCCCAGCCACCAGACTCATGAGCCAAAATAAACTTTTCTTTATGTTACCTGGAGTCAGGGATCCTTTTAGATAAAACAGGACAGTGGGTGTCCGTTAATGATCAACTTCCCTTCTTATGGATGCTTTCTCAGTTTTCTATTCTTTATGTGCTACTATTTTTTTTTTTTATCAGATTGTGGTCTTTTTGGTTTGTGAATCCTTGGGTCTTTTTTTTTTTTTTTTTGACAGGCAGAGTGGACAGTGAGAGAGAGAGAGACAGAGAGAAAGGTCTTCCTTTTGCCGTTGGTTCACCCTCCAATGGCCGCCGCGGCCAGCGTGCTGCGGCCAGTGCACCACGCTGATCCGATGGCAGGAGCCAGGAGCCAGGTGCTTCTCCTGGTCTCCCATGGGGTGCAGGGCCCAAGCACTTGGGCCACCCTCCACTGCACTCCCAGGCCACAGCAGAGAGCTGGCCTGGAAGAGGGGCAACCGGGAAAGAATCCGGAGCCCCGACCGGGACTGGAACCTGGGGTGCCGGTGCTGCAAGGTGGAGGATTAGCCTAGTGAGCTGTGGCGCCAGCCTCTTGGGTCTATTTCAAGTGTCAGCACATCGCTTTAAATTAGTTTGTCCTGATTGTGAGGTTTTAAATTCCAAAAGGCAAGCTTATTTTCCATAGGCAAAATTTGTAATGGGGATAGGGAAGTAGGGTAAAGAGACCTTGTTCCATCCCCTACTTGCTGGCAATGCAGACCAGGTGGCTAGGGTGGGCCCAGGTATGGTCCTGAGAGGCAGAGGGTCAGAGAGGGCTTCACATAGGTGATGAATTCTTGCCTGGCCTGACATGGTAATGAATTTGTGTTGGGCAGGAAGCAAATTTTGTCAGAGACACAAGCAGATTTGTGCCCCCTGAAAAAATGCCTTATTGCAGTGTATCCCATGCTGTGATAGAAACATCTGTGAGGCTTAAACTCAAAGGAGATATCTTTCAAGTACTGTTTACAGGGGCAAGTGTCATAGAGTAGCAGGTAAAGCTGCTACCTGTGAGGCTTATATCCCATATGGGTGCCGGTTTGTGTCCTGGTTGGTCCACTTTCAATATAGTTCCTTGCCAATGGCCTGGAAAAGCAGTGAAAGATGATCCCTGTATCCATGTGGGAGACCCGGAAGAAGTTCCTGGCTCCAGGCTTTGGTCTGGCCCAGCCCTGGCTGTTGCAGCCATCTGGGGAGTTAACCTGCAGATGGAAGATTTCTCTCTTTCTCTGTCTCCCTAACTCTCTCTATAACTCTTCATTTCAAATAAAAAATGTATTTAGAATATTTAAATAGCTCTCAAGTACGACAATAAAAATCAATTAAAAAGTGGGCAAAGGTGGCAAGCCTTTGGCCTAGTGGGTAAGATGCTGGTTAAGACACCCACATCCCACATTGGAGTACCTAGCTTCAGTACCCAGCTCCAACTCCTGACTCCAGCTTCCTACTAATGTAAACCATGGGAGACAGTGCTGGTGGCTTAAGAAGTTGGGTTTCTGCCACCCACGTGAGAGACCTGGATTAACTTCTTAGCTACTGGCTTCCACCTGGTCTAGCCCTAACCATTGTGGGCATTTGGGGGAGTGACCCAGGGGATTGGAGCATGCACTCTTTCTGCCTCTCAAATAAAGAAATACTTTTAAAAAATTTAGTTATTTGAAAGGCAACCGTATATAGAGGGAGGCACACAGAGAGATCTTCCATCTGCTGGTTCACTCCCAATGGCTGAAAAGGCCTAGAGTGGGTCAGACCAAAGCCAGGAGCTTCTTCTGAGTCTCCTATGTGGGTGCAGGGGCCCGAGAACTTGGGCCATATTCTGCCACATTCTCTGGTGCATTAAGCAGGGAACTGAATTGGAAGTGGAGCAACTGGGACTCGAACCAGTGTTACACCACAACACTGGCCCCCAAGAAATAATTTTTTAATGAGCAAAAGATTTCAGCAGACACTTCACCAAAATTATTATCTGCATACTAATTAAGCTCTTGGACAGATGCTCAACAGTAGTCATTAGAGAAATGTAAGTCAAAACTGTATTAAGATACAATTTCATACCCACTTGAATAAGACAGTCATGAGTGTTAATAAAGATGTAGAGAAACTAGAATTTTCATTCAATGCTAGTAAGAATATAAAAGAATTGCAAAGCAATTTGGCATTTTCCTAAAAAGTTAAAGATACCCCTACTGTTCTACTCCTAGGAATTTACCCAAGAGAAATGAAAGCCCATGTATACACGAAGACTTGCAGACCAGAGTTCATAACAGATTTATGAAACTGGAAATAACCAAACAATTGTTGAATTAAAAAAAAAAAACAAATTGTGGCACTTTCATTCAGTGGAATACTATTCAGCAATAAAAGAATATTAACCATCCACAGTAGGGATAAATCTCAAAACAATTATGTTGAGTAAAAGGCATGCTGCAAGACCCCATTCATGGCCGGTGCCACGGCTCACTAGGCTAATCCTCCACCTTGCGGCGCCGGCACACTGGGTTCTAGTCCCGGTCCGGGCACCGGATTCTGTCCCGGTTGCCCCTCTTCCAGGCCAGCTCTCTGCTGTGGCCAGGGAGTACAGTGGAGGATGGCCCAAGAGCTTGGGCCCTGCACCCCATGGGAGACCGGGAGAAGCACCTGGCTCCTGCCATCGGATCAGTGCAGTGTGCCGGCAGTAGCGCGCCAGCCGTGGTGGCCATTGGAGGGTGAACCAACGGCAAAGGAAGACCTTTCTCTCTCTCTCTCTCACTGTCCACTCTGCCTGTCAAAAAAAAAAAAAAAAGAAAATCCCATTCATATGAAATTCTAGAAAACTCAAATACAGCAGCAGAGTGCAAAGCAGTGGCTTCCTGTGTATTAGTGGGACAGGAGGTAGGAGGGATTACAAAAGGGCAGAAGGAAACTTTTGGGTCTGCTAGACAAGTTTATCATCTTAATTGTGGTGATGATTTTACAAATCTATATGTATGTAAAAACGTTTCAGATTATACACTCTGCCTAGTTTATTGCGTGTAAGATCTCAAAAGTTGTAAAATAACAACAATAACAAAAATATGGTTAGACTGACATGATAGTTGAAGTTTGATATTAGGAATTCTCTGAATCTTCTGTGTAGCCCTTCTTCCCTGACAGTTGTCTGTGAATTACATACTATGCAGATAGAAGGCATACACAGACAGATTGCCATCAGCTGACAATTAACTTAATTCATTTTTTAAGTACTGTTTTTTAAAAAAAAGATTTATTTATTTATTTATTTGAAAGTTAGAGTTACAGAGAGTAAGAGAGAGAGAACGACTGAGATCTTCCATCCGCTGGTTCACTCCCCAAATGGCCACAGTGGCCAGAGCTGGGCCAGGCTAAACTAAATTTATATATATATTTAGAATTTAGAATATACTTAGAATTTTTTTTTGCAATCTTCAAAATAGTTTATTACAAAATACAGTACAGGTGTGCAGACCATGCCCCAGAACCTCGAATGCACACAGCGCTGGAAGACGCCCCGCTGCACCCCCGGCGCTGCCGACAAGGACCTAACTTCTAGGACAACGCCAGCCTCCCGCGGCCGGCAGTGGAATGGGGACGGCAAGTCGCCGCCCACACGGTGCTCTGGCTGCTCGGCTATGACGTCGCTTCCCCAGGGGCTGAAATCCACGTCCGTGGGCGACAACCCAGCGCGCTGGGACCTGCACGCGGGCAGACAAGTGGACTGGCCAACCCGACGCTGCCGGCCGCTGCTTCTTATTCCTGGGCTTCAGCTCTTCAGCCGAGTTACGCAGGAAAATGTAATTTTTCTTTTGGGGATTATAAAACTCATGTCCCTTGGACCAGTCGTAGCTGGAGGCGTAGGCGAAGATGTTGGCGTTGTGGTTGAAGCCGCAGGCTGCTATCGGCTGGTCTAACTGCTCTGAAGTTTTGAGTTTTGTTCTGGCATCTTTGTCCCAGAAGCTGAAGCGGCCGTCAGACCCCACGGTGGCCAGGGTGCCGTGAACGGGATGGAACACAATGCCATTGACCGCGTAGATGTCCTGAGGCGCTGACGTGTTGGTCCCGTTGGAGCGATGACACTTAAAGGTGAAGTTGTCTTTGGCAGGATTCGGAGGGTTGATGTAGTGAATAGCAACTCGCCCCTCAATACTGCCCAGAGCAAATCCAGTTGGCTTGTTCTGTTTGTCTTTAAAAATAGCCACATATCGATGCCGGTGTTTCAGCGGGGACTCACTCTATCCTCCGGAACTCGGAAGGCTGGTTCTCCAACTGGTACACAATCAGGCCCTTCTCCGCGGTCGCCACCATGGCCATCGGGTAGATCACATCAGCACAGTAACACCTCTCGGGGAGCTGCAGAACCATCCTAGGATTTGACGACCGCGTATCCCAGAACTTCAGGGTCTTGTCCCAGCTCCCGGTCATCACGCAGCTGTAGTTGGGGGCTTTGATCCAGTGTATGGTTTTAACAGGAGCGATCTGAATTGCCTGATTGCTGTTGAGGTCCCACATTTTGACAGTTTTATCACAAGATGCGGTGAACGCTTTGCTCCCGTCGTCACTCCAGCAGACGTCGAGGACCGGCCCGGTGTGCATCTGCTGGGCTTTCGGGATGTTCTGCCCACTGTCCTGAACCTCCCAGCAGCGGACGTCATTGGCCCACGACCCTGCGATGAGGAAGTTCCCCGGCAAGGTCGGCGGGCTGAAGGACAGGCAGCCCACGCTGTCGTCGGGAGAAGACGTCACCTCGATGTCCTTCATGGGGTTGTGGTTATCGGTCGTCGTGCTGCCGAACATGCTGGTCCCGCTGGTCCCAAAGCCCGAGGATTTTAGATTGTAAATTATATATTTATATTATAAAGCCCGAAATAGACACCTTCCATCCCCAAACACAGAGTTAAATCAAATAATTCATTAAAGGAGGCAAAATGGAATTGTGAAGCATTCAGTTAACCCAAAAGAACACAGGAAAATAGGGAAAAGGCATATAGAACAGAAAAGAAAGATAGCAAATATCAGCAGAGTAGATTTAAACTCAAACATACCAATAATCACAGTGAATGTTAAAGATATGAATATCCCAATCAAAAGTCAGAGATCTTCAGATTGGATTAAAAAAAACTAGATGCAACATTCATTGCCCATAAGAAACTCATTTTAAACATAAAAATACAAATATGATAAAAGTAAAAAGATGGAAAAAGACATATGCAAAGAAAAGTATTAACACAGCAAGCTGAGTGCTAGCCATTGAAAGGTCTGCTTGCAGGGGTGGCCTTGGCTGGCATCTGACAACTTGGATTTAGGAGGGTTTCTACCACCCTAACTGGGCAACTGTGGTAGGCAGAAGTTGCCCACATGACTTGTCCAATAAAAACTGTGGGCACTGAATCTCCAACATGTTTTCTTTGTGGATAACATCTCGCACATATTTTCACAGTTCGTTGCTAGGGGAATTCAGTGTATTCTGTGTGACTGCATTGGCAGATGATACTTAGAAGCTTGTGCCTTCTTCCTTCCATAGTTTGCCCTTGTGCCTCTCCCATTGGGTGGTTTTCTGTAGCATCCTTCCACTGGGATAAACCACAGCTGTGAGTATGAATACACACTGAACTCTGTGAGTGCTCCCAGAGAATCAGTGAACCTGACGGTGATCTGGGGACCTTTAACACCAATCAAAAGAAACCTGGAGTGTCTTTATTGATATCAGATCAAGTAGATAGATAGAAAGAAAGAAAAATTGCTAGTGATAAAAAAGTACTATTGATAAAGAGAGCAGCTTCATAGCAATCAAAAGGTAAATTTATCAAGGGATTTAACAATCCTAATATTTATATATCTAATACCAGTGCTTCAAAACACATTGAACAAAGAGAAATAACAAATCCAAAATCCCTATTGGTAGATTTTAGTATCCTTCGCTCAATAATTGATACAACAGGCCGGCGCTGAGGCTCACTAGGCTAATCTTCTGCCTTGCGGCGCCGGCACACCGGGTTCTAGTCCCGGTCGGGGCGCCGGATTCTGTCCCGGTTGCCCCTCTTCCAGGCCACCTCTCTGCTGTGGCCTGGGATGCAGTGGAGGATGGCCCAAGTGCTTGGGCCCTGCACCCCATGGGAGACCAGGATAAGTACCTGGCTCCTGCCATGGGATCAGCACGTTGCGCTGGCCGCAGCGCACCAGCTGCGGCGGCCATTGGAGGGTGAACCAATGGCAAAGGAAGACCTTTCTCTCTGTCTCTGTCTCTCTCTCTCACTGTCCACTCTGCCTGTCCAAAAAAAAAAAAAAATAAAATAAATTGATACAACAATTAGACACAAAATCAATAAGGAAAAGGAAAACTTGAACACAATGAACCAAGTTGATCTAACTGATTTTTATACAACACACCACCCAACAATAGTAGAATATACATTCTTTTCAAACACACAAGGAACTTTACCAAGATCATAATTAAACTTATTTAAATAATAAAAAATGTGGTTCTCTGATACATTGGAATTAAATTAGAAATCAACAACACAAAATAGTATGGAAAATCATCAATATTTGGAAGCTACTCTCACACACACACACACACACACTAAATACCCATGGAACAAACATGATACCAAAAGTGAAATAAATTCTTTTAAGCTAACTGAAATGAAGTCATAAGAAAAAAAAATCTGTGGGCTACAAATAAAGCAGTACTTGAAATGAAATTTGCAGAACTTTATAAAGTATATTAGGAAAGAAAATGGGCCAGTGCCATGGCTCATTTGGCTAATCCTTTGCCCATGGCGCTGGCACCCTGGGGTTCTAGACCCAGGTGGGGTGCCCGGTACTAGTCCCGGTTGCTCCTCTTCCAGTCCAGCTCTCTGCTGTGGCCCAGGAGGGCAGTGGAGGATGGACCAAGTGCTTGGGTCCCTGCACCTGCATAGAAGACCAGGAGGAAGCACCCGGCTCCTGGCTTCAGATCGGTGCAGTGCCAACCGTAGTGGCCATTGGGGGAGTGAACCAATGGAAGAAGACCTTTCTCTCTGTCTCTGTCTCTCTCTCTCACTGTGTATAACTCTACCTGTCAAAAAAATAAAAAAGTCTCCTTAAATGATTGATTAATTATCAAGCTTCCACCCTAAGAAACAAGAAAAGGGACAGGTATTTGGTACAGTGGTTAGGTAAGTTGTTACCTGGAATGCATGCATCTCATATCAGGGTGCTTGGTTTGTGTCCCATTCCTACAAATTCAATCCTGGGGAGACAACAGGTGATGGCTCAAGTACTTGGGTCTCTGCCACCCACATGGGAGACCCAGATAGAGTTCCAGGTTCCTAGCTTCAGGGTCAACCACTTCTGGCTGTTGCAGGCATTTGAGGAGTGAACTAGTAGATGGAAAATCTCTCGCACTTGCTTGCACTCATGCTTGCTCACTCTCTCTCTACCTTTCAAAAAAAAAATGAAAACTTAAAAAAAGAAGACATTAACAATGTAAGAGCAAATGAAATTCAAACTAGAAGAAAATAAATAATAAGAATTATAAGGAAAATCAAATAAGTTGAAAACAGAAAAATAACAGAAAATCAATGATGCAAAAGATTATTGTCTTAAAAAGTTACTAAAATCGGTAAACTTCAAGTCAGGCTAATCAAGAAAGAAAGAGAAAATGCAAATTACCAATATCAGGTATGAGAAAAATAACATCACTACAGATATTAAAGGGTAAAAAAGGGAAAGGAATGAAAATTTTATGGCAATAAAACTGACAACTTAGATTAAATGGACAAATTCCTTGAAAGACACAAGGTAACAAAGCTCCCCTGAGAAGAAATAATAAGCTGAATAATTACTTTTTTATTAAGGAAATTAAATTTATAGTTAAAAATATTCCCACAGGCTGGTGCCGTGGCTCAAATGGCTAATCTTCCGCCTGTGGCACCAGCACCCCGGGTTCTGGTTCTAGTCCAGGTTGGGGCGCCAGATTCTGTCCCGGTTGCTCCTCTTCCTGTCCAGCTCTCTGCTGTGGCCCGGGAGGGCAGTGGAGGATGGCCCAAGTGCTTGGGCCCTGTATCTGCATGGGAGACCAGGAGAGGCACCTGGTTCCTGGCTTCAGATCGGTGCAGTGCGCAGGCTGTAGCGGCCATTTAGGGGGTGAACCAACGGAAGGAAGACCTTTCTCTCTCTCTCTCACTGTCTAACTCTGCCTGTCAAAAAAATAAAATAAAATAAAAAATAAAAAAAATATTCCCACAAAGAAGATTCAGGCATAAAAGTCTTATTCAGTGAATTTTACAAAGCATTTAAGGAAGAAATAATGCTAATTCTACATTCACTGTCCCCCAAAATTGAGGAGAAATGATGTACTAACTCATTTTATGAGGCCAGGGGTCCTTAATATCAAATCCAGACAAAGACATTACAAGTAAAGAATACAGGCTGGCGCCGCGGCTCACTAGGCTAATCCTCCGCCTAGCGGCGCCGGCACACCGGGTTCTAGTCCCGGTCGGGGCGCCGGATTCTGTCCCGGTTGCCCCTCTTCCAGGCCAGCCCTCTGCTGTGGCCCGGGAGTGCAGTGGAGGATGGCCCAGGTGCTTGGGCCCTGCACCCCATGGGAGACCAGGAAAAGCACCTGGCTCCTGGCTCCTGCCATCAGATCAGCGCGGTGCGCCGGCCGCAGCGCGCCGGCCGCGGCGGCCATTGGAGGGTGAACCAACGGCAAAGGAAGACCTTTCTCTCTGTCTCTCTCTCTCACTGTCCACTCTGCCTGTCAAAAAAAAAAAAAAAAAAAAAAAAAAAAAACAAAACAAAAAAAAACAAGTAAAGAATACAAACTAATGTTCCTCATGAACATAGACACAAAAAAAGTTAGCATAATTTTCGCAAAACTAATCCACAATGTATAAAAAGGGTGATATATCATGACTAAGTGTAGAATTTATCCCAGGAGCCCAACAATGATTTTAACATTCTTAGATCAAGCAATATAATTCACCACAATAACAGAGTAAAAAAGAAAAACAACATAGTCATTCTTGGTAAAAGAAAAAGCAAATGTCTATTCCTCAAAAAATTCTCAGAAAGTTGGAAATAAATGGGAACTTCTTCAACCTAATTAAAGGTACAGTGGTCTCCACTTACCCATGGTTTCACTTTCCATAGTTAAAGTTACCCAGTTAATGGCAGTCCAAAAATATTGAATGGAAAATTTTAGAATATACAATTCACTAGTTCTAAACTGTGCACTGCTCTGAAAAGCATGATAAATTCTCACGTCATCCTGCTCCAACCCTTGTGGGATGTGAAACACTCCTTTGTCCAGCATGTCCACAACTGCATGCACTACCTGCCCACAAGACACTTGGTAACCATTTCAGTTATCAGACCAACAATCGCAATGTCATAGTGCTTATGTCCCTGTCACCCTTATTTTACTTAATAATGGCCCCAAAGCACCAAAGTAATGATGGTGGGAACTTGGGTATGCCAAAGCAGAAAAACAGAAAGCTCTTAATAAGGAAAGATTTTAAAAATTGTATGTTTACATTGCTAAGATCTATAGTAATTATTGCTAATCTCTTTCTGTGCCTGATTTATGAATGAAACTTTCTCCTAGGTACATATGAATAGGAAAAAATATAGCATACAAGTGGCTTGGTACTATCCACAGTTTTAGGCATCCACTGATAGTTTTAGAACATGTCCCTGTGGATAAGAGGAACTACTGCATGTATGGAAAACCCACAGGTAACATACTTCAAAACTATAAAAGTCTGAATGCCTTTCTCCTAAGATCAGGACAGGACAAGGATGTTTGCTTCACTATTTCTACTTAAGATTTTCCTGAAGATTCTACCCAATACAATAAAATAATAAAAATAAATGAGACTTATAGATGAGAAAGAAAGAAATATGCATGGGGTTATACTTGTGTGCTGCAAATGACATAATCCTCATAAAAATGCTATGTGTTGGAGATGACATCCTCACTACATAAAAATACTATGGGATTTACTTGAGTAAATTTACTCAAGTAAGGTACTAGAACTTGTCAGTTCATCAAGGCTGTAAGACACAAACACAATATACAAAGATCAGCCTAAAGCAGCAATGAATGATTGGAAGCTAGTATTTTTAAGACAATACCATTTATAACAGATTAAAAATGCAAAGAATTTAGGAATAAGAGTGCCACAAGATGTGTAAAGACCAGAAGCAAGAAACACAAAACACTGCTGAAAGAAACCAAAGAAGAGCTAAAAGAGGACACTGTTGACATTTTGGGTTGGGCAATTCTTCCTTATAAGTACTGTTCTGTGTGTTTTAAGATGTTACTAGCATCACCTTCACCTTGAAGTATAGCAATCAAAACTAGAGTCGCTTTCTAGTGGCCCTTATGAGGAAAAATTGCCCCCAGTGTGAAGAACTACTAACCTAAATGAATGAAATGATGTATGATGTTTATACAACAGACTCAATATTGTTGAGATATCAATTCTCTAGTTTTTCCCTATTGACCGATAGACTCATTACAATCCCAAACATTTTCCCAGAAGACTTTTGGAGTATACTGACAAGTAGATTCTAAAATATACATAGAAATGTAGAGGTCCCAGCCTAATCTTTTTTTTTATGATTTATTTATTTATTTGAAAGGCAGAGTTACAGAGAGGCAGAGACAGAGAGAGAGAAAAATGTCTTCCAGCTGCTGGTTCACTCCCCAGATGGCCACAACGAATGGAGTTGCGCCAATCTGAAGCCAGGAGCCAGTGACTTCCTCCAGGTCTTCCACGCAGGTGCAGGGGCGCATGGTCTTGAGCCATCTTCTACTGCTTTCCCAGACTATAGTAAAGAGCTGGATCAGAAGTGGAGCAGCCAGGACTCAAACCAGTGGCTATTTGGGATGCTGGCACTGCAGGCAGTAGCTTTACCCACTACACCACAGCACTAGCCCCTTATAGCACTTTTAAATGCGAATAAAGTTAAAGGATTTGATACATGATTTCAAGACTTAGAAAGTAATAGTTATCAAGTCAGTGTGATATCATTCTGAAGATAGACAAATCAACAGAACAGAATAGAAAAATCTGTATACACACACACACACACACACATCCAGATGGTCACTTGATTTCAACAAAAGTACCAAGACAATTAAGTGGAGAAATGGTACTGTTCTAAAAAACATGGTGTTGAGAGCTGGCATTGTGGCGTAGCAGGTAAAGCCACCCCCTGCAATGCTGGCATCCCATGCCATATGGGCACCGGATCAGGTGTGACTGCTCCACTTCCAATCTGGCTCCCTACTAATGTGCCTGGGAAAGCAAAAGAGGATGGCCCAAGTGCTTGGGCCCCTGTACCATGGTAGGAGAC